>NC_092516.1:39374078-39674078 GCF_047511675.1 Marmota flaviventris | reverse complement strand
ATTTTTTCCATCCAAGTGCAGACCAATTATTCCATGATATTTTGTTAGGAAAAAAAATGAAAGCACATGTTCTATGTACACAAATCAGTGGAGAGTAAGCATACAGCTCCATATACTTCAAAGAACAGAAGACTTAACTTTTCAAAAAATCTCTTCTAAATTCTCCAACACATATTTTTGGTGAGAATAATGATTTCAAATATTTGTGGGGTTCTTTAAAATCTGTTTAAGGATTTTCAATAAAATACTCCAGGAAGTTTTTCATCAGATCTCTGATAACTGGGTCTGTATAATGTGTCAAGGAAATGATGAAGAGAAAATAAATAAAATTCAAAGGTAATTATTATAATAGGCCGTTCTTTAAAAATGCTTCTAAAATATATGTACTTGTAGGATTTCTATTAAAATTATGACAACTAGAATAGTCATATCCATATGAACTAGTTTTAAAATAGGTTTTGCTGCTTCTGTCATTGTTGATATTTTTCTCCCTCTTGTCATTTAAATGGAATACTTGAATATTTTATACTTTCTGTACATCTGAATCTGATAGGATCTGACACTCATTATTCCACTAGCTAATACTGTAGGCACAATCTAAAGTTTATATATTGCATTCAGCAACTGAAATCATAGAGAGGAATGACTTATTTTCTCCCCTATGGGAAATCACAGCTTTGTAAGTAAACTGAGAATTGCATTTACAATAAAGTATAATTAGTGCTATTAAATGCATTTGAAGAGTGTTGTGGGAGAACATCAGAGTGGCAGGTACTTCCTAGAGAATTGACACTGAATAAAAGGAGTCACAAAGTCACAGTCTGGTCATGAAAGGGTGCAGGGAGATTGCTGTGCAAGAGTATAGCCCACATTCCATATACAGGAATGTGGGCTATACTCTGAAGATTCTCAGATTTATACTGAAGCCCCAAAGAAGTGTAAAGTACTATACTGTAGCTGCATGGAGCTTTTGGTGCCATGTTGTCTAAGTAGGAATAGGAATAAGGATGACTGAAAGATAACTGTTGTTAGCACTGGGGGCACAGGCTAGCCCTTAATGCCCACTGGGATTTACCCCTTTATGTCTTTGGGGATACCTAACCTCAACCCCTTACCCCCTCTTCAGGAGAAGGGTGGGGCACCCACAGCAGCTAAGGAGATCTAATGATGTAAGTCTCTCAGTCTCAGCAGAACCACTCCCAATTAGGGAGGAGGATGTTATTTGCAGTTAGCTACTGAGGCGAGATATTCTACTCAGAATAAAAAGCCAGTCCTCTGTGGAGACAAATGCATGGAGTACTGCATATATGGCATATGTTAAGGGCATCTGAGTGGCAAACCATTCCCCTCATGCTAGGCACATGAACAGCAAACCACTTACCCCATAGACACAGCCCTGGGCATGAGGCCAAGTGTTGCAGTCCCTGCACTTGCTCTATGGCCGGATCCTCAATGGGTTGTTACAAGGACAGTTGGCAAGAAATTGTATTGGTGGCTGCCTATAATCTGCTTAGCTACTGCCCAAGTATGTATACATGGTAATTATGCAATAAAATCAGACCTGCTTCCAACTTGGTCTCCGGAGGTCTAATTAGTGACTCCGCAGCTCTCACTCTCCTCTACTCTGTTCCATGCATCTCCTAGCTGGATGAGAGAGAGCCCATGCAGGCCTCCAGCCTGGGAAAGTGCAGACAACAAGGCTGAAGACACTCTGAAGTCACATAATATCATGCCACAAGCAGGCAGGTGGAGATTGACATAGAAGACCAAAAAAAAAAAAAAAACTTGATTGTAGTGAAGCATTTGAAGTAGAAATATGATTTATAAAGATCAAATAATAAATATATTTCTGATAGGTACATTACAGTTGCTGTGGCAACATGCAGAGACACTCAGAGATTATACTGTGGAGGCTTGAATATCTACTATACCTCTGAATATCAGGTGTAATTCTGACTGTGGAGTCACACTAAGAACTCACTCCATCTCAGAAACATCAGCAATGAATAACTTGTGACTTATTAACATTAGCCTTTCTTATTTCACTTTTATAACTTTGTGTATAAATAGGTTCCCTCACAGTGTTGGAAATTATTCTTTAATCCATTATTAATCACTTTTCATCTGTAATGTTATAATGTGTTAATTAGAGATGGTTATGCTACTGTTCCTCATTTTATTATAATCTGTCCCTTGTTTCTCTCTCCTTCCTATTTTCTCTCCAATCTACTCTCTTTCCCCTTCTCCCTGGTTTTTGTTCTGTTTTAGTGTGTTTGTGCTATGCCTTTTTGGTTCTTTGGAGGGTTTTTTTTCTGATTTGTTGTTTAGATTTTTGTTTTAGGTTTATTCTTTCTGTTTATATTTTTAACTTATTTTTTGTTCTGCTTTGTTCTTTATTTTCTTGTTTTTTTGTCTGTATGGGCTGTTTTGTTTTTTAATTTTAGTGGGGGCTGCTTATTTGTCATTGTTATCAGAAGTATCATATTAACTGGATCTACTCATTGCATCTTTTCTTTTTACTATTTCCTATACTTCTACCCTCTTTTTTGTCTACTCATTATTTTATATTCTGTCTCCCTTTCTTTTCCTGAATATTTTATCTCATTTTCTTGTCTTTCTCTTTTTATTCTGCTTTATCTTTCTCTTTGACTTTGTGCCCTATATAGTATAATAGCAACTCCCCTTCTTTAATACCAACACTTTAGCTCATTTTAGTGTAGAAGAACATATGTTTGTTAAGAACATGCATAACATTTTTAGTGAAATAATATCAGAAAAAAATTCTAAACCTTTGGAATGAGTTTTAAATACAAGTGCAGGAGTTTTCAAAACCTCAAATGAGAAGATCAAAAAGATCCACTCCAAGACATATTGTAATATCACATTAAAATGCCTAGTACACAGAACAAAATAAAACCTTCCACGAAAAAAAAAAGTTAAAAGAATTTACAAGTAGAAAGCCTGTATTAAAGAACATCCTGAGCAAAATATTCCATGAGAAGGAAACAACAATAAAAATCAGCAAAGGAAGGTGTTACACTAAAGAAAATACTAATCAGAGGACAAACCAAGTCAAGTTAAATACCAAAAATAAACAAATATGACCAGAAATACAAGTCATGTCTCAATAATGGCATAAGCACACCAATCAAAAGACATAGACATAGACAGGCAGATTGGATTTGAAAAACAAAACAAAACAAAAAAGACCCAACAATATACTGCCTCCAAGAGACTCATCTCATAGGAAAAGGCATCCACAGACTGAAAGTGGAAGGTTGGGTAAAAAAACATACCACTCTCATGGACTGTGGAAACAAGCAGGGGTTCCCATCTTCAAATCAAATAAAGTAGATTTCAAGCCAAAGTTAATCAAAAGGGATAAAGAAGGACATTTCTTACTGCTTAAGGGAACCATACATCAACAGGACATAACAATTATAAATATATATGCCCCAAACAATGGAGCATCTACATTCATCGGACAAACTCTTCTCAAGTTCAAGAGTCAAATAGACCACAACACAATAATTCTGGGTGACTTTCACACACCTCTTTCAGCATTGGATAGATCTTGCAAACAAAAACTAAAAAAAGAAACTATAGAAATTAATAATACAATCAATAACTTAGACTTAACAAACATATATAGAATATTTCATCCT
Organism: Marmota flaviventris; assembly: GCF_047511675.1. Classification (NCBI taxonomy): domain Eukaryota; kingdom Metazoa; phylum Chordata; class Mammalia; order Rodentia; family Sciuridae; genus Marmota; species Marmota flaviventris. The sequence continues at coordinate 39,670,413 of NC_092516.1, read as the reverse complement.
TCAACAAGTGAATACACTTTTTTCTCAGCAGCACATGGATTCTTCTCTAAAATAGACCATATATTATGCCACAAAGCAACTCTCAGCAAATACGAAAAATAGAGGTTTTACCCTGCATTCTATCAGATCATAAGGGAATGAAATTTCAAATCAATGATAAAAGATTTAAAAATTCTTACAGGTAAATAAGAACACTGATACAACATGTCTAAATCTCTGGGACACTATGAAGGCAGTACTAAGATGAAAGTTCATTGCATGGAGTTCATCTCTTAAAAGAAGAAAAAGTCAACAAATAAATTACCTAACATTTAATCTAAAATCCCTAGAGAAAGAAGAACAAATCAACACCAAAAGCAATAGAACACAAGAAATAATTAAAATCAGAACTGAAATCAATGAAATTGATACAAAAAAATTTTGAAAAAATTGACAAAATGAAAAGTTGGCTCTTTAAAAAGGTAAACAAAACTTATAAACCCTTAGCCATGCTAACAAAGAAAAGAGAGAGAAAACTCAAATTGCTAACATTTATGATGAAAAAGGAAATATCACAATGGACACTACAGAAATACAGAAGATAATTGGAAATTATTTTGAAAACTTGTATTCCAATAAAATAGAAAGTATCAAAGGCATTAGCAAATTTCTTGAGTCATATGATTTGCCAAAATTGAATCAGGATGATATACACAAATTAAACAGATTAATTTCAAGTGAGGAAATAGAAGACACCATTAGAAACCTACCAACCAAGAAAATCCCAGGACCACAAGGATACATTGCTGAGTTCTACAAGACCCTCAAAGAAGAATACCAATACTTATCAAATTATTCCATGAAATAGAAAAAGAGAGAACCCTTCCAAATTCATTCTGTGAGGCCAATATCACCTGATTCCAAAACCAGACAGGCACATCAAAGAAAGAAAACCTCAGACTAATATCTCTGATGAACATAGATGCAAAAAATTCTCAATAATATTCTGACAAATTGAATACAAAAACATATCAAAAAGATAGTGCACCACAATCAAGTAGGGGTTCATCCCAGGGATGGAAGTTTGGTTCAACATACGGAAATCAATAAATATAATTCGTCACATCAATAGACTTAAAGAATCATATGATCATCTCAATAGATGCAGTAAAATGCATTCCACAAAATACAGCACCAATCCATGTTCAAAACACTAGAAAAACTAGGGATAATAGGAACATATCTCAACATTGTAAAAGCTATCTATGCTAAGCCCAAGGGCAACATCATTCTAAATAGAGAAAAATTAAAGGCATTTCCTCTAAAAACTGGAACAAGACAGGGATGCCCTCTTTCACCACTTCTATTTAACATAGTTTTTTAAACACTAGCCAGAGCAATTAGACAGATAAAATAAATTAAAAAGGATACTGATAGGAAAAGAAAAACTCAAGTTATCACTATTTGCCAATATGTGATTCTATACCTAGAAGACCCAAAAAATTCCACCAGAAAACTTCTAAAACTAATAAATGAATTCAGCAAAGTAGCAGGTCATAAAATCAAAGGCATTTATGTACATCAGTGACAAATCCTCTGAAAGAGAAACTAAGACAACTACCCCATTTATAATAGCCTCAAAAACATAAAATACTTGGGAATCAACTTAATGAAGAGGTGAAAGAACTCTACAAAGAAAATTACAGCATGCTAAAGAAAGAAATTAAAGAAGACCCTAGAAAATGGAAATATCTCCCTTGTTCTTGGATGGGCAAAATTAATATTGCCAAAATGACCATACTACAAAAAGCACTATACAGATTTAATGCAATCCCAATAAAAAGCCCAATAACATTCCTCATAGAAATAGAAAAAACAATCATGAAAATCACCTGGACAAATAAGAGACCCAGAATAGCCAAAAATATCCTTAGCAGAATAGTGAAGCAGCTGGCATCACTATATCAGACCTTAAACTACACTAATAGTAACAAAAACAGCATGGTATTGGCACCAAAATAGATTCATTGATCAATGGTCCAGCATAGAAAACACAGAAACAAGCCCACACAAATACAGTTATTTCATATTATACAAAAGTGCCAAAAACATATACTGGAGAAAGGATAGCCTCTTCAACATAAGTACTGGGAAAAATGGAAATCCATATGGAACGTAATTAAATTAAGCCTCTATCTCTCACCATACACAGAATTCAACTCAAAGTGGATCTAGGAATTAAACCAGAGACCCTGCACCTAATAGAAGAAAAAAGTAAGCCCAAACCTTCATCATGTCAGATTAGGCCCCAACTTTCTTAATAAGACCCCTATAGCACAAGAAATAAAATCAAGAATCAATAAATGGGATGGAATCAAATTAAAAAGCTTCTTCTTTGCAAAAGAAACAATCAATGAGGTGAATAGAGAGCCTACAGCATGGGAGCAAATTTTTACCACACGCACATCAGACAGAGCACTAATCTCTAGGATATGTTAAAAAAAAAAACTCAAAAACCTTAACTCCAAAAAAACAAATAACACAATAAATAAATGGACCAAGGAACTGAACAGACACTTCTCAGAGGGTGATATACAATCAATCAATAAATATATGAAAAAAGTGTTCAACATCTCTAGCAATTACAGATTTCATCTCACTCCAGTCAGAATGGCAACTATTAAGAAGACAAATGTCAGTAAGTGTTGAAGAGGATGTGAAGGAAAAGTCAAACTACACATTGCTGCTGGGACTGCAAATTGGTGCAACCAATATGGAAAGCAGTATGGAGATTCCTTGGAAAACTTGGAATGAAACCACCATTTGGCCTAGCTATCCCACTCCTCCATTTATACCCAAAGAACTTAAAAACAGCATATTATAGTAATGCAGCCACATCAATGTTTATAGCAGCACAATTCACAATAGCTAAAATATGGTACCAATCTAGATGCCTTTCAGTAGATGAATGGATAAAGAAACTGTGGTATATATACATAATGGAATATTACTCAACATTAAAAGAGAATAAAATCATTTATTTTCAGGTAAATTGATAGAGTTGGAGAATATTATACTAAGTGAAGTAAGTCAATCACAAAAAAAAATGACAAGTGTTTTCTCTGATATGTGGATGCTGATCCATAATGGAAATGGTGGGGGGTGAGCACAGGAGGAATGGAGGAGCTTTAGATGGGGCAAAGGGGAGGGAGGGGAAAGGAGGGGGCAAAGATGTAGGAAAGATGGTGGAATGAGATGGACATATTTACCCCAAGTACATGTATGAAGATATGAATGGTGTGCCTCTACTTTGTGTACAACCAGAAATGAAAAATTAATTGAAATGTACTCTGCTGTCATATATAACAAATTAGAATAAACAAAATTTTAAAAGGGTATTCCAAGCTCTAAAAGAAAAAATGTCAGCCAGATTGCTATGTCCAAAAAATGCTATCCTTCAAAATTGATGAAGAAATAAAAGTTTTCCATCACACCCTCTGAACAAGCAGCCTCAGACCTCTGGGTTGACAAATGAGAACTGGCTGGTGGGAACTCCATAGCAACTAGGGAGTGGCTCCTCTGCCACAGGACATATTTTCATTTTTAGAATGTTTTTAACATAGTTATTTTTCCTTGCCTTGGAGGCATCCAAAGCCAAAGAATATTGGACATATTCTAAAGCTCTGATGAAATTCAAACCAAGATTCAATGAGAAATTTCTTCACTTTGAGGGGAATACTTGGGAGGCTCCTGAGATACAGACTCCCATCAGAGATCATCCACTGCTAGACCCTAAGGGATGTGTTGATCTAATTTCTCCAGAGCAGACAACACCCAACAGAGCCCCTGGGGCCTGATTAGAGATCTAAGCTCCAACTTCTGGAACTCCCCCCATAGAACTCTGCAGAAGCTTTATCCTGAGAATTTATTGATTTGCTCTGTATGAACAAAACTCCAACTAACAGTACTTCCTAATATATCCCACATTATACTGGCAAGAAGAGAAGCTGAGACTTATTTCAAACAACTTCATTTATAGGCCACTCCAACCGGCAACTCAGAGAGCAACACCAAAACAGGAAGGGGGTTAACAACCCCCAGCATTTGCTCTCTAGTAAATAGCTCGAGAAGAAACAGAAAGAAAGACTGTTGGGTGTGGTCAGTGACCATCCATTCTGGTAAACTATTTTGACCACCTCAGTGGGGGTGATTCTTCATTTTTCTTTAAGAATTCTCCCTCCCTCCCCTCCCCCTCCCCCTTCTGAATAATTGCTATGCTATTGATTCAGGGACATGATGCATATACATATTTGTTTCTATTTTTTCATTTTTAGAATGTTTTTAACATAGTTATTTTTTCCTTGCCTTGTCTTCTGGGGGGGGGGGTGAGCATATTTTGGTTTTATTTTGTAGTTTGTTGTTTGTTTCTTTTTCTGTCTTTTCTTCTGCTAAGGGCCAAATTCTATTGTTCTCTCTTCTTCTCACCCTTTATTTCCTTCTCCTATTTTATCTTCTTCTTCATTATAATCATCACCTAGAACATCCCTTCTCCATTCTCTCTGTTCACATTTTGCAATTATAAAATCTTTTCTACCTTTCTAGCATGTTTTCCTTATCTCCTAGTTAATTGTATTTTATCATCTTTTAGAACTAATTGGTTTATATAACTCCTGCCCTCACAATTAATGCTGATGCAGTTATTACTGCAGTGGATGGCATATTTGACACCTGCTGTTTCTTTAAAGTTAGATCTAGTTCTTTTTTTTTAACTGCCTACAATTGCTGACCCCTCACAATTGCTGACCACACCATTCCTGTTTTTGTGGTAATTAATGTTGTAAATGTCATAGTAGGAAATGGATCTTTATTTTAATACTACATATTGTTTGCACTGACTGTTACTATTGTTAATTTTGCCCTTTTCTGTAAGGTGCTGGGAATGTATGGAGATACTACAAGTTTTTCAAGGTAGAGACTCTGCTGCTGAACTAAACTCAACCAAAAGACAGTGTACATTTCTCTACAAACAAATTAATAACACTCAATCTTCAGCTACACCTTAATACAAAATATAGAAGAGAGAAAAATCAAATTAACCATTAGACTATTTTCTACCTCTTTCAAGTTCTAGTGACTATTGATATAATTGATGACATAGTAGATACCTGCTGTCAAAAGCACGAGTTTTTATTGTTGGTACTTTATTAAATACTGACCCCACAATTTCTATATAGATGGCAATTAATGTTACAGATATCAAAATAGACACCAGACATCTATCTTATAGTTGCACATCTGTTGCTGATATTAGAACTACTTCTGGATCCCACTCCCTCTAAGAGGAGCCAGAAAAAGATTGAGAAACTTCAAGATCAAAGAAGAGAGATCCTGAAGCTGAGAAATATGCACATCTCAACCAAGCAACAGAGAATCTCACTCTACACATAATCTAACCCAATATTAGCCCCAACATTACTCCAATACAAAGAATTAAAGAGACAAAAGCCTCGAACTACCAAGAATGATTGAAGGAAGACAATCAGAGAGGGACCTCAGGTCCCACCCATTGACATCTACTCATATATTAAAAACAGAGAGAATTATTTCGAATACATTCCACTGTCTTTCCTTTGCCTATCCCTCATCCATTCCCTCCATTTCCTATTATCTAATCTACTGCACTTCTATTCTTCCCCCTCACAACCCCACTATGATGGGTTAGCTTCCACATATCAGAGAAAAAAAATTCAACCTTTGTTTTTTTAGGACTACCTTTCTTCACTTAGTATTATAGTCTCCAGATCCATCCATTTGCTGGCAAATACCATAAAGTCGTTCTTCTTTAGAGTTGAGTAATACTCCATTGTGTATATATACCACATTTCAATGTTTATATCTATCAGAGGGCATCTAGGTTGATTCCATAGTTTAGCTATTATAAATTGAGCTATTATTAATGTTGATGTAGCTGCATCACTACAGTATGCTGATTTTTAAATCCTTTGGGTATATAACAAGGAGTGGGATGATTGGGTCAAATGATGGTTACATTTCAAGTTTTTTGAAGAATCTCCATACTACTTTCCAGAGTGGTTGCACCAATTTACACTCCAATCAGCAAAGTATGAGTGTAGCTTTTTTCCCACATTCTCTCCAATATTTACTGTTACTTTTATTCCTGATAATTGCTCTTCTGACTGAAGTGAGATAAAATCTCAGTAAAGTTTTAATTAGCATTTCTCTAATTGCTCGAGATGTTGAACATTTTTTCATATATTTTCAGGTCATTCATATTTCTTCCCTGGAAAAAGTGTCTGTTCATTTCCTTTGCCCACTTGATTGGGTTATTTGGGTTTTGTATATTTGTTTGTCTGTTGTGTTAAGTTTTTGAGTTCTTTATATACACTGGAAATTAATGCTCTATCTGAGGTGCAAGTTACCAAGATTTTCTCTCATTCTGTCGGCTCTCTCTTCACAGTCTTGTTTCTTTTGCTATGAAGAAGCTTTTTAGTTTGATGCCAGTCCATTTATTAATCATTGATTTGACTTCTTGTGCTTTTTTGTGTCTTATGAAGGAAATCAGTTCCTGAGCTGATATGCTGGAAGTTGGACCTACATTTTTTTCTAGTTATGCAGGGTGTCTGTTACTACCTAGGTCCTTGATCCTCCTTTAACTGAGATTTCTGCAGGATAAGAGATAGGGGTTAAATTTCATTCTACTACATATGAATTTCCAGTTTTCCCAGCACCCGTTTGTTGAAAAGACTACCTTTTCTCCAATGTATGTTGTTAATGCCTTTGTCTAGTATGAGGTAAATGTATTTTTGTGGGTTTGTCTCTGTGTCTTCTATTCTGTTTCATTGATCTTCTTGTCTTTTTGGTGCCAATGCCATACTGTTTTAGTTACTGTAACCCTAGAGTATAATTTTAGGTCTAGTATTGTTATGCCTCTTGCTTCGCTTTTCTCACTAAGGATTGCTTTGGTTACTCTGTGCCTCTTATTTTTTCAAATAAATGCTATGACTGCTTTTTCTATTTCCATGAAGAATGTCATTGGAATTTTGATGGGATTTTGCATTGACTCTGTATGGCACTTTTCTTAATATCACCATTTTGACAATATTAATTCTGCCTATCCATCTTCTAAGGAATTCTTCAATTTCTTTATTTACCATTCTGTAATTTTTATTGTAGAAGCCTTTCATCTCTTTTGTTAGATTAATTCCAAAGTAGGGTTTTTTTTGAGGCTATTGTGAGTGAATGGCTTTCTTAATTTCTCTTTTAGCTGATTCATCATTGGAGTGTAGAAGTGCAATTGATTTGTGAGTTTGTGTATCCTGCTAATTTACTGAATTCCTTTATGAGTTCTAGAAATTTTCTGGTGGAGTTTTTGGGTCTTTTAAATATAGAATCATGTCATTGGCAAATACAGATAGTTTGAGCTCTTTTCTTTCCTATTTATAGTCTTTTTATTTCATTCTTTTGCCTAATAGCTGTGGCTAGAGATTTGAAGATTATGTTGAATAGAAGTGGTGAAAATGAACATCACTGTCCTCTTCCTGTTTTTAAAAGGAATGCTTTTAGTTTTTCTCCATTTAGAATTATGTCAGCCTTGGTTTATCATATATAGCTTTAACAATTTGAGGTATGATCTTTTTATCTCTATTTTTCCTAGTGTTTAATTATGAATTGATGCTGTATTTTGTCAAATGCTTTATCTGCATCTATGAGATAATCATGTGATTCTTTAAGTCTATTGATGTGATTTTTTTTTTCCTTGTGTATATATGGATATATTTTCAACATTTTTATTGATTAAAACAATGACAGCAGAATGCATTACAATTCTTATTACACATATATACCACAATCATTATCCAAAGTACATGTATGAAGACAATAATTGGGTGTCAACATACTTTATATACAAACAGAGATATGAAAAATTGTGGAATATTGATGAGATTATTACATTTATTAATTTCCGCATGTTGAACCAATTTTGCATCCCTGGGATACAACCCACTTGGTCATGGTGCACTATTTTTTAAATGTATTTTTGTGTGTGATTTAGCAGCATTTTTTGAGAATTTTTGTATCTATGTTCATGTAGGATATTGAAGTTTTCTTCCCTTGATATGTCTTTTTTCAGTTTTGGTATCAGGGTGACAGTAGAAAGAGTCTGAAAGAGTTCTCCTCCTTTTCTATTTAATGGACTAAGTTGAGGAGAATTGGTATTAGTTCTTCTTTAGAGATTTGGTAGAACTTGTCTGAAAATCCTTCTGGTCCTGGACTTTTCTTAGTTGGTAGGCTTTTAATTGGCTTCTTCAATCTCATTTATTGAAATTGATGTGTTTAAATTTTCTATATCCTCCTGGTTCAGTTAGGGTAAGTTATATGTTCCTAGGAATTTATCAATGTCTTCAAGATTTTCTAGCTTATTGAAGTGTAGATTTTCAAAATAGCTTCTGATTAGCCTCTGGATTTCAGTAGTGTCTGTAATAATATTACCATTTTTTTAATTTTTTATTTGTTTTAATTAGTTATACATGACAGTAGAATGCACTTATATACTTTGATATGTCATACATAGATGGGATATAATTTCTCATTTTTCTGATTGTATAGATTATAGAACCACATTAGTCATACAGTAGCATATACACATAAAGTAATAATGTCTCTTTCAATCTACTATCTTTTTTTTCTTCAGAGAGATATACTTGGCTTCTTTTATTATTGCTATGCTCCCCAGGGTCTGCTGACTCTGCCACTCCCTACCACTAGCCTGAGTAGTGAGCCTATTGTGAGAAATCTATCTACTATCTTTCTTATCCCCAATCCCCTACCTTCCCCTCCTTTCACTTCCCTCTACCTAATCTAAGGTAATGCTATTATTTTTTTTTTTTGCATTACAATTCTTAATACACATATATACCACAATTTTTGTATAAAGTATGTTAACACCCTTCATACATGTACTTTGTATAATGATGTCCATCACATTCCACCACCCTTGCTAATCCCCTGCCCCCTCCCTTTCCCTCCCACCCCTCTGCCCTATCTAGAATTCATCTATTTCTCCCATGCTCTCCCTCCCAATTCCACTATGAGTCAACCTCCTTATATAGGATAAATTATTAGGTATTTGGTTTTATTGGAATTGGCTGGCTTCACTTAGCATTATCTTCTCCAACACCATCCATTTACCTGCAAATGCCATGATTTTGTTCTTTTTTAATGGTGAGTAAAATTCCATTGTGTACATATGCCATATTTTTTTATCCATTCATCCTGCTATAAACATTGATATGGCTGTGTCCCTATAGTATGCTGTTTTTAAGTCCTTTGGGTATAGTCTGAGGAGAGAGATAGCTGGGTCAAATGGTGGTTCCATACCCAGTTTTCCAAGGAATCTCCATACTGCTTTCCAAATTGGCTGCACCAATTTGCAGTCCCACGAACAATGTATGAGTGTATTTTTTTCCCCACATCCTTGCCAACACTTGTTGTTGTTTGTCTTCATAATAGCTGCCATTCTGACTGGAATGAGGATGTTTCCATTTTCATCACAGTTTTTTTCCACCATGCGACCAGCACACTGGTTTCATTAAAGAGGTTCTTGGCATAAAAATTAGCTAGCGAGATCAAAATAAACACACCGACTCAATTACCTTTTTCTATGACCAGGTCCGAGATGGCTCTCACCTCTCTGGCTCACACGTCGAACCACCCGGTAGGGCAGCAAGGATTACTCAGGGCTAGCAGGAGAGAGAGGCAGAGCACACCAGGGAGTGGCCTTTTATTGGGGAACAAGAAATTCAGGGGAGAATTCCATCCAATTAAGGTCGAGGGGGCAGCACTCCAAGGTCAGGGTCAGTGATTGGCCTCAGGGTCAGTGGTCAGTCACACCCCCACATGGACAGGCTCTCGCACCAGGAGAGGGTGGGGAAAGCTCTGACACAGTTTAGCCAGAGCGCCTCACACCCAATCTGGGAGTTGCCCAATCACGTGTGAGAATGGCTTGCCACATATCCCTCCTTTTTTCTCTTAAAAATGAGGTGGTGGTTCACTCTTTGGAGTTTCTGTATTCTTGTTCTGAAGACTCGCCATCCCATAATTACAACACAAAAGAGAATTAACAGCAAAGAGAATAATCCAATAATGTACCAGGTTGAGTGTTTAAGAATATTTCCAGGGTTGAATCCATTCAATTCCTTCAATATTTGGTTAGCCAAAGAAGAAGGATCCGAAAAATCAGCTCTATTATTTTGAATGTCTTGGATATGGTGATGAAGTTCTAGAATATCCAAATACCTAACAAATGGTTTTTAACCTTCTCCCAATCCCAGAGAGAAGCATTGTACTTGGCAGCTGTAACACACACATATTTATAATTTGCATGGCATTTAACCCTTTCTTTAAATTTTAAGGCTGAAAGTTCATTACCTATGTCTATAACAGTCACCTCTAAGGCGTTTAATTTAGTCTCAATCATTTCATCAATATTTACTTGATTACGCAGAGCCTTGGAAGTATTTTGAGCTAAATTATTAAGAAATTTTGCATGCTGAATATTTTGAGACAATGTCAGAGGCACAGAGACAGTGGAGGCAATAAAAGAGACTAAAGCCAAAACACCAACAATTATAATTCCAATAGCACGTTTGGGTCTTGCTAGCTGGGCATGAATTTGCTGCAAGACTTGTAAACCAGTATCAGCATACCATGGCTCTGAAATATTAGCAGGTAATAAAACAAAAGAGGGATGATGAGGTATCAGCACTCCTTTTCCTCCATTATACCTAGTAATACAATTGGTTAGGTTACATTTGTTACAAGTAACAATATATCTGTCATCTATCCATTTAACTTTTACATTTCCAATAATTAAAACATAAGGAGATTGGACACAGGCTCGTAAGCCATAGCAAGATCCCTCCTTACAGTTCTTGCCAGCAAATTTTGGTAAAGGCTTGTCTGTAAAATGTAAGAATTCTGAGGCAGCAATTAAGCACCAAACATCCTTTTGAATACCACCCTCACTATAAGTCAAAATATTACTAACAAATCCTGCAGGTGTCATAGCAGAATTTTTTCGTAACTGTCTCGTATCAATTTTTGGAGACCAATCTAGAATATACCCACTATCTTTAGACACCTTATGTTGTACAGGAAGACTATTTACACAATCCATCCATCTAGGAAAGGTACCAATCTCAATTGTAGAACTATTTGGACAGTGGGGTATCCGTGGAGGTCTTGCAGAAATGACTGGCTTGTTATGGGAAAGTCCCATCTTAATTACTGATCTAGTATAAGGTTTTAAGTCTCCATAAATAGAATTATTTGTCAGTCTAGGTCTACCAATCGCTGTCTTTTCCTCGAATGATATTTTCAGACAGCCAGCATGTTTATCGTGGGACCAACACAAAGGTAATTAGGCACTGTAGCCAGAATAATTAAATCTAGTTACATGATTGGGAGTAATATGAGTATCTGTAAATCCTCCCATCATGAATGAGTCATTAGTAAATACTGGAATAGATTCTCCAGTCCACACAGCTGGGTGTACCAGGGGTGGATCTGGGAAATATGTCCAGTAAGTGTCTATCTGATTCCCCTTTACCTGACAACCCAGCAGGGCAATTACTGTTGCTACCATCATCACTGAGGTCCTGTTCTTTCCTAGGAGTCGAAGTATTCGGGAAGCCTGTGTTGTTAGCTTCTTTACCTCTTCCCATGAAATCAGCTTTTCGGCTGGGTCAATCTGGTTTTTCTTCATCTTTTTCTGATATCTCTTCCTTTTGGATAGGAGCTCCTCCGGGTCGATCTTCAGTCGCTTGAATCTTGGTTCTATCTCTTCCATGTCTGATCGCGCGTTCAGGCACCCAGATAGGATGAAAAGCACCTTCTGGAAAGATACAAGCATGACCTCTGCCCCACATAATCACTGGGTCTGGGCCTTTCCATTGACCAGTCTGTAAATCTTTCCACAAAACTCTGCCTAAAGGGCCTGTTACTGAGGGAGACATTTGCCTCTCAGCAGCAGTGTGACCTTCTGCGTCACAGTTTAAAAATTTTAAAATGAACAAAGTATGATTGAGGCTATTTTGGGGAGTCATAACCCTATTCCCCCCCCTTTAATTTTTGTAATTGAAGCTTAATAGATAAATGAGCTCATTCCACAATGGCTTGACCTTGGGGGTTATAAGGAATTTCTGTTTTGTGATTAATTTGAAACTCTTGGCAAAATTGTTGAAAAGAAGAGCTTACATAAGCTGGAGCATTATCTGTTTTAATCTGCATAGGGCACCCTAACACAGAAAAAGCTGCTAGGCAATGAGAAATTACATGTTGAGTATTTTCCTTAGTACGTGCTGTGGCAAAAATAAATCTTGAATATGTGTCCACTATGACATGCACATAACATTGCTTACCAAATTGAGGAATATGAGTTACATCCACTTGCCATATTTGATTTGGTTTTAATCCACGGGGATTTACCCCTGATGGTGGAGATGGAGTGTGAATAACACACTTAGGGCATTGGCTTACAATTTGACGAGCTTGTTCTCTGGTAATATTAAATTTTTTACATAAGCTAGAAGCATTTTGATGATGTAAGGAAGCTTGTGCACAGTTATATGAAGACATTTGTTGACAAAAAGTTACTAATTTATCAATTTTGTCATTACCTGAAACTAAAGGTTTTGGAAGATTAGTATGAGCTCATATGTGTTCTATGAAACATGGGTATTTTTGCATTAGCACTGCCTTTTGTAAATTATGAAATAATTCAAATAACTCTTATGATGAAGTATACCCAATAACTGAAGTTTCAATATTTTTTGTAACTCCGACTGCATATAAGCTGTCATAATAAATATTAATAGGCTCATTTGAAAAGTAATTTAAGGCACAAATCAGAGCTTGAAGCTCTGCTCTTTGGGTAGAAGTATATAAAGTTTGCATTACCTCTGTGTGAACACGACTATAAAAACCTGCTTTACCTGAGCTTGAACCATCAGTGAACACCAATAAAGCTTCATCTATAGGACGTGCACATACAATCTTTGGAAAAATAAGTGACGTTAATGATGCAAATTGGATAATCTTATCACGAGGGTAATGGCTATCTATCTGGCCAGGAAAATCAGCAAAAGCTATCTGCCATAAGCTAGAAGTTTGAAAAAGCCAATTAGTCTGTTGAACAGAAAATGGAATAATTATGATATCAGGCTCAGATCCAATTAATTGTAAAATCCTAGTTCTGCCTTTAATTACTAATTGAGCTACAGAGTCATGAAAAGGAATTAATGTTTTTTGAGGGGAGTGGGATAAATAAATCCACTCAATAACTCCTAATCTTTGCCATATGGCTCCTGTTGGGGTATGCTCAGTTGGAAATATTAATAAATACACTATTTCTTTAGGATCAACTCTAGTAAGCTGTGCATTTTTAATTGCATTTTCAACTCCTCTTAAAGCTGTTTTAGCCTCTAAGGTTAGCTGATGTGGAGAGGTTGGAGAAGGATTTCCTTGTAATATCTGAAATAAAGGACTTAACTCAGAAGTAGTTAGTTTTAAGGATGGTCTCAGCCAATTAATATCTCCTAATAGCTTTTGAAAATCATTAAGGGTATGTAACTCCTTAACTCTTATCTGAAGATTTTGAGGACAGATTGTACGTCCTTGAATTATCTGACCTAAATATTGAAAAGGAGGCACCTTTTGAATTTTTTGAGGAGCAATGCATAAACCCATTGCTGTAAGCGAAGCCTCTAACTGAGTAAAAAATTCTGAAAGTACCTCTGGATTAGCATGAGCCAATAATATATCATCCATAAAATGAATAATATACGCATCAGGAAAGCTATTTCTTATGGGATCTATCGCCTGGTCGACATATTTTTGGCACAAGGTAGGACAATTCGCATTCCCTGGGGGAGTACTTTCCAGCAATATCTTTTAACAGGTTCCTTAAAATTAATTGCTGGGACAGTGAAGGCAAATCTCTCACAATCTCCAGGATGTAACCTTATAGAGAAAAAACAATCTTTTAAATCTATTACCATCAAGTTATAGTCTAAAGGGATGGCTGTGGGGGAGGGAAGTCCTGGCTGTAATGATCCCATAGGCCGAATTGCATGATTTATCACCCTTAAATCCTGTAGCAATCTCCAATTTCCTGACTTTTTCTTAATAACAAAAATAGGTATGTTCCAAGGACTAAGTGTTGGTTCTATATGACCAGCCTGAAGTTGTTCCTCAACTAACCTATGAATTATTTTAAGTTTTTCCCCTGAGATGGGCCACTGAGAAATCCATATAGGCTCCACTGTGAGCCAGGTGATTTTTTCAGCTGTCTTAGGGATCGGGGAAGTACTCAGGGCCCCTAGTAAAAATTTTGGCTTGGAGCATTTACTAATCTTTGTCATGGAGACTGGTTTGTAAACAGATACTCTCCCTGAAGGGTCTCCTTATCATCTCCAGGAAAATACCTCTGATTAACTTCCTCAACTGACCTTATAGAATTTGGAGTAACTAATAACAATCCCATTTTGGCTAAAATATCCCTTCCCCATAGGTTTACTGGTAAAGACTCTAACACATAAGGTTTAAAGACTTCACTGTTCCAATCAGAATCTTCCCAACTGAGATAATTGGCACTTTGAGCAGGCTGTGAAATTTGTCCAATTCCCTCTAGGTTAGCTGGTGCTACACGTAAGAGCCAATTCCTAGGCCAGAATCTACTAGAAAAAACCGAAATGTCGGCCCCTGTGTCTAGGATTCCTAAGAACCTTTTATGATTAATTTTAAGTTCTAATAAAGGGCGTTCTTGTCACACTAACTGAGACCAGTACACTCTGTCCGGCGGTTTAGAAACTGAATTTACTGGTGGGTGTTTATCCAAATCACAGGGCAATAAAATTAATTGGGCAAATGTATCCTTTGGAGTGAGCCTTAGGGCATAATTGGACCTTACAGTAACATTTAATTGTCCTTTAAAATTTGAATCTATCACACCAGGTATTACCTCAATGGCTCCCTTTAAATTATTACGTCCCAAAATTAAAACTATAGTATTATCAGGAAGCGGCCCGAAAATCCAGGTAGGGATTTGTTTTGGCCCTGATTCAGGATTCAATTTGACTGTCGTTGAGGGTCCTAAGAAAACTGTCTGCAATCTACGTTCCGGTAAAAATAACGGGCTGTCCTGGTCGGCGCCAGTGACGTCACACTGTGCGACCTCTCCTCGAATTCCCCGTATTGTTGCTTGGCCCAGGGAGGGGCCGACCAGAAGTTTTTTGTTCTCCTGCTAGGAGGAAATGACGGCGAGAAGGCGGGCTGATCCGCGCCATCTTGATCCACCACATGGGGTTGAGTCCTGCTATATCTATTATCACCAGTAGATGGAGCCCTGAACTTAAAATCGTGCATGCAACATTCACGCGCAAAATGGTTATTTCTCCCGCAAACATAGCACCTCCCACAGGGCTTTCGTACTAATTCCTGCAGCTTTAGTGTTTCTTTTAGTGCCACAGCTAGGGCTACTGTCTGAAAATGGGTAGAGTCTATCTCAGAACACAAGCGGATAAACTCAGAAACAGTCCCTTTTTTACGGTGCGGCCTAACATCTTTACAATATTTATTCGCATTTTCAAATGCCAATTGCTTAACAATAAACTCGCATGCCCCCGGGTCCCTGATAGACCAGTTTGCAGTCTGATACAATCAGGCTATGAAATCTGAGTACGGCTCACTCGCACCCTGCCTGATTCTGGTAAGAACTAAATTGGACTGGTCTTTAGAGACTATTTGCTTCCAGGCACGTTTAGCACAATCAGTTATTTGATCATATACTACAAATTCATAATTTAACTGTCTTTCCAAATCAGCAAATTCACCCGTTCCTAAAAACATTTCTACTGGATTCTGTAAATTCTGTCTTCTATTTTTTTCTGCCTGTTGAGTACAAAAATCAGTCCAATAAGAACGCCAAAGTAAGAAATCCCCTCCACTCAAACAAGATCTGGCTAAGGAAATCCAATCACTAGGTGGGAGAAGCTGCGAGCAGATATTATCAATTAGGTTCTGTACAAAAGGCGTATTCGGACCATATGTCTCGCATGCACTTTTCAATTCCTTAATGGTTTTAAATGGGATTACAGCATGAACTCTAACTCTCTGATCTTGTTCATTAATCTGTTCAAAAACTGGGAAAAGTTGAAAACCGCTAATATCTTCCCCGCTTCCTGTGCCTTCTTAATACCTCGCTGGAACGGGGTAAGAAAAGTCATTGTTAATTCAGAGTACCTGTTAAATTTTGTCCTTTTAGCAGGTAATGGTTGAATTCTAATAGCCTGGGCAGGCGGTGTTAAATGCAGCCTGTTAAAATTTCTCTGTAAGTCCTGAATTTGAACGTCTGATTCTTCTCCCTCAGAGTGCAACTCGTGGGTAGAATCTGCACTGTCGCCATTTTGAAATTGGGCTTCTAAGCCACGTGGTGGAGAAGAACTCTGTGCCTCTCTAAGAATCTATTCCAGATTTTCCTCCCCGGGAGGATTGTCTATCTCTTCCAGAGGACTTTCTAGGACTGCGGAGGTTTCTTCTCTATAATCTCCCTGCACGCTTGCCTGATCATGCAAGTTCAAAGTCACATTCCTAACTTTCGGTTTAGCCCCTAGAGCCTTTGTTTTTAAATGGCTCAAGGGAAACGGAATTAACTTAGCCTCAGGTGGATTTTCCATTTGAATAGACCTAATAGCTCTCTGAATGCCTTTTAATAGATCTTCAGGGGGCCACGAACTCTGGCCCATATATTAAAAAAGACAAATTTCCAGAGCCGACCAAGTTTTCTGAATATTTTCTATGCCTCCAGGTAATTCATTAGAAAGACAAACCTTTCGTAATTTCCTCCCTAGTTTCTCCCAAGTAAGTAAATTTGGGGACTCTTTTTCACAAAACCAAGGGCAATATTCACCTACAATCTTTAAGAATTTTATAACTGAGTTTTCTTTATCTGTTTTCCTTTCTGATTAATTATAGTGTCTAAAATAGTCAGATACATCTCCTTATCTGTAGAAGTTGAATTTCCCATTTTAATTAATTTAATGTCTCGTTCCTTCAATATCTCCAGGTACTTTTGTGACCCAAAATTGTTACCACTTCCTTTATCTTTATAGTGTGCTCCCACTCAATCTAGCTAATCTAGAATGCCCCCCTTGTGGGTGCCAAATTCCACCATGCGACCAGCGCACTGGTTTTATTAAAGAGGTTCTTGGCATAAAAGTTAGCTAGTGAGATCAAAATAAACACACCGACTCAATTACCTTTTTCTATGACCAGGTCCGAGACGGCTCTCACCTCTCTGGCTCACATCTCGAACCACCCGGTAGGGCAGCAAGGATTACTCAGGGCTAGCAGGAGAGAGAGGCAGAGCACACCAGGGAGTGGCCTTTTATTGGGGAACAAGAAATTCAGGGGAGAATTCCATCCAGTGAAGGTCAAGGGGGGCAGCACTCCAAGGTCAGGGTCAGTGATTGGCCTCAGGGTCAGTGGTCAGTCACACCCCCACATGGACAGGCTCTCGCACCAGGAGAGGGTGGGGAAAGATCTGACACAGTTTAGCCAGAGCGCCTCACACCCAATCCGGGAGTTGCCCAATCACGTGTGAGAATGGCTTCCCACAGATTTTAATAATTCACCTTTTTCTCTTCCTCTCAGCTTGGCTTAAGGTTTATCAATCTTGATGATGTTTTTTTAAGAATCAGCTTTTTTACTCATTGGTTTTTTACATTTTTTAAATCTCAATTCATTGATTTTGGCTCTGATTTTAATTATTTCCTGTCATCTACTGATTTGGTGTTGATTTGTTCTTCTTTTCCTAGGGCCTTGAGATTTAATATTAGATTATTTATTTGGTATCTTTCTGTTTTGTTAATCTATGATCTCAATTCTATGAATGTTCCTCTTAGAACCATCTTCATAGTGCCACAGAGATTTTCATGTTTTATCATTATTCTCATTTACCTGTAAGTATTTTTTATTTCATCCCTGACTTCTTCTGCTATCCGTTAATCATTCAGTAGTAAATTATTTAGTCTCTACGTGTTTGAGTAATTTCTATTTTTTATCTTATTATTGATTTCTAATTTTATTCCACTAAGATTTGATATAATGAAGGGTATTATCTCTATTTTTTTATTTGCTAAGAGTTGCTTTGTGTCCTAAAATATGGTCTATTTTGAAAATGTTCCATGTGCAGCTGAGAAGAAAGTGCATTTGATCACTGGTGAATTAAATATTATGTATGTTCATTAAGTCAAAATTATTAATTGTATTTTTTTAGTTCTGTAGCTTCTTTATTTAGTTTTTGTTTGCATGATCTGTCTAGTGATGTGAGAGGCATGTTAACATCACCTAATATTATTGTGTTGTGGTCTATTTGATTCTTGATATTGAAAAGGGTTTGTTTGATGTACATAGATGTTACTTTGTTTGGGGTATAGATATTTTCATCTGTTATTTCTTGTTTTTTTATGGCTCCTTTAAGCAGTGTGAAATGTCCTCTTTATCTCTTCTGATTAACTTTGCCTCAAAGTCCACTTTATCAGATATGAAAATTAAAACCTCTGCTTGTTTATAAATGATACGTTTTCTCCCATCCTGTCACCTATGGTCTGTGTATGTCTTTGTCTATGAGGTGAGAATCTTGGAGACAGCATATTGTTAGGTCTTATTTTTAATCCAATTTGCCAACCTATGTCTTTTGATTGAAGACTTGAGTCCATGAACATTCAGTGTTATTATTGAGAGATGATTTTGTTTCCTGCCATTTTGGTTTATTTCTAGTTTTTAAGTTGAATTACATTCTCCTTTAATATACTATTCTTCTAGTGTATTTTCACCATCTGCTGATTTTCATTTGTATTCTCCATTTCTTCTTCATGAAATATTTTATTGATCATGTTTTGTAATGCTGGCCTTCTTGTTAGGAATTCTTTTAACTTGTTTTTTGTGGAAGGTTTATGCCTCATCTTCAAATCTGAAGCTTAATTTTACTGAATATGCTATTCTTCGTTGGTATAAATTTTATTTCAGAGTTTGGTATATATTAATCCAAGACCTCCTAGATTTGGGGGTCTGGGTTGAAAAATAAACTGAGATCTGGAATGTTTTATCAAATATTTTCACTGATATATGGAAGTTAACCCACAATAAGGGGCAAGAGGAGAAGAACAGATATTTATTAGAATAGACAAAGTGGGATAAAAGGAAGGGAGGATGATAGGAAAAGAAAAGACAGTGAAATGAATCTGAAAGAATTTTCCTATGAACTTGTATGAATACACCATCGTGAATCACACCATCATGTACATCCGTAAGAATGGGGTCCTAACAAGAATAAGATATATTCCATGCTTGTATAATTATATCATAATGAATTCTACTGTCACATATAACTAAAAGGAGTTAATTTAAAAAAAAAAGATGCCCTAGGTGTTGTAAGGAAATGGAATTGGTTTTGTAAAATAGACACATGCCCTTAAAAATGCTGAAACAATGGTTGTCCTGGAGTTCCCAGGTGAACAGAGCCCCTCACCAGGGTGAATTTTTCTTTGCATCAAAATGAGCTCTTTTCACCTGCAATCCCCATGACTCGGGAGGCTGTCAGTAAGATCGTAAGTTCAAAGTCAGCCTCAGAACTTAGCAAGGCCCTGATCAACTTATCAAGACCCTGGGTACTATGATGAGAATTTTTGAAACTCAAATCATGATAAAAACCTCATACAATTAAATTGAACTCACAATTTTTTTTGCTATTAAGAGCATACACTGTATATTATTCTAGGAATTCAATGAAAAACACTGACTAAAAGATAATTCTTTTTTAAAAACGGCTTTAAAGAATTATAGAACGCCTCAGTTTATACCCAAAGAACTTAAAATCAGTGTACTACAGTAATGCAGCCATGTTAATGTTTACAGCAGCTCAATTCACAATAGCTAAACTATAAAACCAACCTAGGTGTCCTTCAATAGATGAATAGATAAAGAAAATGTGGTATATATACTCAATGGACTATTACTCAGCTTTAAAGAAGAGTGAAATTATGGCATTTGCCAGTTAATGGATGGAGTTGAAGAATATCATCCTAAGCAAAATAAGCCAAAAAACCAAAGGCCAAATGTTTTCTTTAATATGCTAATTCATAATAAGGTGGGGAGCACTAGAGAAGAATAGCATTACCTTAGATTAGGTAGAGGGAAGTGGAGGGAGGGGAGGGAAGAGGATGTGGGAAAGACAGTCGAATGAAACAGACATTATTACTTTATGTATATATGTGACTACATGACCAATATGATTCTGGAACATGTACACTCAGAAAAATGATAAATTATATCCCATCTATGTATGATATGTCAAAGTGCATAAATGCATTCGACTGTCATGTATAACTAATTAAAACAAATTTTAAAATTAATAAAACAAATAAAGGAAAATGATTTTAAGCATAAGGGAACAAAATAACCTATTAAAACATAGAGAAAAAAAGTATTATAGAACAAACCCTACCTTTTTTCTAGAAAGACTGTGACTTTTGACTAAATGCTGAAAGCTACAATTTGACATAAACTATACTCTATGAAATTCCCAATTCAAGACAAATTGGCCAAAACAACTCACCACAATAAATATTGCTCTTGTGACAGAATTTCAAGTAGACCCATCACCAGAGAAGACACACAGATGGTTAATAAGCACATGAAAAGATGTTCAACATAATTAGTTTTTAGGAAAGACAAATTAAAAACTACAATAAAAGCATACTACATACCTATTAGAATGGCCTTTAAAAAAACAGTGACGGGCCAGGCATGGTGGCACCCAGCTATAATCCATTTGGGAGGCTCAGGCAGGGGGATCACAAGTGGGAGGCCAGCCTGGGCACTTTAAGAGAGACCTGGTCTCAAAATAAAAAAAAAAAAAAAAATATTGCTCTTGTGGTGGGACTCTTATCCTGCAGAATGGCATTTTATGTAACAGACAGCATGAAGTTTATACCTATTATCAGTCCTTGAAAACCAAGCAACTTTAAAAGTTAGCAGCAGTTTCTGCAAGTATGAAAATACACATTTATTACATAGCATTCATTACAATCTATATCATACAAACTCGAAGAATTTTAATGCATCAGATTAATATATTATTGACTGCTAAAATAAAATAAAATTACCTGTAGTCTGTTTTTAAATCATACCATATAGTACTTTACAGCAATATCATCAAACTATTCACATAAAGCTTCATAAGTGTATCTAAGAGAAGACAGAGTATGGGAATACTTCTTAAAGAAGATTAGCAATAATTTCATATGGTTCAAATTTGGTAGATTATTTTTCTACATGGCAAGATGAAAGAAAAAAAGATTAGAATTCTTATTTTCGGAAAGTAGAGAATAATTTCTTTCAGAAAGACACTCCAAGTCATAACAGCTTCATTTACAGCATGGAGTTCTGACAGTAGTATGCCCTAAAGGTAAAGGGTGTCCCCATTGACTTTATATATTATATCACAAAAGATGCATATGGACAATTCTGTGAAATAATATGGAAGTGGCTGGCTCTAAGATGAATCTACTTCACAACTGAGATGGCCAGTGTCATGAAGACACTTTAGGCAAAAAGTCTAAAAGTTAATTATAATGATTAAAGCAAACTGTTGAGGGCCACAGCCGAGTCGGGATGACGCATGGCATTTTTGCCTGAAGTAGTGGTTGAGAGGTGACACCAGCAAGTTCTCGCGGAGTTCCCGTTGAGTTCCAGTTGAGATCTCATGGGGATTCCCAGAGAGTTCCCATTGGTTGGGAAAGTGCTGGAGAAGGGATATTTCCGGCTGCTGGTTCCTGGACGAGCCGCGTGGCATTCGGGAGAATTCCCGGGGAGCGTGTGGAGTGTGCTGGTGGAGTTCAGAAATAAAGTTTGTTCCTGCTTCAGTGGCTCGTGATTTGTGCGCAGCCAGACTGCAGCATTTGGCGGCCCGTGCGGGGAACACCTGAAGCTCGGGGGTAAGTGAAATTGCTCGCCCCTAAGGGAAGGCAAGAGAATGGGTGACCATTTCAAAAAAACAATGAGTTCTTGTTTTGATTTGTTTTGTTTTTGTTTCAAACTGCCTATCCCTAGAACTTTCTCAGGCAAACTGGGAAAAATGGTTGGCTCAAGGTTTGAAGTTGTTCAGCCCTGAGGAAGAGAAAATTGATACAACGATTTTTTGTTCTGTTTTTGTTTCATTCTGTTTAGGTTTTGTTTTGTGTTATCTTATTGGGTTGCATTATCTTTATAGTAGATTAAAATTAGTAAAAAACAAACTGAAAGAGTGTTAAGTAAATTGTTAGATGTCCAGACTATGGTATAATACATGTTAGATCAAGTAAAAGAGAAGGTCTCTCGAGCTAGTCAAAACAGAGGAAGAAAATTTAAAGGAGGAAGAACTATCAGGGAAACAGTTACAACAGGAGGCTGCTACTAACACTGTTCTATCACCAGAGGGCGGAAGTGTCCAACCAACTACTCCACCTATAGAGACAACATATGCTATGGTGCCCCCAACCTCCATAGTTGATAGATGGGATCCTGAGACAGGACCTCAAAGATTAGCATGCCCTGTACTTGAGCAGGCAGGAGGGCAGCAAATTCACCATGCTCTAGATTTCAAAACAGTGAAGCAGTTAAAGGAGGCTGTAACGACCTATGGCCCTCAAGCACCCTTCACTGTAAGCATGGTCGAATCCATTACCAACTTGGACATGAGCAAAGCAGATTGGGCTAGCATGTGTAAATCTGTGCTAAATGGAGGGCAATATTTGTTATGGAAGGTTGCCAATGAGGAATTTTGCACGGAGACAGCTAGGCAAAATGCAGCAGCCAGTTACCCTCAAAGAAATCTAGATATGCTGTTAGAAAAAGGACCTTATGAGGGTCAATGGCAACAAATTGAATATGATCCTGCTATATATGCACAAATTGCTGCAGATGCAGTTAGGGCATGGAAGACTTTACAAGGACATGGAGATTTACAAGGTCAATTATCTAAGGTAATACAGGGAGTTAATGAAACTTACACTGAATTTGTAGATAGGCTTATTCAAACAGATACCAGAGTTTTGGGGGATACAGAACAAGCAATGCCATTAATTAAACAACTGGCTTATGACCAAGCAAATCGATGGTGCAGAGAGGTCATTAGACCATGGAAACATGGAGATTTAAACACATATATTAAATTATGTAGAGACATTAATGAACAAGGGCAAGACGTGGCAGCTGCAGTAAAACAGGCTTTAGATGCCAGGCCAAAAACATGCTACAATTGTGAACAAACAGGACATTTTAAAAGGAATTGCCCCATAGGAGGAGGGTTTAACAAAACTAGGTATCAAAGGAATAGAATACTGGGTATTTGCCCACGATGCCATAGAGGGAGACATTGGGCTAATGAATGCCATTCTCAAACCACCATAGAGGGTACTCCATTATCAAAAAACGGACAAGGACCAGGTGTTTACCCATGATATCATGGAGAAAGGCATCCGGTTCCACTGCCAAAAAACGGACAGGGGGGCCCAATGCTCCGGGGCCCAGGACCAAAAATATACGGGGCACTGGAGGAACCCAGAAACACCATCAGGGTAGTCACATTATCCATCAGATCTCTCATCAGACAAACCAGAGGGAGCACAGGGTTGGACATCTGCACCTCCGCCATAGCAGTACTAACTCCACAGATGGGAGTTCAAATCATTCCCACAGGAGTAAAAGGACCTCTTCCCCAAGGAACAGTAGGCTTATTGTTGCCGCAGTTCTTCTACAATAAAAGGACTTATAAGTCCTGGGGTAATTGATCCTGATTATGAAGGTGAAATAAAAATTATAGCTAGTTCTCCAAAGGGTATATCAGTAATTTCACCAGGAGATAGAATAGCACAGTTATTAATAATACCCAGCCTACATGATAAATTTTCCAGTAGTAGTATAGAAAGAGGTTCCAGGGGATTAGGCTCCACAGGTGTAGATTGGGCTATGCTGTCTTTAAATTTAGATTCTCGCCCAATGCTACAACTAAATATTCAAGGACATGAATTTAATGGGCTACTTGATACAGGTGCAGACCTTAGCATCATATCTCGTCAAGAATGGCCAAAACATTGGCCGTTACAACAAGCCACTCAAACGCTTCGAGGCCTAGGAGTGGCAACTAATCCCCATAGAAGTGCAATGGTATTAGATTGGAAGGATCCTGAAGGATGTGAAGGAACTATACACCCATATGTATTGGATCATCTTCCTATAAATTTATGGGGACAAGATGTCCTAGATCAATTAGGTTTGACATTAACAAATAACATCAATCCAAATGTGCCCACTATTAGGGCTAGACAAGGTTTCAGGAAAGAAAAAAATTAGGAGACCAAGAACAAGGTATAGCAGCACCAATTCAAATAGATCAAGGAGTAAATAGACATGGATTGGGTTTTCAGAAGGGGTCACTGAGGCAATAAAAATTACTTGGAAATCAGAAAGACCAGTATGGGTTCCTCAGTGGCCCCTGACTAAAGAAAAGATACAAGCAGCCCATGACCTGATCAAACAATTAGCGGAGGGACATATACAACCTTCCGTATCTCCCTATAATACTCCCATTTTTGTCATTAAATAAAAATCTGGTAAATGGAGATTATTGCAAGATTTAAGAGCCATTAATAATGAGATGGTTATTATGGGACCTGCTCAATCAGGGATTCCTCAATTGTCTGCTTTGCCAAAAACCTGGTACGATTTAGCTATAGATGTTAAAGATTTTTTTTTTCAGTTCCAATTCATCCTGAGGATAGTCCACGTTTAGCATTTACTATCCCTGCACTGAGTCATGAAGGTCCTGATCACAGATATGAATGGAAAGTACTCCCTCAAGGGATGGCTAACAGCCCAACTATATGTCAAATTTATGTTAACAAAGCAATCCAGCCACTAAGAAATCAAAATCCTGAACTACAAATATTTCACTATATGGATGATGTATTGTTAGCACACAAAGATAAAAACACATTGCTAGAATGTTATGCCACACTTACAAATTTATTAAAAAATTATAATCTAGAGATAGCAATAGATAAAGTACAATTAAATTTTCCAATTAATTATTTAGGAGTTCTATTATCCTCAACCATGTTGTGTCCACCAAAAATTCAAATACGAGTAGATCAACTCAAATCACTTAACGACTTTCAAAAGTTATTAGGAGACATAAATTGGATAAGGCCTTATCTAGGATTACCAACAGGAGAGTTGGGACCTTTATTTGATATCCTAAAAGGTCTCATGTTAACACCTGAGGCAAGAAAGGCATTAAAAATCATTGAAACATATATGGAAAATATGCATTTGGATAGAATTGATATAAGTTTGCCTTTATTATTTATTGTACTACCAACAAAAAATATTCCTACAGGAGTATTTTGGCAAGAAGGTCCATTATTTTGGATACATTTATCTTATTCTCCTAACACTATTCTTACTAGGTATCCTGAGGCTGTAGGACAATTGATACTCAAAGCAATAAAAGCAGCAAAGGGAGTGTTTGGAATTTCTCCCAATAAAATTATTACTCCATATACTATGGATCAAATTGATGAGTTAACCCCCAAGTACTTCTGTCTATTCTCTTGTTAATATCCGCCTCCATCTGAGCAACCCCCCAAAGAAGCTAACATATACTAACCTCCATACCATCAAAGCGCCCATCCTCAACATAAAATCCTAAGTTCAAACCTCAATTCTATATATGCCATCAAATTCTGTAGACCTCTAATAAAACTAATGAATTTACCTTAAATCACAATTAAATCCAACATCTCTAAACATTGTCTCCCAACACAAAGGAGAGATATTGGAACTATAAAAACCAAAACAGATTTAAAGAAGAAAACAGAAACACAACAGTCAAACAGAGTTGGAAAGCAACGTGAGCACCATGAAAAAACAAGGGAAAAAAAGGATTACAAACAATGCAGGACAACTTAAATTCACAGGAGAACCTAGAGGCTTCAGAAAAATGGTCAGAGAAAGAACTCAAGGCATACCTAACTCAGATGGATTGGAATCTTAGAGAAGACTTTAGACAGCAAGTCCAAACAATGAAAGTATATTTTGAAAATGAATTAAATAGGCAAATTCAAATGGCAAAGAACGAGCTATACCAGGAGATAGAGATTTTTTTAAAAAAAATCAAACAAATTGATGAGTTAGCTAATGAGTTAAATACTTGGGCAATAATCATGTGTAAATCTAATGTTTCATTTGATAATCATTTACCATCTAATCCTTTGTTGTCTTTTTGGTCCTTGCATCCTGTAGTTTTTCCAAAAATGACAAGAAAAACACCTATCATGAATGCTCCAAATGTATTCACTGATGGGTCAAATAATGGTACAGCAGCAGTAGTTACCCCTGATCAAACTTTCACATTTTTAGTACCCAAACAATCAGCTCAAAAGGTAGAGCTTAATGTAGTTTTACAAGCTTTTGTGATGTTTAAAGATTCTGTATTTAATTTATTTTCTGATAGTCAGTATATAGTTAATGCTATAGTATCCCTTGAAGATGCTGGTAGGATTTCTCCTTCCTCTACTGTTTTCTCTTTGTTTTCCACTATACAAAGTCTAATCTGGGACAGAAAATATCCATTCTTTATAGGACATATCAGGGCACATACAGGATTGCCTGGAGCCCTTAGTTTGGGCAACGATTTAGCAAATAAAACTACACATGACATACATATTTTCTCTACACTAGAAGAAGCTACAAATTTTCATAAAAGGTTCCATGTCAATGCTAATACTTTACAAAAGCATTTTAAAATAACTAAGGAACAAGCTAGACAAATAATAAAACAATGTCAAAATTGTGTGACCTTTTTACCACAAGTTAATCTTGGAGTCAATCCTAGAGGATTGATACCTAATCATATTTGGCAGATGGATGTCACACACTTGCCAGAATTTGGAAAATTAAAATATTTGCTTGTTACAGTTGATACTTCTTCTGGATTTTTGATGGGCTCCCTTCATGCTGGAGAAAAAACTAAAGATGTTATAGCTCATTGCTTACAAAATTTTGCCACTGTGGGCATTCCAAAACAGTTAAAAACGGATAATGGTCCTGGTTATACCTCTACCTCTTTTAAACAATTTTGCTCATCATTTGGCATTACTCATATATCAGGAATCCCATACAATCCTCAGGGACAAGGCATAGTTGAAAGAGCTCATCAAACTATCAAAATGTACTTATTAAAGCAAAAAGAGAGAATTGTAAAGGGGTATATATCCCCCAAAGATAAACTTAAAATAACCCTTTTTACTCTAAACTTTTTAAATTTGGATTCATCAGGGCTTAGGGATGTGGAAAGGCATATGTATCCAAAAAATGTACATAAGCCTAAGGTACTTTGGAAGGATGTTCTAACAGGACAATGGAAAGGTCCTGACCCAGTGATTGTCTGGAGTCGGGGTTCTGTTTGTGTGTTTCCACAGGGAGAACAGCAGCCGATTTGGATTCCAGAGAGACTAACCAAAGCGATTTCTAAGACCAAAAAGACTCAAATCCATAACAGCTGATATCCAGAGCTCCAGCTTGGCTATTCTTACATCTGCAACAGTGATTAACCAGAATGCTTTTTTCAATATCTATTTTATTATTGCCTTTTCCCATATCATAAAGTTCTATTTTATTTTTAGAGCTCATACAGACCTAGGTTAATGTTTTTCTGATCAGTTTTATTTTTTGACTGTGGAGTTTTTAAACATTGCAATGGAGATTTCACCTGTGTAAAGCTACAAGGCCTTTACTATTGTCTTATGTGTTGTACGTTTGTGTGCACACTTGTGTTTTGTGTTGTATGTCTGTATATGCGTATGTCCATATATCATATATGAGGAGCACTCATGAAAAAATGGATCCGAATTTTTTTTTCAAGTGATTTAAATGGTTTAATTTAAATTGGGTAAACAGCTGTTGAGGATTGTTTTAATATGTGAAAAAAAAGGAGGTTAACAGATCTGTTTGTTTACTTTCACCTTTCCTTTTCATTATATTTAATAATTCTGTTCAGGATAATGTAAATTGTTCAGAAAATTGTTTTCTTAGTACCTGTTGGAATGTTACACAATTTTTTTTAGCATCATTGCCAGAATTCCTATCTTCATCCCAGTGCAGGTGAAGACAAAGATAAAACCAAACTACAGCTTCTTCGATAGTTATCACAACAAACTGTATAAACTGATGCATCAATAAATAATAACTCAACAAGTAATGCTCAATCAAGAAGTCGATTTACTTTGAGAGGAAATGGACATATTGATGGATTCCTCTGCTTTGAACTGCTTGCAGAACTTGCCTGGACTATGTATCACTTGTATGCATTGTGAACTATCTGTTGGTGTAGCGAATTGTGGTAGTGCTGGCGTATCTTTGCTGATGGTGTCACCGGTGATACAATTTTTCCAAAGGAGCTGTCAATTGGCTTGGTGTCATGGCATTTCTGTATCCTCCTCCCTTCTGCTAGTGATGGTCTAAAATTTGGGGGCCAACAGAGGTGAGGCAAAGAACCTCACCCCCCACTGACACCAAGGCCAAATTTGGGGGCCAACAAAGGTGAGGCAAAGAACCTCACCCCCCCACTGGTGCAAAGGCCTATCCACAAGTATGGCTGTATGCTGGACTGGTAGTCAGTGACGGATATGATCTAATTGCAGTGGTACCAACCTAAGACAGGAGGCTGATGCCTAGAGGTCAGCTCATCTGATGACAGGTAAGGACCATGTGTAGTATTGGACAGCATAACAGGCACGGTCCCTAAGCCACATTGCTTGTTGTTTAATTAAACAGAAGAGGGGAGATATTGAGGGCCACAGCTGAGTCGGGATGACACATGGCATTTTTGCCAGAAGTAGTGGTTGAGAGGTGACGCCAGCAAGTTCTCATGGAGTTCCCGTTGAGTTTCAGTTGAGCTCTCACGGGGATTCCCAGAGAGTTCCCATTGGTTGGGGAAGTGCTGGAGGAGGGATATTTCCGGCTGCTGGTTCCTGGACGAGCCACGTGGCATTCGGGAGAATTCCCGGGGAGCATGTGTGGAGTGTGCTGGTGGAGTTCAGAAATAAATTTGTTCCTGTTTCAGTGGCTCGTGATTTGTGCCCAGCCAGACTGCGGCAGCAAACAGGGTCATGTCTCCCAGAGACAGGTAGCACCCATAGCCAATAAGAAAATAACTTCTCTCTTGGGCTGGGGATGTGGCTCAAGAAATAGCATGCTCGCCTAGCATGGGTGAGGCACTGGGTTCGATTCTCAGCACCACATAAAAATGAAATAAAGATATTGTGTCCACCTAAAAAACTAAAAAAATAAATACTTTTAAATAAATAAATAAGATAACTTCTGTCTTAAGAGAATACTGTTTTGTAACTTATAAATTTATCTTGCAACTTTAGGATGAAGGAAGAACATCTGATATGACAGTCTCCTGGAAATTGATTTTTTTAAAAAATTAGAATAAGCTAGTTTGTAGAAGAAAGGTCTATTTGATAGTGGGCTAAAAGTGATCACATGGGCCCTGTTTTATTTCTTATAAATTAGTAGTTAAAATGAAGGACGATGCACATTAATTTTTGGTGCTATTCATCCACACCAGTTAGAAAACCCTAATAATTTATTCTGAGGTGAAGAGATATACTGGCATAAGCTTTAAGAACAGACAGAGGAAAAAGGTCCATGCATATACAAAAAACTAATGGGATCTAAATCATCTACAGTTCAGAAGTCCTTTGGGACAAAACTATAGAAAAAAAATCAGGAAGTAAGAAAGTCCAAAGCCAAAGACCATCTGATAAAACAGGCAGCCATTTAGTTGAGTATTCTATTCTGTGACTTCTCATAACCTGCCAATCTAAAAATATTATAGAAAGTATTATTTATAAGTAATATTTTCCCTTGCTGAGTTGAACGTGAGGGGCATGACTGAAGAGAAGCATTTCAGCCAATAGATGTCATACTTTGCTCATGGATAGGTAACAGTATTTGTGTAACTGAGAAAAGACTGGGTTGTAGTCTTTCTCCCAGTGGGAAGCTAGTGAATGCTATCAGGAGGTCACTTTCTTAGTAGGAAAAGTTACATATCTGGGATGTGTTCCTAGTACACAAGTGTCTTTGGAAAAGGCACTAAAATGACCAAACACATCTGTTATGGTTTAGATATGGGGTGTCCCTTAAAAGCTCATGTATGAGACAATGCAAGAGGGTTTAGAGGTGCAGTGACTGGGTTATGAAAGGTTTGACCTAGTCGGTCCATTAATCCACTGATAGAAATTAACCGGGTGGTAACTGTAGACAGGAAGGGTGTGGCTGACAGAAGTGAGTCACTGGGGTGTCTCATTGGGGTATATATTTTGTCCCTGAAGAGCCGACCTTATCAGTCTGTGTCTGTCTCTCCCTCACCCTCTCCCTTTCCATCTCTCCCCTTCCTTATTATCATGTTCTGAGCTTCTTTCCTCCTCCCCATCCTTCTGCTATGATACCCTTCCTCATCTTGGGCCCATCTCTCCCCTTCCTTATTATCATGTTCTGAGCTTCTTTCCTCCTCCCCATCCTTCTGCTATGATACCCTTCCTCATCTTGGGCCCACAGCAAGGGAGTTAGTCATCTTTGGACTAAGACATCTGAAACCATGAGCCCCCAAATAAATTTTTCCTCCTTTATAATTGTTTTTGTCACCGCAGGGGGAAAAAAAAAAGCTGACTAAAACAATTTTCATCTTTCTCCTCCAGGTCTGTTTTTTGGAGGCTTTGAAAAGCAATTCGACACTACTTGGAAAAACAAATCAACAACCAAAAAAAATAACCAATATACATGGTCTTCACGGCTCTTTTCTCCACTCTAGCAACATCAGTGGACTGGTTCCTATAGTAATCCTGTGAAGATATAAGATGCTACAGAAAATATTGTATTTTGGGTTATAGGATAAAAATATAATGTTTTCTCTAAGACATTATAGTATTAACTATAGGTTGTTACCTATCTGTTGGGGACATGGCCCTGTTTGCTCTAATCATTATAATTTACTTTTTTCTATATTCTTGCCCCCCAAAAAACTAATGGTTTTTAGATGCCTAAGACCCCATTAGTTTATTTTATACATTGCATTTCTCCTAGGAATAAATTATCAGGCCTTGACAGTCAGTTGGAAAGGATAGTACTAAAAACTGATGTACATCTCCCTTCATTTTAGCTATTCACCTACAAGAAATTGCTTAGAGCACACTAGCTCAAATTCAAGGAAAGGTTTTATATGCTTTACTTCACTTCCACACATGCTTTTCTTCTTAATTCTTTGATTATTGGACTTTTTCTGGTCTGCTTATTAAACACTCCATGCACTGTGAAGAGTTTTTTGGTACTATTCCCTTTGCTCTCAGGCTCTGATTCTTTATGTATGATATCCTGGTTTTCCCAGAACACTGACCTCACAGACTTGTTGACAGGTGTCTGTACATGTTTCCCTAGCCCTCTTCATGTATCCCTAAAATTCCAGGACAGGACAAACCTCAGGATTTAATAAGGAAAGGCTTATCAGATATTAGGTGATAAAATCTTTAGTATTTATGTTTTGCCAAGTAGTCTCAAAACAATTGTTTAATTGCCCCAGTATTTGCAACAATTATTCTTATGCTACCTGTCTCAGATACCTTCCACAAAGGGGTCATAATACTGTCTGTATATTGTTGTTAGCCCAGTTTCTGTTCTTGTAGACATCCAATTCTTATTATAGCAGAATAACTTTGGTTAATGTCTGTACCCATCATTACACACTACTTCAGGCACTGCATCTGGACTGTGCACATTTTTCATAATTACAGAGCTGGATGATAAGGCTCATCATCCACAAGGCACAGGACCAGCGGAACCCTTCTTTCCCCATTCTCCTCTCTGGTGGGATTTCTTATAAAGTTTGAATCTGCTTCCAAATAGCCTGAATGGAGAGCTGCAGTGTTTCTCTGAGTCCTGACAAGGCTAATAGCTTCACCATGGAGCTGTACAGTTCTAAGTCCTTCAGCCGCCTTTAGGAGTATGTCTTTCTGTCTCTCTTGCTGTGAGTTGGCTTTAGGAACACCAAAAGTATGTGGAATTGACTGAGTAAACTATTACAAAACTATGTTTTCCCTTTGTCTGGCTGCCTTTGTGTTCTTTTTGAGAGCCCAGTTTTGCAAACTGGTCACACCATTTCTCAATCTTGTGCTGGGGTAAAAAAGTTACAGAATGCATTTGTGAATGCCACTCTATAGTATACTTTTTTATATAATCTGGTGGCTGCTGACCTGCCCTGTTAAGGAACTGGGTATTCCAGAAATGAGGTTAGAATTGCTTAAGTCAGAAAAAAAATCTTCCCTTTTACTTTGACCTTGAAAAATACAATCCACTGTAGAGGATATGTCAGTGGATATGAACACACAGTGTTCAGAAATCTGAGATGAAGCATTGTCCTTGGAGTTCACTAATGAGCCTGACAAAGATAAGTTAGAATAGCCAGGTCTTGGGCAAATATTTTGTTTCAGGGTAAAACCTCAGTGCTTTGATTCATGTCACTACTTTTGCCCATCTCAATCCCCATGCCCAAACTCTATTTTATTCTGATGGGATAAAATAAATTTTATTCCCTCGATTTGCTAAGACTTAGGCCATTGGAGACAATCTTCCTCTTTACATAAGAGACCAGCTTCACAGCTGGTTTTATATTGTTTCTTTGAATGAGTGCTCCTGAGATAGCTCAGTGTGCAGTCTTGGTCACCTGAAGTGGGCTCTGAGCAGCACCAATGTGTCTTTGAACTCTTGAGAGTATCTACTGTGTTTGGCGAGGAATATCCAGATAAATCTGCATTGAAGGGTTAGTTCTAGGAATGATACTGGTAAAGCATATGACTATAAGATACCACAGAAATGGTCACTGGCTTGGATTTACTGAAAGGTGTCAATTTCCTTCATTACCAGACAAGCTTTTATTTTTTTTAGTTGTCAATGGATCTTTATTTTATTTATTTATATGTGGTGCTGAGAATCGAAGCCAGTGCCTCACACAAGCTAGGCAAGTGCTCTACCACTGAGCCACAACCCCAGCCACAAGCTTTTATTCTTAATGATCTGATTTAAATGGTATTTTCCTTGTTGACATAGTGCCTGTAACTAAACTTGTCTTACTCATTTCCTTCAGGGTTTAATTCTTGTTCAGATAACCTACATCATTTTGAGATACAATAGCATTACAACTACACTTACATAACTTTTTCTGATAAAATTCCTTAATATAGGAAAGTTTTGAGTTTAAGGAGTCAGTGTTGGTTTCTGAGCATCAGTGGTACCGGCCACAAAGTTTCTGGAGCATCTGCCACAGTTGTGGACAGGTAGCTGGGTCTACAAATGCCAGATGGAGCCTTGGCATATCTCTCCCCTGTGTGATCTTTCTGTACTTTATTGAAATATTCACCAGCTTAAATTCAAGAGGTTCTTTCATTTGAATGTCTGCCACAGTCCGGCTGCAGCAAAATAACCGGGGGGTGACGAGCAACTTGTGTAGATTGATACAGCAGGAGTGGAAGCCGTTTATTGTAGGACCACAGAGGTATTTATACATTCCACACAGCTTATCTAATTAACATAAACTAGATACATCAGTCAACCAATAAGGAGTCTCCACACTTAATGGCTCGCAGTCAACCAATAAGGAATCTCCACACTTAATGGCTCTATGGCATTACTTCACAAACCACTCCCTCTGGCATTTAGCCAGGCACCATCCAGACTTGTTTACAGACTCTAACATTTCTCTGGCAAAATGCCAGGCGCCATCCTGACTTGTTTACAGACTCTAACAAATGTCTTCATGTTTAGAGTGATCTAAGTCAAAACCATTCAGGGTTAAAAGATTTTCCAGCTGAAGCTGGCCAAGGTCATAGTCATTGAAGGTTAAGATAAAATCCTTGTTTCTGCTACACTGACCATTCTACATCATCCTATTTTCCAAGCTATCATAGGAGGAGTTATCCAGTTGGAAGCTAGAGATATCTGTCAAAAAATCGAACTATGATAAGCATTTTTACTTACCACAAGTATATTCTGTGTTGTCTTCAAACTACAGTTAGTTCAATGCTCTGTTTATATACAGTATTCAAGTTCCCACTCTCAAGAATGAAATAATCACAATGTTTCTAACTATTAATACAGCAGAAAAAAAACCTGTTGAGGTATAAATGATTCATTTCAGTTCACAAGGAAATGGGCTATCTTGGGGGTAAGATTTTCTTAAATCAATAAACACAAGTAAATATTTATTCCCAGGGACATTCTCTTTTATGTCATATCTTACTAAAACTTCTCCCAAGAGGGAAATAATTTCGTCCCCAAATATCCTATAAGCAATTTCTAATCATAAATTGCATAAGCAGGTAAGCCTATGAAAAAGAAAAAGATGAAAGTGTTACCTTTCATTTAACCTGTTTACAAAGCACATTTCATATATGAATCCTGATTTTAACAAAATTCACAAAAACTTAGAGAAATAATTCTATCTTAAAAGTATATAAAAGTATGATTTTTGTGTATTTAAAAAAATACAAAAGTTTCCCCTAAAAAAAAAAAATATGCTGCTTTCAAGAGCAGTTTGGGTATAGAAGTAAATTTTAATCAGTGGAGTAAAGTTCTAATTTGAGCCTTGGACTTTGTCTTCAAAATTAGGATAATTTCAAGTATTCTCCATAGAGTGTTTGAGGTGAAGAAATATACTTTGCTAGTAAACTGTATAAAGTATCAATAAATCAAGACATATGAAAAGTACTGCTCATGTAAAGGGCAGCTTGTCATAAGCTTGAGAAGAGGGCTCTTCTTTGGGTATATGATAAAGACAGGAGGTAGCCAAAAAGAAGTTGTTTTTCCTGACTAGTTGATATCCATTCATTGCTTTCTACTATTCTCCCAAACTGGAGGTACATGAGGAAGAGAAAAGAGTTTGCTAGAGCTTTGTGCCTGCATTGAGATATACTGCAAACTTGTTGTGTTTCTTGCCCTGATAACTGAGAATAAAAGGGAGGAGAAATGTTGGGACCAAAGGGAAGTGATATCTCCAAACCCCTTCATAACAGTCAGATGTTGTAGCAGTGCAATTTCAAACAACAACTGCATCATCATCACCCCCATTTTTAGATGAGGAAATTGTATATCTGGCAGGAGATGGGACTGAGAATTTAACTTTGGCTCGTCTAATTCCAAAGTTCTTAGGATGTGTGTTTAAACAACTATTTTCTTATCAGTCTATGATGTGAGTCAGTCCTGCTTATTAGCCTCCTTAAAGGGAAAAGTTGTTTTATAAAAAAATCTGCTATGGCTTGGCATTATTTCCTGAGCTTCAGGAGTCCTATTGAGAAAGTCATTGCCTGACCCTAAAAGCTGGAGTGTTGGTTCTACATTTTCTTCTAGGAGTTTCATAGTTTCTGGTCTAATGTCAATGTCTTTGATCCATCAGCAAAATATTTTTAAACTCTTCTAACATGGATATAACTTTAACAGTTTTCATCATTTTAATAGACGTGTTTATAAAATGTAAATATTCTAGAAGTATTTTTGAGACTTGCCAATTAGAATAATTACCTTTGAATTGTATTTATCTTCTCTTTATCATTTCCTTGAGTCATTACTCAGACCCATGATCATGGAGATCTGATGAAAAAAATATTTCCTGACTATTTCATGGGAAATCCTTCAACAGATAAAAATGAAAATTTTTAAATCATTATTGTCATTGGAAATATGTAGTAGAGAAATTAGAAAACATTCTTTGAAATGTTATATCTTCTGTTTTTTGAAGTATGTGTAGATTTAGGCCAACTCCCCACTAATTTCTGCATGTAGAACATTTGCTCTGGTTCCTGTCTCACAATAAAACAGGAGATATTGGAGGTCTGTATTATGGTGGTAAAAGTAAAAGACAATCTTTTAGGGCTGAAAACTCCTTTTCATATAGTTTAGCAAAGTAGTACAACATATTAAGATCTGGCAGTAAACCACACTAAACCTTCCCCCCCCCTTCCTTAAACAACTAGTTCAAGTAAAGGCCCTCAAGATATCTCTGAGGCTCATAATCTGGCAATATTCATTCTATCATTCTTAATGTGTTTGTCATACATATGAAGCAATGTTTGATGTGCTTGAGATAAAAAAAAGTCTATAAAACAAAATCCCTATAATTTGGGAACATTATGTTCCAGTGGTACTGAGGCAGAAATGCATCAAGTTGTTTAGTGTTTCCCCTATTCCCCATAGAATGCCTCTCATATATTTCAGGAGATAAAGCATCTAAGTGATGACTGAGTTCTGGGAATCTGAAGCTGCACCCCATGTCTGATGTACATTGAGTAACATGTTCACGGTATATTATCTTTTCCTGAAGATCCCATTCTGCTCAGAATCATGGGCAGGGTCATGTCATAAAACCAGGATATAACCCAGTATTTGGTGTTTGGATTTGTTAACTAAAAGCTTACAGTAAACTAAATTTGGTCCTGGTCTTTTACAGTTGATTATGTCCAGCTCACTCTATTGCTTTTGAGTTGATATTAACAAGGCCAGGCTTGTGTTCTTGTTTTCCCCTCAGTAAACTGCAGGCAGAGAGAAGTTAGTGTCTCAGCACTGTATCAAAGGTTGGTTAGCCCCTTGAACATTTCCTGCTTACAGAATAGAGGCTGGTGAAAATCTGCAACTGGGCAATTTTAACTTGCTACAACCAAATCAGGAATATTATCTATGTGTCTTATAAAGGCAACAGGCAATTTGTTACTTATATCTCATGTTTATATTATTCATATGGAAGGTGAGGTAGCTTATAGTTATCATTTCCTAATTATGTGGCCATTTACCCCCTGCTTTGAGCATTTCTGGAACAGGGATGGACCAAGCACTTCTCTGTGCACACACACATATATTAAACATGTCCCAGTCATCTGAAGAGGCCATTACTGAATTCTCACTATGTGTCATATGGTCAAATATTAATGGGGGACAACAGAAGGCCATTCACCTCTAATTAAGATGCCCAGATCCTTTTAAGAGATTCTTTGTTGTCATGTCACTCTATTACCATAATTTTTTTAAATATTTATTTTTTAGTTTCAGGTGGATATCATATCTTTATTTTATTTTCATGTGGTGCTGAGAATTGAACCCAGTGCCTCACACATGCTAGGTGAGCACTCTACCACTTGAGCCACAATCCCAGCCCATCTATTACCATAATTTTTAACAGTGGCTTATAAATATGAAGGTGGAGTGATTCAAATCTTCCCCCCTTTTATTATATGTTCCAGTAAAAATGGATCTTGATATTTATGATTCAGAATTATCATCAAAAATTTACATTTGGGGCGGGTGGTACAGTTATTTAGTTTTCTTTATAATTCCATACCACTTTTGGTAACCACACCCATTTTTGAAGTCAGGCTTAAAAGAGGCAAATCTGTTATTTTAAAATGGTGTAATGACAATAGCTCTCTTATTAAATCTTAGTAGAAAACCCACTTATGATCTGAGAAAAACATCATTAAATATTAAAACCTACACTTGAAAGATAATAACTTGTAACATCTGATTGTGCTGTTCAAAGAAGAAACCATCCAAGTTGGATTTATTTGACATTCATTATCATATTTTCTTCTAACTTTGAGAGAAACATCAAAATCCACATTTTCTGGGGTCCCTGGAGTACTATGGGCTGAGCGTGGGGCCTGATGCTTCATGGGGAAGCAGCTCCAAGCCCTGTAATGTTACCGTTTGTATTTTCGGTCCTTGCTTCTGGGACAAGTTAACACACACTTAGTGGCTTAAAACAGCAGAAGCTCATTGCACACTTTCAGAAGTCAAAAGGCCCACATGGCCCACAGAAGCCAAAAAGCCCAGGACAGGGACAGAAGCTCCAGGGGAGGTTCTGTGGTCTTGATTTTCCAGCCTGAATAATCCAGGGTCACCTCCCTATCTGGAGATCATCTGAGGAGCAGCCTTCTCCCATCTGCTTCCTACACCCTCTCTGCCATGTAAAGCAACACACTTATGGGGTTTGAAGAGCAGGACATGGATATGTTAAGTTTAGGGTCTTCCCAACTCACCACTGGAGTTTCAGCAATGTCCACTCCACAGACAGTGGCCAAATCTTTACTGTATGCCAGATGCTTTGTCTTGGGGACATCAGAGAGCAAAGCCTAGGGACACCCCTGCCCTTAAGGTCCTACTTCAGGATAATTCCCAAATACAGATGCAGGTACATGAGGAAGAAGGGTCATGAGGGAGCAGGCTGCGTGTAGGAGAGCGAGCCCAGGAGTGAGGTGGGGTCTGGAATGAAGGGCAGGGGCTTTCTGCAAGGTGAGATCAGAGCTGCCTTCTGAAGGGACAGTGGCCTGCTGATGACCTTCTGTTGATAATCAGAGGTTGTGATGACCCATGGTAACCAGGTTTTTCATGAAGTTTTTCCAGTCAGTAGTAAAATTAGAAAAACCAGAGAAACAGGGAAAAAAGAGTAAGCCTAATGATCAGCTCATACTAGCTCATAACCAGCATCAGCTCTCCCCTAACCTTGATAATGTCTAACCACATGCGACAGACACATGGATTGCATCAAGGTGGAATAACATAGCCAACAAAAGATCAGGGTTGTCAACCTGTGTTCCTGTGCAGAAGTGTCCCCCAGAGACATGCAAGCTGGCCTGCCCCACCCATGACCATGTGACAACTGCACACAAACAAGGTTACTTTTTGTCCCTACCTAGGAACCCAGCAAAGCACATGTTTACCAGGTGGCCTCTCTTGGCCACATGGAGTCTTCTAGTTATTGCTTAGGGCTATGGAGATGAAAATACGGGACACAACATAGGACCCCACCCAGGAGAAGCAAAGCAGTCTCTCCAGGGCATGCCTGCCATGAACAGAAGTTTCTGTAGGGCAATTTGGCATGAGGCCTTGACCCCTGCAGGCATCCACCCTTCTGAGGACCTGAACTAGGGCTGCTCTCCTTTGGACTAATCTTGGACCTCCAGCCAGTTCCCAGATTTTTGGCATACAACTTTTCACAAACTAGATCAGGGAAGGAGGGAGGAACAATTCCAGGGCTACCTCCAGAGACAGATCACAGAATGGTCTTGTGGATGGGCTCTCCTCTCACCCCATTTCTCAGGTAGAGCCAAGGACTCGGCAGCGAAGGTCCCAGGACCTTGTTCCTTGGGTACTTCCCTATGTATAATGGCCTTAATCTCCTCTCCTAGCTAGCGCAGGAGGCTGACTGGCATTCCTTCCAAAGCCCACACTCATGAATCCCTCAGCACTAAGGCTGGGCTAGCCACGCTGGAGGCAGAATTAGCATCAGGAGAAAAATCAGCAGTGCATGGACTGTGGGGGAGGCTGCTTCCAGGAGGGCCTGATCCTTGGTACAGCCTGCGTGTCCTGACTCTGCTGCGCCAACACAGCACGTGCAAGGGCTTACAGGATCACTGGCAGTCAGTTAAGGACCTGAAAGTTTCCTTTAGCAGGTCATTAATGTGCAAAGTGGCTAAGAAGGCTCTAAAATCATACAGAACTTGATTCTTCATTTTTGCATTTACTGTTCAACAAAGCTATGGTCTAGCACCCATCCCTTATCTCACCCCATACCCACAACAGCAACTCAAGTGAACATCCCCCTCTCCAAGGACAATTGATGACACATAGTCAATCACAAGCCTTCCTGGGAATTTCTAGACCAAAACAAGAGCCAAGACTCTTCCCTTCAGGGAACAACACCTGTGGCGGCCCAGGTGCCACACCCCTCCCTTCTGGGGAGTGACACCTGACATAGTCCAGTTCCAAGGTCCTGCTGATTTCTCTTACAACCAAACCACCTCTAGCTGCGTGGGCTGCTGGAGTCCCCCTCTCCACCCCCGATTAGTTTTACAGCATCCTTCTGGCTCTGAGAGCCAGCTCTCCTCTGCAAAATCCTCTCTGGCATGTTTAGTGGGAACCCCCACTCCCTCCTGTAGCCCTGGATCGTGGCAGCAATCATTATGGCCCCCAGGATGCAGGGTCACATTCAGTTTGCTATTTTCACAGACAGGCAAAGTTCTAGTGGCTTTCCTTGCCCTTTTGTAAGTAGTGGCCCTTCCTCTGTGGACCAGAGAATCAATGTTCTGCCAGTTGCCAGAGAGTCAATTTCCATTAATTTAGGAACTGTTGAAAAAAAATCACGAGGTGGGTCTGAGCAATGACTTGGGCCACTGTGAGATGACCTGAGTAAAACCCTGTACCTCTGCTGACCTCCAAGGGCCCCTAACCTTACTGGACGACCACCCAAGCATTTGGAGTCAGAGGGATTAATGTCAGT
The DNA here is from genome assembly GCF_047511675.1 of Marmota flaviventris. Taxonomy (NCBI): domain Eukaryota; kingdom Metazoa; phylum Chordata; class Mammalia; order Rodentia; family Sciuridae; genus Marmota; species Marmota flaviventris. The sequence goes on along the minus strand of NC_092516.1, from coordinate 39,629,936 downwards.
TCAGAACCAGATTGAGTAACTCCTGAGAAGTCTGAGTAGGTCCTTTCAGGGAGGGGACAATAGCTACAGTTGCTGTGAGGAAGACCAGGGTCTGTGTGCTCAGCTAGGGCCATGCAGTGAGTCTCCTTCCCCACCCCTGGGCCCAGAGCTTCATCTAGTTTTGGAGGCTTTGTCTGACTCTGTCTTGGTGACTCACGTCACACTTCTGTTCAGCAGACCTGAGCTTGGATCTGTTGCCCAAATATTTGCCAAACTGGCTCTGCTAAAACTTGCAAAGGAATACTAACATCTGTCTGCAGCCCACACAAGGCATCTGTACTCTGCCAAGGGGCTGGCAGGGCTCTGCCTGGCCTGTCTGTTCCTCTCCAGCTCCTCTGTCCACAGCTTGTCTCCTGTGGCTACTCTGCCTCCCCGACTACTGGTCAGTGGCCTCCTCACTGGCCCTAGCTCTGTTTTGCTCAGCTCTTCAGCAAGGCCTTCCTGCATACACTGGGACTTTCTTCCTGTCCTCCATATTCCCATCCCTCTTTTCTGTTTTACTTTTTTATAAAAACCTTATTATGACCACATCTATCTACCACCTACTGTCACGATTTAGCTGCTCATAGCCTGTCTCCCTCATGAAGTTCATTCTGCATGCACTCATAACTGTTTCCTGAATTAATCAGCAAGATTGTCAGTGCTCTGTCCCTTGCCTGATCTCTAAGAGCCCCTACCCTTCCTAGAGCACCACCCTGGCAGTTGAGATCCTCACTGTGCTCTGACCTAGTGACAATCACGGAAGTTAGTCAGCCCTGCAATTCTGATTTGAAGAAACAGAAGAGGTGATTGGAAAAACAGGGTATTTTGTATTGTCATGGCCAAGTGCCAGCATGATCACCTTCCTGCAGGGGTTACCAGATGTGTGGTGTTTGCCGTGACTTACTTCCTCAGACACTGGGGCAGCCTTCTCCCATACCTGCTCCTGAACCCTGCAGCACTGTACTCTGGGCATAGGATGTGTCTTGAACATCACAGATCAGCAATGCTATGGGTGGCACTCAGCCGGAATGCTCACTAGGGAAGACAAGGCACAGGGGCTTCAGGTGGAACCAGAAACTGAGCATGGGGCTGTGCCCTCCCAGGTTCAGTAGCCAGACCCACTTCCCTCTCAAAGGCCCCTCTTCTCCACAGGCACTTCTCTGCCATGCTGCCAGGTTCTGACACAAGCCTGTTGTCAAACTTCTTAAACTGTGTGATACAGTGTTGGTTCTTGTACTTCCTGGATATGACATCATTGGGAAGAGCTAGCAGATTCAGGTTTCGACCAGAGCTCACCAGCTGATGGAGAATCTGGGGCGAACCTCCCAGGAGGATGGGGGATCAAGGGCTTATGGGTATGTGACACTCCTGTGGGATGTGGGCTCTAGGCTCTCCAAGGTGCTCCTTCACCAAGGCTACCTTGAAGCTATGATGTGGTGCAGAGAGGGCCCTCGACTCTGACTTTGCTCTCCAGTGCTATAACTTCCTTCCCAGAGAAACACCCTGCTGCACCTTTCTGCCCCATACATTCCTCTCTGTGACAGAGCTCTATACTATCCTGTGGTTTGCAGTGTCTTTCCTCTTTAAGGGAAGTCCGAGCTTTTCAATGTGGATTTTCATGATTCCCTAAAGAAACTTGAAATCACATTCCAGATGATCTCATTTCCTTGACACTCAGCCTATTTCTTCCCTATTTGGAGCTAATGTGGCCCCATGGCCACGTGGGTGGAGCTGAGAATCATCATCCACAATTCTGCAGTTTTCCTTTGAATTTACCTTAGGACTCAGGTCAATCTGCAGTGAGGAAAGGTCTCTCCAGTGGGCACTTGCTGCCAACACCCTATACCATTTGTTATCTTTGAAATCTTTGAACCTTTGCTGATGTCCGTCTGCTGGGCAGGACAGCAGACTCGAGGCCTGGAAGCCACTGCCTGCCTTACCCTTGTATCCCCAGGCCCTAGCACACTGCCAGGAGTGACAGATATATATGTCAGCTTAACTGGGCTAAGGGACATCAAGGTAGCTGACAGAACATCATCTCTGAGTGTGACCTGATCATGTTTCCGAAGAGATCAGTATTAAACCAGTGTGCTAAGTAAAAAATGATCCATTCATCCTCCCTGATGTCGGTGGGCACCATGCAATCTGCTGAGGGCTGGGCAGGATAAAAAGGCAAAAGGGTAACTCTCTCCCTTATAGAGGGGCCAGCCACCCTGTCCTGCCCTCAGCCTCTAGCACTCATGCCAATGGACGTTTTCCCCAGGCCTTTGAACTCCAGTGAGTCAGACCACCAGCTTTCCTGGCTCTCCAGCATATAGACAGCATACCACAGGACAGTCCATCTTCCGTAATCCCATGAGCCAATTCCCATCAGATATCCCCTGTGGTCTCCCTCTATACACTCCACTGGTTCTATTTCTCTGGGGAAGCCTAAACAGCCCACTCAGCAAGTGACTTTGGGTGACTGAAAAGCCTGAGTGGCTTCCTAGGCCCACATGTAGCAAGGCTGGAGCTGTGCTCCATGAAGCTATAGTTTTGGAGGCTAACGTCCAGGAAGGTTGGGATGTGTTATCGATTTGAGTTACAGAACAACAGGTTGAATTTGTATACTGTGATAGGGACTCGTTGCAAGAAGTCATGATCACTGGCTTCTAAAAGCTGAAAGGATTCTGGTGGGGAAGGGTCAGGATATAGGGGCCTGGGACCCCCACCTACAAGAGGGAAAGCACCATCAGAAACAAGGGTGGCAATGGAAAGTGTCTCCAGCCTGATAAGGTCCAGGGCTTGTGGCACTACCTAGTTTCACCTGGTGGCAACCCAGGAGGTGGTGGTATCATACACTTCATTCTAGCCGTAAGAAGCCAGAGCTCAGAAAGTTACAAGGGCAGAGCTGTTGACAGCCTTGCTGCCCTTGGAGCCCAAGTGAGAATAAGCTTGGGAAACTTCACTGACATAGGATCCTCCTGCACAGCCAAGAGATAACCAGACAGAACAGTTGTGAGGAGCAGTCTAGCCTGCAAGGGGAAGCAGCCATGGGAACCAAGCCATCAGGGTGAAGACATGCAGCCCATGAGGATGCGAGACACTGAGGATCCTTGAGTAGTGGGAACCCAGAGCCTGTGTAAGTGGAAGGTGCCTGAGAGCATTTACCCTGAGCCTGGACAAATCTCAAGCACTGCACTGACACACCCATAGTCGACACCTGGCCAGGAGAGAAGGAAAACCCGGCCCCTGGTATGTCCCCTTGACTTGGAAGGAGACAAGGAAGATGTAGGACTGATTCAGGAAAAAAAAAAAAAAAAAACCTAAAGAGAAAAATCCCCCAACAAAACCTCTTACAAGAAACCCAGGAAAAAGATATCCCCCACCCATGGGGAGGAGGTACGTGTCAGGCCACATGGGAAAGGAAGTGGTAGAAAGGAAGGCCAAGTGTGCAGATTTTGGTCAGAGGGGCTAAAGAAAGCCATGGCAGGTGAAAGGTCAGGGTCTGCAGGGGTGGAGGGACATCTGGGGCTGGGACACTATGTGGTCAGCAGAAGGATCAAGTCAGAGCCAGAAACAGACTCACGTCCTGTCCTGAAGCCCCTCCAGTGGCCCCTGACTCCTGAGTCTCTACAACTGTTCAGTGATCATGGCTTCCCCACTTCATGGTCAGAGCAAGTCGGGTCTGTATTCACCCCTCCATGGGGCCACTGAGAGCTGGGTGAAGGTGCTTCTATGCCTCGGGGTTCTGCCTGTTTCTCTGTCAGCTGGTTCTCTCGTGTCTTTCCTTCTCCATCCATGTAGAGATTGTGCCACATTTGTCGAGTGCTCCCCAGTTACCTTAGTTCTCATCATCCCACCTTAAATTTATTTAAACAAGGAAACGACCCTGTGAGGGTCACTTCTTATGACAATACATTAGACCTACACTGAGGACAGTGGGGCATCCTGATTCTTAGGATGAGTTCCTCAGCCCTGCTCCTAAGGCCAGTGATCACACTCCCTCTCCTAGCCCATGCCGACCCCTCCTTTCCCTGGGCCTCTGGTGTCCAGAGACCCTCCTAACCTCTGTAGCTGCTGTGGGGGGACAGCCACAGGGCATCCTACTCTCTCGACACCCAGGACAAGTCAGCTTCCCAACCCCAGTGCAGCTAAGCTGAGCACTGAGCACACAAATCCTACCCAGCACCAGTAGCCACTGTCATTTGTGTTTACCATTTTACCCATGTCCTGAGAGGACAAGTCACATGAACCTAGAACATCTACCTGTCAGAAGGGACTTCCAGCTACCCTGCAGGGGGAGCTAGAAGTCCTCACTTCCTGTGGATAGGCACCCCACGTAACACTCTCCTTCCTCCTCAGGTGGTACACACTCCAGAAAAATGTCCTGTCTGAGCTCACCTGAAGGTCAGTACACACCCCAACCCTCCACAGACATTGCTGTCACCAAGTTTTCAAGGCTACCCACCCCTGCCCTACCCTACCAGGCTCCAAGGTTGGTTCTGCATCTCAGAAATCATATGGCCCTTGCAGAAGTCATCAGCAACACTGTTTCCAGAAGCCCCTGTCCTCCAGCTAGGAGAAGGTCAGTATCCAGGAAACCGTCCTGCAGAATTTCAGACAGAGGCAGCTCTATTAGCATTCCTGTAATCTCTAATCCAGAGATGCTCTGCAAAACCAGTAATGAGCAGAAAGGATTTGCCTGTGCTGACCTCTCAGCAAAACTGCACAAGGAGCTCCACATGTGATCAACAGTGCTGCCTAAAACCCTCCCATGAGATGAGTGCTCTTCTCCCCACAGAGCACTGTGCGTGGTGAGCAAGGCCTGGAGGCATCTGGAAGTCAATTTTTCCCACATATGCAAAGCACCAGTGTCCACACAAGCACCCTGTTTATGCTTATTTCCTGGTCAGGCTTGACAGTCAAGCCTCAGTCAATCATTTATTCATCTGAGACTTCAGCTTGGGTCACTCAAGTGGCACAAAGGGAGAGAGAAAAGATCTTCCAGGAAGACAGCTTCCAGCTTCCGTGGGATAAAAGCAGCCCCATCCATGGTTTCTCCTGCCTTTCTGCATACATGTTTATGCTCCTGGACTGTGACTTGGACATGACACAGCCCATCTGTGCCTTTTGCTCTTCTGCATCTTCAAAGTTTACAGTTTCCAAATGCTTTCATTTTTTTTTTTTTTTTTTTTTGAGTCTGGAGGAGAACTACCAAATGTAAGAAGACCCCTAACTTGGCTTGAGATGAAATGGATTTGAGGTTTCTGGAATCCCTCAAAGGCTGTGCCCAAGCCAGCCACAAGCTGAAAATTTTGTTTTCTTCTATGATCAGGAAGATCTCACAAACAGAGCTCCAAGCTGTTATCCAAGAGAACAGAAGGCTCCACCCTATATGTCTCCTCAGGCCAGTGCATGATGGGAGTTGTGGGATTGAGGGATTGAGAGATTGAAGGATTGGAAGGTAGAGAGAGGGAAGGATGCAGAAGGCATGTGGGCCTCACCCACATCATTCAGAATGGGTGTCCAGCCAGGCCAGGCTTGGGCTCCCCATGCAGCCATGTGGATCTGTATGTGAACCAAGAACCTTGTTCCATCCACCATATCAAAGGTTAGCTCAGCCAGCTTTCCTGCCAAGTGCAGACTGCAAGTCAGGAGGCTGAGTGTGAGATGAGCAATCATTCACCTCCCCACACAGCCCAGTCTTCTGGACCATCATTGCCCTATGGAAATGCTTCACTGTTATGGTCTTACTAAGGAAAGGCATCACCTAGTCTCAGTGGATCATAAAGTGGAAAAGTGACAGAGGGAGGCAATTGATAGGCTCTCTGGACACCCTGGTAGAGCTGATAGCACACACTGGCTTGGACTCTGGGTCCAGGATGCTGCTTTCTCCTCTCACAGCACATGGTATCACTGATGCATTCATGGGCTCATTGTTCTTGCCACCCTGGAGTCACTCAACTGGTTCTGTGGCTTCAGATGAGGACCAGTGTGTGCTTCATGCTGCTGAGTGGTGAGCGGTACAGAGCGGGCTTCTCTCCTACAGCTCACATTAAAACAAATGGTGAAAGACTGAATTCTCCTAAGTGGGGAGAGAGGGAAAGATTAGTTTCCAATTTCACCTCTTCAACATTGGTTCCAGCCAGTGCAAAGAGACACAGAAAAGGAAGAAGATACAAATATAGGAAGGAAGGAATGACATTATCTTTATTTTCAGGTAATATGACATAGAAATCCTAAAGGATCTATAAGAAAACAACTTGAACTAATAAGTGAGTTTTGCAACATTCAGGAAAGCAAGTCAATATATAAGTTCTGCTTCTACATATTATTGATTTAAAATGAAATTAAGGGGTGTAGCTCTGTGTTAGAGTACTTGCCTAGCATGCATGACACCCTGAGTTCCATCCTCAGCACCACAAAAAAAGTATATACCTGTATATATGTATAGGTGTATATACACACATTTATATGAGTATAGACACATACACACACACACACACACACATATATATATATATATATATATTTCATATACATATACATATATATATAAAGTGAACTTGAAAATACAATTTACAATAATATCAAAAATTGAGGGATGAATTTAACAAAATCTACCAAAAAAGTCTATATCAAAAGCTATAAAACATTGCTGAGAAAAATCATGATAAAGAGAAATATCTTAGATGGAGGATTCAAATTGATGTAGTCAGTCAATGAAATCCCAACAGACTTCTTTCCATAAATTGACAAAATAACTTAGAGATTTAATGGAAGACCTAACAACAGATACAGCCTCCAGGTGAAAATCTGAGGCATTTGCCAAAACTGGTTGTGAAATAAAGCTGCTGAGTTCAAGGCAGGTCTGACCAGAAACCCCAGATAGATGCACTGGAGAAGCGTCAAGTCCAGAAAGGACAAACAGACCCACAAGTGACTTTCAGCAAGGGACCAAAACAATTCTGCAGGGAATCCCAGCAGAACACCCCCGCCCTGGCCCAATGGCCATCACACGAAAGTGAGCTCTGTGGTGCCTCTGAATGTTCACATATGCTGGGAAGAGACACTGTGAGGTAACCACTTAGGAGACAGTTCGGAAGTTTCTTAAATTCATTGCATTTCTCCATCTTAGTGTTCCTCATCAGGGAGTGACACATCTGGACAGAGAGTGTGCCAGATCCTTGGGTACCTCCTCACTTCACAGGCCAGGAGACCAAGTTCTAAGGCAGAGGACAGGCCAAGCCAGCCCTGGGTCCAGCATCTCAACTGGCCTGCCAACACTCACCCACCCACCTCCCTTACCCCATCCTCCTTCTATCGTTCCCCTCCCCATCCTCCTTCTGACCTCCTCCCCTCCTCCCTTCCTCCTCCCCTACACCATCCTCTTCTCTCTCCTACTGTCTCCCCTCTCCTCCCATTCTCCTCCCCTTCTCTTCCCCTTCTTCACTTCCTCTCCCTCCTCCACATCCCTCTCCTCTTCTCCCTCCTCCCTTCCTCTCCCTCTTCTCACTCCTCCCCTCCCCACTTCCTCTTCTCCCCCTCCTGGTTCCCAGTGCTTTCAAAGTCAGCCTCTGCAGAACCTGCTAATGAACAGAATTAAAAGGCAGAACACACACTCACCCAAGCCCTGGAGACTCCTTCTTGATATGGGTGGTTTAAAACTACTTTCCCATTAAATTTTTCTATGACAACTCTCTTAATGAAGAATCAAAAGACTCTCTTTAAGTCTTGCTGTTCAGAAGGTTGACTGTGGTGGCTGACATGAGACTAGGCAAGGTAAATGCCAGGAGCCATCTGCAAGGGCTCTATCTTATTTTGCCTTTGTACAAAGTGATGCTCTTCCCCTTTATCTCCCTGACCCTACCCCAGTGTTGATGGCCTGTCTCACCAATGACAAGTTGCATCAACCCAGGGAAAGAGCTCTACCAGGCTCTGTTTTATTTAGCAAGGGAAGATGTAAAAGTCCCATGTGTAGTCGAGGAATGCTGTCATGTTTCACATGGCACCCGAGCCTCCATGAAAGACCCTTCAGGAAGGGGCAGTGAGCAGAGTCCTGGGGAATTTCTATGCAGACCCTTCCACTGTGGGTCCCTCAGGAAGCAGAAGTGCAGACTCTGTGACTAGCCATTGGCCAGATACACTTAAGAGTTCCCTTTCATGAGTTGAAGCCAAGCCCAGGCTGAGCAAGTGGCCCTTTGACTCAGTATCAGGCTCCCATCCCTCCATAACTGCTCTAACCAGACTGGACACATCCGGCTACCATGCAAATCACTGCTAATTGGTCTCAGGAACCACAGATCCCTCTCCCGGAGAATAAGCAGAGAAGAGTCAGAAAGTGGGGAGGCATGACAGAACTCTCCAGCCTTAAAAGCAATAAGCACATGTTCTGGCCCTTCTGCAAGTTTCCATATACGGATTGGCCTGGCTAGATCAATGATGCAAACTTTCAGGTCACTTGACAAAAATTAGGAAGTATCTGCCATGCCCAGGTGAGCTGGACCTTCTGGAGAATCACAGGGCCTTCCAGGGTCATTGGAGAGTGAGTCAGTTGTGCTTCTTTCCAGGAACTCCCTCTCTGCTCTGTTCCTTTTCCCTGGCCTCTCTGGCCATTCTGTCCTCTTCATATGTCCTGCCAAGCCCACTTCTGAGTGTCTTGGTGCTCCCTTGCCACTGACACTTGGCTTGTGGGTGTGGATTGCAGGAGGGTGCATAAGAAGGGCTCCAATCCAGGAGCAGGAGTTGGCATCCCCAGGAATCTTGGGGCACAGAACCCCATGTGGAGAGCAAAAGACTCTGGCTGAAGCCAGGGCTATGGGAGGCTGGGATCCCAAGTGTGTGGTCCAGAGAGAAGTCCCTGCTTATGTGCAGCTCTCTTGGAAGTAGGGGGACACCCTCTGGGTGCCTGTAGGATGGAAGCAGCCTATGGCAACATCCCCTGGGAAGTCCCTCATGGCTGCAGTCTCCCAGGACCCAGTGCAGGGCTGCAGCCCTGCTGGGAAGTGCCCACCAAGAGTACACCTGGAAAACCTCAAAGCCAGCTACCTGGACAGCTGCTGCTCCAGCCCATTCTCACCAAGAGAGGAGATGGGTGGGAAAGGAATTAGGTATAGGAAAGGGCAAGGCAAAGCCTCTACCCTATCCTGGACCCACTGCATCAGAGAACAGCTTGGGTCAGCTGCCCAAGGCACTGTGCCTCTGCTGGCTTGGGCAGGCCTCCCAGCCCTGCCTCACTTCCTTTCCCTAGCAGGATGGCCAACAGTTCTGCTTTGAGCCCAGCTAAGCCTCCATTTCAGCCCAAGAGCCTCATCCAGCCACACTGACCAGCTTTCCCATTTTCTGAGCACACAGGCACTGTGCTCAGGCCAGCAGTTTGGGGGAAGAGGGGTCCTGCTCCAGGCAGTGACATTTGGCTCAGGCTCCACCCTGTGTCCAAGGAAGAGGAATCACACCAAGGTGCATTCCCACCAGATATGGGCATGGTCAGATAAATCTGGGCCTCCAAAAGTGTCCGCCATAGAAGAACCTGGGTATGTATCACTTTGCATGCAAGAAGCCCTTTATGGATGTGGTTAAGATAAGTACCCTGAGGCTTGGGATCACTGTGCTTATCCAAGTGGGTGTTTTTACAAAGGAGGCAAGATGCCCAAAGAAGAGTTGAGGGGACAACAGGAGCAGAGAAGCAGCTTTGAAGACAACAACCTGCAGCATTCAGAAGCCCAAAGAGGCCAGGACTGAGCCCAGCAGGTCCAAAAGGGCCAGCCCTGCTGATACCTTCGTTCTGACTCCGTGGAGTGCATCCTGGACCTTGACTTCCAGCACCAAAAGGGAGTGAGCATGTGTTGTTTTAAGTCTCTAAGTCCAACGTGGTTTGATAAAGCAGCACCAGAGGTACAGGAAGATGCCCTGTAACTTGGTCAGCCCCAGCCTGGCTCCAAGGAAGCAGGCGTTAGCCTTTAGTTTGTCACCAGAGGGGATGATTAGCAGGTGAAACTAATGCACATAAAACCAAACAGTACATGGAGGCAGCATGACCATGCTGGACACGCCTGCTTTTGTTTGGGTTTTTGTCTCTTGGGGACACCACCTGACCCAAAGCTCTGCGGGAGGCCCAAGATAGGTATGGGAAACTTTGTGGCAGTCACACCTGGAAGAAAACAGAAGCCAAGACTCTCAAAAACCTAAATGTCATCTCCATTCAAGTCAGAGGTCCAGGTATTGATTGGTCCACTACAGCCTGTTTGGTAGCAGGAATTACAAAACTAAATTTGCTCTGTCTATTCATCTGCATCGCTAAGGCACTGTGGGTCGGTCCTGAACTCCAAAACAGCTGGTTAAGCTCCCCACACAGAGTTTTCACTCTAAACCAACTCATAGAAGCAGGTGAGACCATTCCCTCCAGGCTCTGCACACACAGGGTCCCTCTGTCCTCCACCCCCAGTCCTTTACTGCCCATCCATACAGTCTGGCCGTAGGATGCTGAGGACTGTTTTCACCCAGGACAAGACACAGGATGAAGGGCTTCGGGTGACATGGATTAACTGTGCCAGGAACCACAGTTCCGAGGGCAACTGTGCAGAGGTTTCCAGCCCCTCCATGAGGTCTGCCCCATGGAAATGAGTTCCTGAGCTGAGTTCCATAATTTATGGAAATAAACGCCCAGAAAAAAAAAAATATATTAAAGAGTGCTTTTTACAATTCACTATAGCTAGACTATGGAGCCAACCTAGATGTCCTTCAATAGATGAATGGATTAAAAAAATGTGGCATAGATACACAATGGAATATTACTCACCAATAAAAGAGAATAAAATCATGGCCTTTGCAGGTAAACAGATGGAGTTAGAGAAGATAATGCTAAGTGAAGTTAAGCCAATCCCAAAAAAAACAAATGCAGAATGGTTTCTTTGATATAAAGAAGCTGATTCATAGTGGGATAGGGAGAGGGAGAATGGAAGGAATAGATGAACTCTAGATAGGGCAGAGGGGTTGGAGGGGAAGGGAGGGGACATAGGGTTAGAAATGATGGTGGATTGTGATGATTATTATTATCCAAAGTACATGTATAAAGACACGAATTGGTGTGAATATAATTCATATACAACCAGAGATATGAAAAATTGTGCTCTATATGTGCAATAAGAATTGTAATGCATTCCACTGTCATATAAATAAAATTTTTTTAAAAGAGTGCTTTTTAAAGAGTGATTTCATTAGTTTGCTTAAAATTGGAGTCCAACTAAAAGCTAATAAAATTCTAATACCCCCAGAATTCTTAGGAAGGGAGTATGTTTTCCTCTTCTCTGGAGAGCCTCTGCCTGGGTTTGTGCCATGAGTCCCACAAGACTGCACCTCACTTTAGGACAGCTGTGGTTCAGGAGAAATGTCTGGAAATGGTGCCCATACACAGGTGACACCAGAGTCCCCAGCATGGCTCTGAGGCAGCAACCCCAACTCCTGCCCCAGGTGAGAGGAAGTGGAACTCCTCTCCAATGGGGCAGAGGTCTTCCCAGACAAGACCGTGGCCATGACCAAGCAGTTTGTTCACCAGCTTATCTGCCACACGTCTATGATCTCCCAGGGAACAGATGTAACCCTAGCCCAGGCAGCCAGCAATGCTCTCCCATAGTGCATGTTCTAGGGAGCAAGACACATGGCAAATTAATCCTCCGACTTATAAGGAATGTGGTGAAGACACAGATCAACTAAGGGGAGTGAGGGTTCCCATGAGCTGCACACAGAAGGTGCAGAGGACTGAGAGCACAGGTCTTAACAAAGTATGACTTGAGCACAAGTATGATTATGGGGCAGCCACTCTCAGGCTGACAGGAGTTTCTTGGGAGCTGCAGGGAGCTGAACACTTGGAAGGATCTTCTCACCCCGCTATGTTGCTGTGAGGTAGGTCCAGGCAATTCTATTTTCAAAGGATCAGAGCGAGTATGACATTGGCCTGTGATGTTTCTAGGGACAGGACTCCTCACCTCACCTCTCTATCCTAGCTGGAAACAGAGCAACTGCTTTATGGGAGAACCCTCCCTGAAGCTGCCAGGGTGCAGTCTCAGACATGGGGAGATGGGCCTGGTGACCTAGGTATGTGTAGCCAGAGGAAGGCTGAAGACGCCCTTTATGTCTGGCAGCTCCCTGGTGAGCAGGGAAGTCTGCTTTGTACCATTTTGGGAACCCAGTTCACAGAAAATACTGGGCAGTGGTGCCCCACACATGGGAGCAGGAAGGAAAATCCTGAAGCTACCCCCAAGAAATGTTACTGGTCTCAGCAGACTTCACCTGTGCCCACTTTCCCATCAGGCATCCTCAAGCCTCTCAGTTTGGCCAGAATCAGCAGTTTGCAATGGGCAGCATGGGACACTTATAATCCCCCCCAACCAGGTGCACTCAGCCCTGATGGACGGCCCAAGATGAGCACTCAGCTCCCCTGCCCCAGGAACTGAGAAAGGAAGCAACATCTGTAACAACTATTATCCATGTAAGAAAGAACAGGGGAGTCCCCACTCCTACATGTCCCTTTCTCTGCTAACATGGGAGGCAAGGAGGCCAAGCCTGGCAGAGCTGGGCAGCTGGCCCAGCCTGTCCTCCATCTGCCAAGTCTATGCTGATCAGACATACAGTTACTCGCACCTAGAAAGCACCCAAACCACTAAGAGATCATTTTTAAGGCACAGCAGAGATGGGACAGCTGGGAGTTTGAAGAAAGTGGAGAAGAGAGTTCTCTACTAAGGTCTTGGCATGTGAACCACCACTCACACATGTGAGGTCCTGGATGAGAGTTGACAGCTCTGTCCTAGGCTCAGGACACCGCCATGGCCAATGTAGCAACCCTGGACTCCTCAAGGATAAAACAAACCCACATACCTGTGATTTCTATGCCCGCTCAGCACCCTGCAAGCACCCATCACAGACCCACAGGAGGTCAACTCAAGGTCCCAAGCCCAGGAGAACATCTGCCAGAGCCTGAAGGTCATTCTACAGGAGCTGAAGGGGAAGCTGGGAGGCTCGCAAGGTCCCTGGGCCTTTATCCCAGATGCGCACCCATGGAAGGCCTGGCTCCACCTTGTGTCCCGTGTGTGTGACTGGGGCCCCACCCTCCCGGAGAGCCTGAGAGGCTCACAGGCTCTTCATGTTCTGGGCCAGTCCTTGGAGCTCCCTGGCCTGTGTGGGACTGCTCTGGGGAGGGCTTTGGTCAGCAGGCACCTGACTGGTTGTGCCCAGACTTTGCCCCCTCCATGATGCAGGCCTCTCCCCTGTAGGAGCTCATGTGCTTGCTTTTCTACCAGTATTCTGTGTCCCCGGCCATGCAGGCCTGGGCCTGGACAATGTCCAAGAGAAACTTGCCATGTTGATAAGGCAGAGAGGGAAGTAGTGGGCAGCATGTCCACCAGGAATGGCCCCTCTGCAGCTGTGTGTGTGGTACATTGTTCCTGCAGTCACCCCAAGAGTTCCAGAGCAGCTGCTCTGGGGAAGCTATGCTACTCAGAACCTGAGGGTATCCAGCCGGTCCTGAGGCCAGGCAAAGTGGCTTTGCTTCTGTGCCCTTAGGGAGAGCAGGAGGCCCAGGCTGGAGGCCACGGTCTGGAAACCCTGGCAGCTCCTGCCTCTAGCAGCTCCGTCTTTCCAGATGACCCTGCTGCTGTCTTAGGAACAAGTTCTTTATTTTTGCTGAGCTAGTTATATTTATATTTACAAAAAAAAAAAAAAATCTCTACAATATGAGCAAGTAAGAGCTGCAGCTTCTGGTGTAGAGATGACCAATCCCCAACAGGTACCATACCTGGTGCTGGAGTCAGGGTGAGGTGGGTTCCTGGAGGCATCGCAAGAGTTAGTGTGGACCACAAGCTCCTGCAGATGGGAGCATCTGCTGCTCTTCTCCCTGGGACAGAGGTAGAAGAAAAGCAAGTCCCTCCCCTCATTTCTTCTGGGTTGTTAAGGGAGACAAGGGATAGTAGAGGGTGTGGAAAGTGTCTCCATTTCTTCACTCCTTCCTAGGTATTTATAGTCACAATGTTCAGAATGATTTGCCAAGCCTCCCCCATCTGCAGAAGTTACTCCAGACACCTGGGCTCTGGGTACACATGAAGACCCCATGATCAGAATGATCATGAATCGCTTGCAGGAAATGATCTAGTTTTATGATGGAGAATTGTGGGGACATAATTTATGCCATGGCAAGGGGCCAGGCAGTCCTCTGAGGAAACGAAGAGAACAGGCCTCAGTCAAGCCATCACCTTGCATGGAGAAGTTTTTATTTAGTGAAGCTAGTCTGCCTACTTCTGAGATGCAAGGGGCGGCTGCCTTCAGAACACTCAAGCACTAGAAGTAGCTCTCAAACCCACCAGCTTGCATTGCACCAGGCAGGCAAAAGGTCAGAGGGTTCTACCTTCCTTGACCAAGCGGTCACTCCTTGCCTTCCTATGGCACAGCTGCCAGCAGATGGCTCCCTTCCAACAGAGCTGGACTCTGAGTCAGTCAGCATCCCCAGGGACCGTGAAACTGAGTCAAGTGGTAAAGCCCAGAGGCTGGGAGCCAGGCTCACCCCATTGGGTATCCTAGCCCTGCAGTTCACCCATGGCAAGGTCCCTGAATGGCACCAGCCCCCCATTGGCAACACTGAATCTGAAAACCAGAGGGATGGCAGCTATTCAGAGTTTATATGTAAGAGGTCAATAAATGTCCACTTCATTCTTAAAATTCTGACATCACTGCTCACAGAACGAGAGCAGAGGAGATAGCATGTCCCTGCTATTTGAGCTCCAGGTAGGTGGGGGAGAGAGCTGGCAGCCTTGCCTTAAGGCTGGTCCTTGCTGTCACCACAGCTCTGGAGACCATGGTGTGACTCTCTTTCTCCACAGTATAGCCAGGCCAAGGATGTTGTCTGCAGAGCTGGGGAGCAATGGATATTTGGATATTGTTTCCTGGGCATGTGATGAGAAGGAGTCTGTCTAGACCCATCAGTGACTGGAGTAACAAGTGGGGACCCTTTCCCATCCTTGCCACTCAAAGTCAGGGTCCAGACCCAAAGGGTCTGGAAAAGGAATGGTGTCTGCAGGCACTGGTGGTCCAAGGGAATCTCTCTGGGCCCAGAAAAACAAGGAAACAAGTTCCTGCTCCAAGTGCAAGACCCAGCAGGGGTGAGGGGAAGAGTGGGCCCTTGGTCTCCTGCAGAGATGGCCACTTGAGATTCCCAATTGCCACTCTTGCACTCAACAAGATACCTCCATGAAATGAACTTTGAACTTATGCAGACTCTCACGCAACCCAAGTCTAGAAGACCTAGAGCTCCTTGGTAATGCTCAGAGGGCCTTTGACTGAGCCTAAGGAGCCTGTGGGCACTGTCCTGAGGGCCACAGCCACCACCTTCCTGGTGTCCTTTTAGCAATCATGAAACACCAAATGGCATCATTCAACACCCATGGCATGTGTAGGGAACATACATGGGGAATCACATGCCGGTGAACGGTCCCTAGACCCCCACTCTGGACTTCAGGCCATGCCTTGACTGTGCCAGGCCATGCCTGGACTGTGGTATCCTCCCACAAGGCCCATGAGTAACTACCACAAGGAAATGACCCCATGCCCTCATGAAGCCTTGGGTGGGCCTGCCAGTCCAAGGGCTGGAGCCCCATCTGCCCTAGTCAGCCCAATACAAAAGGGTAAGCCCTGTTCTGAATACACCTGCCTTAGTGACCTTCGCCCTGTGACAGTCAGCCCGATCACGTCCTGAGCAAACTCACAAAGCCCAAGGGACATTTCTTCCCTTCACAGCCTGGCTGCACTGGGCACCATCTGAATCCATAGGCCAGAAGTGTTTGCCACCCTCCTGTCCCAGCTAGAAATCCAGGCACCCATCTGTGTGCGTCTGCATGTGTGAACATGTCTGTCAGCACATGGCAGTATAAACACATGCCTATGTATCCTGTGTGTGCCTATACACAAATTCAGGTCTATGTGACAGAAGCATGTGGGGGGGGGGGGCATGTGGCGGGGGGTGGGGGGGCATTGGTGTCTAAGGACACACACAGCACCATGTCCTGTGGTACCCACTGGCCTGCAGGAAGGAAGCCCGTGGCAGACATGCAGGGTCTGAAGCAGCCCTTGCCACCACTCACACGCTGCCCAATCTGTGCCCAACTTTACCTGCCAGGCCTCAGTTTTTAGAAACCAGGAGCAAAGATCCCTTCATCCCTGATTTCCACTGATGTGTTGTTTCCCAAAGAAGAAGGGAGGGAAAGGCTGGGAGGAAATGTGAGCTAATCCCAAAATAGTGCCCACCACCTTCCACTGGAGCTTAGCCCTGAATCTGACACAGTCCACTGAGCTGCTGCTGATTACTTTTATTATGTTTTTTTGCTCCTTCCTTATCTCCGTCCAGTCTGGAATTGAAGGCTCTGGGACTGTGCTCCACTGGGAGAGGTATAGGCCTTGGATCCAGATATCACGTGTAAGATCTGAGCCCAGCCCCACCCTCCTGATACTGCACGTGCCCAGCAGGATGAGAGACTATACTTAGCTGAGATGTCAGACCTGGGGCTGGCCCAGGGCTGGTCAAATGTCCCCAGTCTCCTGATGTATCCCCAAATAAAAAAAGTGTTCTGGGCTCTCCAATAGGCTTCATCCTAAACACCTGGCTCCTGGCTTCTCCTGCGACCTGAACCTACCAGTATGACCTGAAAACTTAGAGATTGGCCACCAGGAAAGCATCAAGGCCCCAGGCCTGGTTCTGCTAAGAATAGGCCCCTGGCCCGTCCTTTAGATCCCTGGATCCCCAAGGTGGGGACCATCTACCTCCTTTCTGAGCCCAGACTCAAATCCCTATAAAGAAGTATGGCCTCCACTGCTTCCTTCAGGCAGCAGATCAGGTCTCATGGAGATCAGCTGTGTCCATTTTAAGGTCCCCATCACTCCTTCCCACGGGACCCTCCAAGCCACAGGCAGGAGAGAGAGATTTCCCCAGGGGTCTGCCAATGTCCCACTGAGTTCTTTTCTTTAGCCTGGACCAGCAAGCAGACTCCTTAAAACCTGGAAATTTGACAGGCTTAAGAATAAAAAGAGGCAAGTGCATGTTTATTTCCCCCAAATGCACACAGTGAAATCCAGAGTACCCACAAACAGTGTCCCATGTTGGGGATGGCTGAGTGCCGGTTCAGCCCTCCAACCCCACATGGCCTGTCAGAGAGAGGGCTGCAGGATTTTGCCCTCGCCTTTTCTTTCTGAGCCTTCTGACCAATTGAGAGTTTTCTGACAAATTCACATGGTCTCCATATCCCAGAGATCCAGGCCTCGGGGTAGGGCTGACAAGGGTCCCTGTGTCCAGGTTTGTAAAGTGCTTGCTGTCCTGGCCATGCCTAGCCCTTTCTTTTAGCTGAAAATATGGGTCCCCCCATAGGTTGGTAGGAGTCTGTCCATGCTTTAGCATGTTCCCATCAGGGGCCTTGCATGAGGCTTGCCTGGGACAGAGTTTTAGTGGGCCTGGGAGAGGATAGAGTCCCCAGAAAAGGTCAGAGGATGCCCATTGTGGTGCTGCCTCTGGAGAGGCACCAGCAGGGGCCACTGCAGCCCACGTACATTTTCAAAGTCCCTCTGGCTGCTTTGCAGAGACAGTCATGATTCAGGTACCTTCCCCGTCCCCCAGGACTCAGAGTCATGTGCTACCTGGGCGTTCTCCTCATTAATTGCCACCAACTTTCCTCCAATGATTGGAAGGTAGCTCTCAGTATGGGTCTCTGCACCCCCTGGGAGGCCCCTGCCAGCCATGTCTCAGCCATCCAGGAGGAGACACCCCAGCCTGGGGGCATAAGATCACCAGGATGGGGAGAAGAATTGGTGGTAGCCAAAGCACTGGGGTCTGTGAGGCAGAACAAGAAAGGCCTGATTCCCAGCCATGTTCTCCATCTTTGACGATAGGTTATCAAAGCCCTGCTTCCTTTAAAGCATGTAAGGGACCTTCCCACACCCTCACAACACAGAATTTTCCATGAGCACCTCTGCCAGCCAAGTTCAACGAGGCCCAGCATATGAACAAGCCAGTGTGCATTGTCCTGGTGCCAAGAGCAAAAGGTACGCTTGCAGAGGTCCTGAGTGTGCTCAGCTGCAGCCAGTGCATCTGTGCAAGCTGCCATCAGAAGAAGCTCTACTGTTCGCTTCCCCCAAGAGTGGGTCAGGCCCTCACCCGTGCATGGTCCCATTGTGCTCTGGCAGAAGCCCCATAAACCCCTGTTCCGATGGTGCTGCCTCTTTGTGACTTCTATATTGAATTGAGCAAAAGGACCCAAGGCTGTGCTGGAGACACTAAGAGCTGATAACGGCTGTGTGACAGGGGACAGGGAGCTTCAGGCACACGCTTCTGGCTTCCCAGTTTCTCTCACCCTAGGCACAGTCTCAGCTGAAGGTGCCACTGACACCAGGAAGAAGAGAAGATGTGGCCCCTGAGTCCCTTTGTGGACCCATGTGCAGGGACATCCTGGGGTCAGGTGTCAAATGGGGGATGAAACCTCCCTCTGGAAGTCACCACCTCATTCGTGCCCATCCTCCTGTGTCCCATGCTGCAAAAAGACCTGTTTAAAAGCACACAGTTATTCCCTCGCAGCTCAGCAGGTGGGGAATCTGAAGTGAGTGTCCCTGGGCTGAAATCAGGGTGTCATGGGGCTGGTTCCTCTGAAGACTCTCAGGGAGGTCTGCTCCCCTGTCTGTCTAAATCCAGAGCTGTCGACATTCAGGGCTAAATA
This sequence comes from Marmota flaviventris, assembly GCF_047511675.1. Classification (NCBI taxonomy): domain Eukaryota; kingdom Metazoa; phylum Chordata; class Mammalia; order Rodentia; family Sciuridae; genus Marmota; species Marmota flaviventris. The sequence continues at coordinate 39,611,193 of NC_092516.1, read as the reverse complement.
ATTCCCATCACTTCCTCTTTGGTCAGGTAGACTCTGGCCCACCTCAGTAATCCAGGGTCAACTCCCTATCCTCACCCTCAATTCACATTCACAAAGTGCCTCTTTCCATGTCAGGCACCATATTTACAGATTTCACACATGTCATTGGAGGCAGAGTCCTTGGGACCTTGATTCTACCTGGCCTCCAGGCTGTAGGCAAGAGAGCAGCTCAGTGAGGGACACTGATGCGCTATAATCAGTCCTCCATCTGTGCTAACAGAATGTCCATCTTACAAAATCCCTCCAGGCCTCCTGTTGCCTTGAAGCGACCCCCATCAGACAGCTCCCACTTCTGCAGCAGCAGCTGTGCCTTTCCCAGGCTGCTCCCCCATCCTGTCTCGGGCACCCACCTCCCTACCTCTCCTGTCCTGGCTTCTCTCATCCCCAGACTCTGCAAATACTCCTTGGCATACATCCCATCCACTTCTGATTCTTAAGTGGAGTTTTTGGAGGGTCCTCACATGGCATTTTAGGATTTGAAGCCATGCTTCATGGTTAGCAAGCCATGGAGGAACTTCCAGGGGACCCTCCTTCCCACATCTAAGAGGTCACAGACCCAGAAAGGTAGTCAGCTGCAGGTTCAGCATGGCTGGTGGCAGAACAGTTGTGCAGCAGCTGTTCTACCGACCCACCCAGAGGTGTGGTCCATAAGCAGAGGGCCTGTGTCTATACCTGTATGCCTAAGTGAGTTTGAGCAAGTGTGTTTGTGTGTCTCTATGTATCTCTGCGTCCACTCTCTCGCAGGACCAGAAACCATAGTCCCATTTTCCCTTCCCTGTTCAGGCTTCTTTGGTGACACAGGGAGGTCAGTGTCCCACAGGGGCCTCTGACTCACAGGCCACTTCCTCTTGCCCTGCCACCCCCAGGCAGGAGCACAGGCACCCACAACACAGACCAGAGCATGACTCACCCACCTGCCAGTCTCCAATTGGATGGCTTCCTGGGAAGGGCAATAGAGACATGAGAAAGGCATGAAGAAGGGGACCAGGCCTCCTTGGGCCTTGATCCAGATTTTTCCCACCTTCTGTTCCATGGTTAGCATTTTTGTAGTGTGGGTAGGAAGCCTGCCTACCCTAAGGCCACAGGTCGTCCTGCATCTCCCAGGCAGAGCGTTTAGAGAAGACTCTCCTGAGAGTCCTCCACCCATCAGTGGATGACCTGATGTGTTACAGGGGACAAGGGCTCATTCTCTTCCACATGGAAACCATCTGCCATGCCCAGGACTGTCCTGTTCCCACAGGAGAAAAGGGCATCCAGAAGGCAGTGGCTGCAGCCCAGAGGCCCACCCTTGGAGGCCATATGTCTGGAATCTGTGGAATTCCCAGAATTGATTCAGCATGGCATGGACTCTAGTCTGCTCTACTTTGAGGAACAAGCGTTGAGCTGTGAGTGTGCACATTGCACAATCAGCTGTCAGTGACACTGGACTCAGGGTTTTTCTGTTGTCCTTACATTGAGAAGGCTGAGCAGACAGCTGGAGCACCCAGCCAAAGGGGAAGCACGGACCTGCACAAGTGCTTTTGTGCCTCTGCGTGTGCCTGTGTGTCTGTGTCTGTGTTCATGCGTGTGTGTAAGCTTGTGTCTTATGACTAAATTCTTATGTGTCTGTGTGCATCATGGTTGTCTGTGTGTACATCTATGTGTCTACATGTGCCTGTGTACACACATCTGAGTTTTTGAATCTGGGTGGGCATGAGTGTGTGTCTGTGCATGTGTGTATCTGAGTATATACACCTGTATGCATGTGTCTCTATGTGCACATGTATATGGATATGTGTGTGCATGGGTGAGCATGTGTGTGTGTGTGTGTGCATATGGGTGTTGAATGTATATGTGGTTTATGTTATGTGTTTGTGTCTGTGCATGCACATGTATGTGGAGTGTGTGAATATGTACGTGTGTCTGAGCTTTGTGCCTGGAATATATGAATGTGTGCATGTACACATGGGTATGTGCATGTACATGTTTCTGTGTGCATGTGTCTGCGTGCCTGTGTGTGCACATCTATGTGGATGTGGTGAGGCATGGGTGTGTGTGAGATGGGCTAAGTCAGCATTGTCAAAGTGAGCAGGCCCCACAAGACTCCTTCCCATGAGTACATGGAGACCTACCCATATTCCAAACAGAGATCAGATGAAGATGGCAAGGCAACTTTGGCCAGTAGTGTCCTCTCAGAGGGGACATAGAACCTCTGCTCACAGAGTACTTGTTCCCTTTGGCAGCAGAATCCATCTCCCAAGCCCAAGTTCAGTTCTGAGGAAGTGCACCCTTGGATTTGGGTCCAGAACCTTCTCTGTCTTAAGAGCAGGAGAGGGAGTTCCAGGCTGGAACACCTATCTCATACAGGTGTGGTCTCCCTCACCTGCTCCAGGCTCCAGCGGGGTCAGACATCCAACAGTGAGTGCAACTGATTGACTTCTCTGCTTTCACCCTTGAGGGGCCCCTGCTGCTGTCCCAGGACAGTCTCATGATCCAGGCCCCACTCAGCCTACCCTGACTACCATGTTAGGTGGAAGATCCCATTCACAGGCACTAACTAGTCCATTCAATCATTAACTCCCAAGGCCTACCTGTCCCAGGACTCAGATCCCAGTGGTCAATCAGCCTCAGGTTGAAGTCCATGTCCACCACTTCTAGCCAGGATATCCTGATCTCCCTGGTCTCCTAACTTTCTCTCCTCTCCTGGGTGGAACAAAAGAATCTCCTGCCACACATGGTGGCCACGCAGATAGTCAGACACAAACCCCAGGGTTGGGTACTATGATTTCTCACCACTCTGAATCCCCAAAATGAACCACATGGAGAGGAGGAAGGTCCAAGGCCAGTCTTGGCCCACAGAATAATCCCAGGTATTCACTCAGTTCTTAGTAGAACCACCCCCAACCCCCAGCCCCAGAGAGCTCCACTCCACACTCAGAGGAGGTGCAAGGCTGGATGTACCTCTTAATGAACTGTTTGCTGCAAATGCTTTCCACCTCCAAGCCACACTCTTGGAGTTAAACCTGGCATTTGAGTATAATAATAAAGCCAGGGAAGCTCTGTTAGCCAGCAGGACACTATGAAAATCCAATTAAGTTGTGCATTTTAATTCCTTTGCCTGCCCAGCTCACTGCTGGATGAAGAGAGGGAGAACGTGGTTTATCTGCACAGCCCAGAGGCAGGTGCTTCCCCACCGTGATAAACCCAACTGAGCTGCAACCAAGAGGGTGCATAATGGAAGTCATTTAAAAAAACAGCATTTCCAACGCTGATCTTTCATTAATGCAGACATAAAGTGCTGGAATAAGGAGATTAGTTTGTACAAAAGGGTAATTAATTGTATTTAGGATCTTCTCACTGGCAGACCCCAGGGCAGGGAAGGTCTCTGGCCATCCAGCAGGACCCTCCAATGGTCAGAGCTGGGATTAAACAGCTCCAAGAGAAGGGCCCTGGCTAGACACCCCACCAGGTCAGCAAGGAAGCCTGCTTGGGTAGTCGGAATTTGCACCTGTCAAGGCCTTGAGTCTTGAGATTGGATTGTTTGCCCTGAAATCAGAGCATGCAGTCTGTGTGGCCCTTAGAACCTGTGTGAATGGGTTTTTTTATAATCTATAAAATCTGGAAGAGAGCAATGTAATGGCTTTGCACTCCTTTGGACTAAGTGATCCTGAGAACAGGCTGGGCACTCACCCCTGAGAGTAGGTATCTATGTTCAAACAGGCACACCAGGTCTCACAAGGCCCTGCTCATATCTGGAGGGGCAGATGCACCCAAAACCCCACTTGGTATCTCTTCTCAAAGAGAGACGACTCCCTGAATGTTCTGCAGGGGGCCTCTACACTCTGTCTTCTGCAATGAGCATGTCCATTTCTAAAATCTCTAGTCCACTGGTGACTGCTGCCTCTCTGGAACCCCATTCCCTTTACCTGGGGTTTATTTCTTCACGTACATCAACAATTGCATTTTAGTTGAGTGTAGAAATGCTGGCAGCAGATAGGCCCACTCAGTCTGCTCTCTTAATCTACAGATGCTAATGTTCAGTCAATCGTCATGATGCCCACTTGCTTCATGGCCCAGTGCATGCCAAGGTTTGGGACTGGTTTCCTTAGAGCCAGGACAAATGCCAGGATATTGTCAGCCACCTCTGGGTAGTAATTCTTTGGGTAATTTGATGTTGACATGTGTGGATGGAAAGAGGAAGAAAAGGCAAAGCCTTCACTCAGATCCTTGTCCTTTGAGGGGAGGCAAGGCCCTCTCCTAATCCTCTAGGAGGAGCAGAAAATCCACATCAGTTTAGTTTAACTTGACAAGCCATGTAGGCACCATTTTCATTTGAGGTATTTTTTCAAATTAAAAATGTAATAGTAAAATGGAACAGGTTACCAAAAGCACATATGGATTTCTATTACCCAATAACCTGGGACTTTTAGAGCAGAACATGTCTCAAGTAACCAGCACACTGTGGGCATGGTTCCAGAGAGAGTCTTCTCAGGCCTGCCCTGGGCACAGCTGGAAGCAGCCAACACTGTGATCTCCTGTGGCCTCACTCCTGCTTATTGTCTAGGCCAAGCACTGGCCTGATACCTCATGAGTGCAATGCTGTGGGCCCTGCACCCCTCAGACTCGGCTGGGAGCCTGGATAGTAGAGTGGAGACTTCCCGCATTATCACAGCTCTCTGAGCATCTTGGCATGAACATATGCTTTCACAACTAGATTGGGCAGATTAACAAGATGCCTTCAAAGACAGAATTCATTTATTACTGGTGGAAAAACAGGCACAGACACTTACACACAGGAGTGAGGTCAGGTGGCCGAAGCAGCACAATCTTATCCAGCCTTTTGAGAGAAAGCAGTACTTCTGAACTTGCGGCAATTCTCACCTGGTCCAGAGGAGGAACCACAGTGGCTGGGCTCTGGGTTCCTGAGAACCCAGGGACTTGAAAGTGGGAAGAATGGCTGCCTTGGACCCCATCTTGGGGTGTCATTCATTTGCTGTGTGACTTGGAGTTGGTCCCTCTGCCTTGCAACATCTAGATGGTCTTGTTATGTGAGCATTACTCTCTCACACCCCAAAGTGCAGCAAAAAATAAGAAACTGACACCATCAGTGTGGGTTCATCCATAGAATAAGTGCATAAATCATGATACTTCCTAATTAACTGGAATATTACAATGAATGGGCTCTAATTTATAAATCAACCTAGTCCAAAAATGAAATGGGTAGAACAACATAAGCAAAATGGAGGACTAGGGAGCCCCAAATCCTTATTCCATATAGATACCATAAAGGCTAAATAGGCTATGTTACAGTTTCAGGATCCAATTAAGAGGGTGCAGCATCCCATGTAAGAGAAAAGTCAAAGGAAAGTAGGAAAAGTTATTGTATTTTGTATACTTGTGTCCCTGCCCCTCTTCCCTGGCACAGCAAACCACAATAAAGAAAAAAAAAAAAAACACAATTTTCCTCTTCTTTCTCAAGAGGGATGAGAAAAGTAGAATATGCATCTGATGCTCTGCCTCTGTGGCTGTCTGTCCACTGGTCTGGTGTCTGTTGCATCTGACCCAGAGCACTGATGAGAACTAGTATAGTTTGGATATCGGGTTGGGGGATGCTGAGAACAAAGGCAAATACCATGGCTTGTTATGGCATCACACAGACTGCAGTGTTACAGACAGACACCAGAGAAAACCAGGATTGCAGCTCCTTAAGAAACAGGAATGGGCACACGCCTGTAATCTTAGTGGCTTTGGAGGCTGAGGCAGGAGAATCACGAGTTCAAAGCCAGCCTCAGCAACAGCAAGGCACTAAGCAACTCGGTGATACCCTGTCTCTACATAAAATACAAAATAGGGCTGGGGATGTGGCTTGATGGCCAAGTGCCCCTGAGTCCAATCCCAGGTACCTTTTTTTTAAAGAATAAGGAAAAAGAAACAGGGATGAACATTTAATGGGGACATGACATATACAAGCCCAGAGAAAAATGTATCCCCAGGAAATATTTGAGAGGTCCTCAGAATCTCTTAATAGGGCTTATTGATATGAAATCATTCCCTAAAGACTGTCAAAGGTGACTATTTATTTGAAATGTCCAGATCTCAATAAATGTCACACACAAGACAAACAAAAGTAACAGGAAACATGAAACCATCAAGGAAACGAACCAAATATCCATAAAGGACCTTAAAGAAACAGATCTATGATTTAACTGACAAAATAGCCATTTTAAAGATGGTGAAGGAGCTAAAAGAAAGCCAACAGCTAGTTAATTCAGGAAAATAATTCACAAGCAAAATAAGAAATATATAAAATAGGGAAAACTATTTTTAAAACAGACATTCTATTCTTTCTAGATTATTTTTCTTTTGATCTTTTTCTATTTTTAATAGAACACAGTAATTAAAAAAAAAAACATTGCTTAAGGAGTTCAACAGCAGACAATGATAAAAGAAAGAAAGATCATTTTAAATTATCAAGAAGAGCAAAAAGGAAAAGGAATGAAAATGAAGAAAGCCTAAGGGATTTGTGAGAAACCTTCAGGCACCAGTATACACACTGTGGGAATTTCAGAATGAGAGAGAAAGGGTAGGGTGAAGAAATAATAACTGAAAACTTCCCAAATTTGAGCAAAGAACTGAACATACAATTTCTAAATCAAAAAAAAAATTATACAATGAGATATAATTTAGTTGCAGGTGTCAAAGACAAAGAAAATCTTGAAAGCAGGACAAGTTATGCAACTCCTCATGGACAAGGGAGCTCCATGAGATGGTCAGAGGATTTTTCAGCAGAACCCTTGTAGAGAGATGTGGCAGGATATATTCAAAATGCTGAAGGAATACAACTGTCAACCAAAAATACTATATCCAGCAAAACTGTCTTAAAAATGAAGCAGAAATTAAAACTTACTGAGATAAATAAAAGCTCTGGGATTTCCTCACCACTAGGTCTGTCCTATTAGAAGTGCTAAAGAAGTACTTAAGGTTTAAGTGAATAGAGACTAAGGAAAACCAAAACCATATGAAAAAGTAAATCTCTCTGCTAAAGGTAAATATGTAGATGAATATAGAATCCTGTAATGTTGCAATGATAACACATAAATCATTTTTAATTGCGAATAAAATTTAAGAGCTAAAATTAACATAAATAATTATAAATCTTTGTTCCATGATCCAATCACATGCTGTCTACAAGAGACTCACTTTAGATCTAAGAATATCCTAGGTTAAAAGTAAAATGATCAGAGAAAACATTCTGCATTTGTATTTTGGAGATTGGCTAACTTCACATAGCATTATCTTCTCCAATGCCATCCATTTACCTGCAAATGCCATGATTTTGTTCTTTCTTAATGCTGAGTAAAATTCCATTGTGCAGATATGCCACATTTTTTTTATCCATTCATCCACTGAAGGACATCTAGGTTGGCTTCACAGTTTAGCTATTGTGAATTTTGCCGCTATAAACATTGATGTGGCTGTGTCCCTGTAGTATGCTGTTTTTAAGCTCTTTGGGTATAGTCCAAGGAGAGGAATATCTGGGTCAAATGGTGGTTCCATTCCCAGATTTCCAAGAAATCTCCATACTGCTTTCCAATTTGGCTGCACTAATTTGCAGTCCCACCAGCAATGTATGAGTGTACCTTTTTCCCCACATCCTCGCCATCACTTATTGTTGTTTGTCTTCATAGTAGCTGCCATTATGACTGGGGTGAGATGATATCTTAGAGTGGTTTTGATTTGCATTTCTCTGATTGCTAGAGATGATGAGCATTTTTTCATATATTTGTTGATTGATTGTGTATCCTCTTCTGAGAAGTATCTGTTCAGGAGGTTGACTCATAGTGGGGTAGGGAGGGAGAGCATGGGAGGATTCGATTAATTCTAGAAAGAGAAGAGAGGTGGGAAGGGGCAGGGGATTAGCAAGGATGATGGAATGTGATGGACATCATTATACAAAGAAACATGTATGAAGACTTCAATTCGGTGTCAACATACTTTATATACAAACAGAGATATGAAAAATCGTGGTATATGTGTATTAAGAATTGTAATGCAAAAAAAACCCAGAGTACATGTATACAGGCATAAATTGGCATGAACATACTTTGTAAACAGAGATAGAAAAATTGTGCTCTATATGTGTAATAAGAATTGTAATGCATTCCACTGCTGTCATGTATTTTAAAAAATAAATAAATAAAATCAATAAAAGAAAAAAAAGTAAAATGATGAGGAAATATATTCCATGCAAATGACAGCCAAAAAATAGTAGGGCTAGCCCAACTTACAGCAGACTAAATAGATTTTCAAAAGCCGTCATGAGACACAAAGAAGGTTGAAGACTTGAACATCATAAATACATATGCACCTACCACCAGAGATCCCAAATATAAAGCAAACATTGACAGAACTGAAGAGAGAAATAGAGGGAAGTGTAGTACTTACAAGAGGCTTCAATACCCACTTTCAATAGTGCATAGAAAAATCAGGCAGAAGACCAGTAAGGAAACAGAGGGCTCAATCAACACTATAGTTTCAATGGACCTAGCAGACATACCATGAATATTCATACTTGGAGCCAATAGCAAAAGGGTGCACCTACAGAGGTCACAGGGAACATTCTCCAGGATAGAGACACATTAGGACACTAAACATTCACGAATTTAAGACTGAAATTAAGTAAAGCATATCATCTGACCAAAGTTAAATGAAACCAGGCATCAATAGCAGAAAGAGAATTAGAAAATTCACTAATGTGTGGAAGTTAAACACACGCTCTTGAACAACCAATAGGTCAAAGAAGATATCACAAGATAAACTAGAAATGTTTTGAGATAACTTAAAACAAAAAGCACAATATACTTAAAGCAGCATAAACAATACTAGGAAGGAAACATTTCGTTGAGTAATAAGGTGGATCTCAAATGAATAACCTAACTTTATACCTCAAGGAACTAGAAAAAGAAGAAAAAAACTAAACCCAAATTTATCAGAAGAAAGGAAACCATAAAGAATAAGTGCAGATTTTTAAAAGGAGAAGAAAGAAAAATGATAGGGAAAAAAATCAACGAAACTAAGAGTGGACTTTTTGAAAATATCAACAAAATTGAAAAACACTTAGATTAAGAAAAAAGAGAGGAGTAAACTAAAATCAAAAACGAAAGAGAAAACATTATAACCAATGCCTCAGAAATTTTTTTAAAAAGATTACAAAAGAATACCATAAACAGTTAATATACAGACAAATTGTATAATCTAGGAGAAATGGATGAATTCCTAGAAGCATGCAGCCTATCAAGACTGAATCATGGGAACATGGGAGGAATAGATGAATTCTAGAGGAGAAGAGGGGAGGGAGGGAAAGGGAGGAGGCAGGGGAGTAGCAAGGATGGTGGAATGTGATGGACATCATTATCCAAAGTACATGTATGAAGTCATGAATTTGCTGTCAACCTGCTTTATATACAAACAGGGATATGAAAAATTGTGGTATATATGTATTATAAGAATTGTAATGCAAAAAAAAAACAAGTACATGTATAAAGACATGAATTGGTGTGAACATACTTTATACAAAGATATGAAAAATTCTGCTCTATATGTGTAATAAGAATCATAATAGATTCTGTTGTTGTGTATTTAAAAAAATTAAGTCAATTAAAACATTTTTTTGAAAAGACCTACACATCGTAAGGATATTGAATCAGTAATCAAAAACCTCCCAAAACTGAAAAGCCAGGACCAAATGGCCTCCCTGGAAAAAACTCTACAAAACATTTAAAGACTTCAATAACTATCCTCCTCAAACTCTTCTGAAAAACCAAGGAGGCTTTACTTCCAACATTACCTGACATCAATATCAAAAAGGAAAGGAAAGCCAGAGACCAATTTCACTAAGGAATATTGATGTAAAAATTCTTTTAAAAAATACTAGCAAATAGAATTCAATGGCACATTAAAAATAGTACACAACATGGCTGAGTCGTGTTTATTAGTGGAACGGAAGTTCAACATCTGAAAATCAACCAAGGTAATGCATCACAGTACCATGATGAAGCACCAAACCACATGGTTATGCAAAAAAAAAAAAAAAAGAAAGAAAGAAAGAAAAAAACACTTGACAAAATTCAACACCCTTTCATAATATAAAAAAAATAAATAAATAAAAGTGGGGGGGAAAGCCACTTAACAAGGTAGGAATGAAAAGAAATTACCTCCACACAAACAAGGTGAGAAATCAAAAGTTCCCAGGGGGCATCATATTCAATAGTGAAAGATGGAGAGCTTTTCCTCTAAAATCAGAAACAGGGAACCAATGTCCACACTTGCAAACGCTATTCAATATGATACCAGAAACTGTACCAGAGCAATTATGGGGGGCGGGGGGGAAGGCATTTAAATTAGAAAGGAAAAGGTAAAATTACCTTGGTTCTCAGATGATATGATCTTATAGTAAAGAACCCTAAGGATTAAAACAAAACCTGTTAGAAATCACAAACTCAGCAAAGTAACAGCAAGATACAAAAATCAATACATAAAAATCAATTCTATTTCTATACACTAATAATCTGAAAAGGGGAATTAAGAAAGCAATTCATGTGCAGTAGCATCAAAAAGAATAAAGTTCTTTGGAATAAATCTAACCAAGGAAACAAAAGAGCCTTACACGCAATGAAAACAAAATTTAAAATTTAAAAAATAGCCAGGTGTGTTGGCCTATGCCTGTGATTCCAGCAGCACTGGAGACTGTAAGTGGGAGGATCGAGAGTTCAAAGCCAGCTTCAGCAACTTAGTGAGGCTCTAAGCAACTCAGCAAGACCCTGTCTCTAAATAAAAATATAAAAATGGACTGGGGATGTGGCTCAGTGGTTGAGTGCCCCTGGGTTCAATACCCAGTACCAAATAAATAAATAAATAATCAAAAAAAAAAAAAACTGCTGGGCTGGGATTATGGCTCAACGGTACAGCACTCACCTAGCACGGGCGGGACTCAGGATCGATTCTCAGCACCACATAAAAATAAAGGCATTGTGTTGTGTCCATCTACAAAAGAAAATAAAAAAGATTCTCTCTCTCTCTTTAAAAAAAAAAAAAGATTGCTGAAAGAAATTAAAGAAAGCATAAATAAATAGAAAGACATCTTCTGTTCATGGATTGGAAAGCTTAATTTTGTTCACCTGTCCACACTACAAAGCTGTCTGCAGGCTCAATGTAATCTTTATCAAACTCCCAGTAGCCTTCTTTGCAGAAATAGAAACACAAACCTAAAATCCATATGAACTTTCAAGGAAGAAGCCACCTTAAAAAGGAAGAATATTACAAAGCTGCAGTGATCCAAACTGTCATAAAGATAGAGAGAAAGCAAGGGAGGGGAATAGAGACCCCAGAAGAAAACCCTAGTGCACATGCCAATCAGCCTGCTTCAAGGTTACCAAGACCTCAGAGCAGAGAGGGACAGTCTCTTCCACAAATGATGTCAGGAAACTGCATGTCCACTGAAGGAGGGAAGTGAGCTAATGCATCAATTAGCTCAAGTGGAGCAGAAGACCTGAGCATAGGACCTAAAACTATAAAACTGATGGAAGAAAACATACGAGAAAATCTTCATGACTTTGGCTTGTCAATGATTACTTGGATATGACACCAAAAGCCTGGGCAGCAAAACTAAAAATAGACAAGTAGGCAACATCAAACTTAAAAACTTCTGCTCAACAGGGTGAGTGATCCATTGAGTGAGATGACCTATAGAATCAAAGAAAATATTTGCATATATAATCTGGTGAGGAATTAATCTCTGGAATTTATAAAGAACTACAACTCTACAACAAAAAGATAAATAGCTTGATTAAAAGTAGGCAAAAGACTTGAACAGACATTTCTCCAAAGGAGGTAGAAATGGGCAGCAAGCACTTAAAAAGATGTTTCACATCACTGACCATTAAAGAAATGTCAATCAAAACCGCAGGATAGCAACTCACAACCATTAGGATGGCCACCAATAAAAAGAAAGACTGAGTGAGGTAAACAAAGAAGGGAAGGAAATAAAAGAGAAGGAAAAGGGAGGGGAAGAGAAAGAAGAAGGGAGGGAGAAGGGTGGTAAGAATGTGTAAAAATTGGAACCCTTGGCACTGTTGGTGAGAATATAAAAGGGTGCAGACCCTATTGCTATGAAAAACGATGTCATGTTTTTTCAGAAAAAAAAATTCATTTCAGAAATGAAAATTTCATTTCACTTCAGTATAATACAGCATTCTAGGGTATACATCCAAAGAATTAAAGACAGGATCTTGAAGAGTTATTTGCAGACCCATGTTTTGTACAGAAGTGTTCACATTAGCCAAGAAGTAGAAGCAATCTAAATGTCTGTGGATGGATGAATGGATTTTAAGAAATGGGATGCACACACACAACAGAATATTCTTTAGCCTTACAAGTGAAATTTTGACACATGCTACTACATGGATGAACCTTGAGGACACTGGGCTAAATGAGATAAGCTTGTCACGAAAATACAAACACCACCCTTCTTGATCTATCACAGGAAGTTCCTGATGTGCTCAAGTTCATAGTGACAAAAGGTGAAGCCATGGCTACCAAGGCTGGGAGGGGATCAGTCCGTGATTGGGCAGAGCTTCAGTTTTGCAAGTTGAGAGAAGGTGCTGGAGATTCATTGTGTGGCCTTGTGAACATACTCATCACCACTGAAGGGGATGCTTAAAATTGATGAAATTTTGTGATTTTTAGCAAATCTAAAAAAAAAAAAAAGTTTAAATGTAACAAATAACATAACTACCACAAAATGATAACCATGTTTGAAAACATGTAACCCATCTTTGTATTGTATATGTACTGTGTGCTTGATCTTCAGAGACACTGAATTTCGCATGGAGCCATCCTCTCTGGGTGGTGAAGGGAAGGAGAGTGAGGACCACATACAGCCACAGAACCTAGGTTGAGATCACAGCCACCTGCTGGGTTTACTGGATGCAGGCCAAGGGAGAGGGTACCAGGCTCTTGCTGTGTCCAGTGAGCTGGAGACTCCCCATGTGGTGCATACTGACTGTACTGCCCTCTGGTCTCCCCCTCAGTACTCCATAAAAAATATGGGTGGCAGAGAAAGGGGTAAAGAGATGCTTGGATGCATTTGAGATGTAATCCTCCCACGTGCATCTCTGAATGACACCAGTTGAATGGACAAGGCCTGTGGTCAGGGCCTCCATGCTGTTGCTGGAACAGGCTACTTCTCCTCGAGCTCTTGGAAGCCCAAGACCAGATTCCCTCTGGGTTCCTATTTTGGGGCAGAGATGTCCCTGGGGAAGCCCTTGGTTTCTTTTTGTAGGAAAGTAAGCTTGCACTGCTGAGTCTGGCCCTCTCCATGCTTCTGTGGCCAAAGTGGTCACACACAGGCCGCTCATTTTCCAGGCCCCTCTTGCCTGCTGCACTGAGCCTGTGAATCTCAGATGCTGGAGCAAGGCCTGGACCCCGGTGCTCCGTTTCAGACAAGAGGGCCACCGTGGACTCAGACATCCCTGGGATTTGGTGTCCTTTGGAACCCTTAGGGAGAAGAAGAGGAACTCGGCAGAGCCTGCCACCCTCACCCCTGAGTGTCACTGCAAACCTCTCAGCCCCAAGGGCCCACTGTTTGTCTTTGTAGAACCTGATAACTCCAACCAAAGGAGAAGCTGGCAGGGTTCCCTGCAAACCCCGCAGGCTGACCATAAGCTCATGGGAAAGTCCCAGCAGGAGGGGCCCTCTTCTGCTCAGAACCCACCAGCCTCTCTACACACACCCCTGAGGACATGGTGCAGCACACACTGCAGAGACCAGCTAGCCACTGGGCACTGCTCTAATCTTCAGCCAACCAAGTGGGTGCCTCTGCTGCCCACAGGAAGGAAAAGCTGGACCCACCCCACTCACTGACCCATGCCCTGGAAGATCAGTCACCTCTGCCTTGTGGAACCCTGCCTACTTGCTCTCCAGGAGAACCAGCCCCACAAGACTCCTCTTCTTGTCACCTAGCACAAGTGGAGAAGCTGATGGGAAGTGGGCAAGGTTCACCACCCTGTCCTCAGGGTCTGGGTAGTATCTTCTTCTCCCCCTCTTCCCTCATTCTTCCAAGCTCTGTACCTGGGCGAAGGTGTGCAACACCTGACCCAGATCTCACAGGGCAGTTAGGACCATGGATCAGGACACACCACGACTCAGAGAGGTTTCCGGGCTCCAACCCCCCAAGACAAGATTGAAGGGGTCAAGAGACAATGGGAGGTCTTTTTGGAGAGGGTAGCATGAGCAGAGCCAGTGGCAGGGAGTTCCACCTGGGCATGCCTCACAGAGGACAAGGGACACGATGCACAGTGGACACTGCAGCCAGGACAGATGCCCTGCAACAGACAGATGGCATGGAGTGGCTGAGAGAGGAGTCACTCACCTCCCTGGTTGCCTCTTGTCTATAGGTGGGTGATCTCTGGTCTGCTGCAGGATCTGGAGGGGTGGTTCATGAAATAAGCCAGCACTCTTTGTCCCTCAGAAAGTTCCCCCTCAAACAACACAGAGGATGGCCCTGGAAATTCCTCAGATAGACTGAACCGGTGGATGAGGAAAGGGACAAACTGCATTGAGATGTGTCTTCTCATTAGCACTCAGGAAACCTGGGGAGTATGTCCTTTTGTGCCACCCCTTGATACCAACAGTAGGTCATCCCCGACAGCAATGGGTGAATCCTCCAGCTCATGAATGTGCCGCATGGAAATTATTTAATTATTTAAATTCCTTCTTTGAGGCAGGAGGGGTCATTGGCTGAGCACTATGGGGTGCACAATCTTCCTGAACATCACCTAGGTTTCACCTTCTCCTGTTGGGTTATTTAAAGGAATGCACCTTTAGTTGTCCCCACTTTCCTTTGCTCTCTTGGGGTGGGAAGGCTTTCTTGGCTTGAGTGCATCATGGAATATACTGCAGTTAATCTTTGTTGGTCAGGCGGGCTCTCCCTCTCACCTCCTGTTTCACACCCCAGTATTACCCCCTTGTAACTCTCCACTCTGCTCTCTCCTCCTGCTGCTTTTTCTACACCCCAGGTAATTTTGCATTTAAGGCCAACTACTGTTTTCTGAATATGGACCACCAGACTTTCTATTTCTCACACAGGGGACAGCACCTTTCCTGCACATGCACACACACATACATACATGGGTGCACACACATGGGCATGCACATATGTGGCATGCACACACTTGCACAAGAGACCCAAGCACAGCTCACCATGGCAAGAACACCCAGGAAGTGACCACCATGCACAGAATCCAAGAAGGGATTGTATGGCTGAGTATCGTGCAGAACAAATATTGAAACTGCTAGTTAAGAATAGTTTAGCCAGGCGAAGCGATGAACACCTATAATCCCAGCAGCTCAGGAGGCTGAGACAGGAGGATTGCTAGTTCAAAGCCAGTCTCCATAAAAGCAAGGCACTAAGAAACTCAATGAGACCCTGTCTCTAAATAAAATACAAAATAGTGCTGGGGGATGCGGCTCAGTGGTTGACAGCCCCTGAATTCAATCCCTGGTACAAAAAAAAAAAAAAATAGTTTATGAAATTTTTGAAGTACATTGACTCAAAGCTGATTTTAAATTAACCTGACACAGCCATGTATCTAAACAATTAGTCTCTCCTGTGATCTCAGCTCTCAGTAAAATCAAATTTCAGTGGAAGAAATGGCACATTGGGGCCACAACTGGGAACCAGGGGCATGTCCATCCAGCTTGGACCACCAGAGCAGGCAAGTGAGACAGGTGCAGCATGACCCACCATTGTGACAACACCCGCCCCAGGCACCTCACTGCAGGTGCCTTG
Organism: Marmota flaviventris; assembly: GCF_047511675.1. NCBI lineage: Eukaryota > Metazoa > Chordata > Mammalia > Rodentia > Sciuridae > Marmota > Marmota flaviventris. The sequence continues at coordinate 39,595,328 of NC_092516.1, read as the reverse complement.
GCCAAGAACCATACATCATTGGTGCTCCTGTGGAGACAGGGAAGGCACGAGGCATTCCTGTGAGCCAGACCTCTACTCTTCCCAGGTGAGAAACACCAGCCCCAGCAGTGAGAAGCCAACCCAGCCCAGCTGTTTTCAGCAACACCTCCCTCCTTGCATCTTGATTCCCTGCCATGCCCCAGACTCAAATGAACTCATGAGGCTCCTCTGTGTGCAGGCACATGGCTACACCATGCCATCCTCACAAGGTCATCTCCAGTGATCCCATCCATGTGAGTAGATGATGGGATTTTGTCCTGAGACACAAATCAGAAGTTTGAGAAGGGATTGTGGCCCCCTCAAGTCCAGGGCTCCTGCATGAGGATCTGCCCATATCTTCAAGGCACAAGTGGGGGGCCATCGATCCCATCTAGACATAGGATCTTCACCGCCCCCCAGAAAGTTCCGACCTCTGCAGATTCCCTCCTCCCACTCGCAGTCCCAAATTGATCTTTAGATCAAACACAATCACAATTAGACTTCCAACACATTTTTGGTACAGATTAATGTGCTGATTCTAAAACATGTTTGGGTGAACAACATAGTTTGAACAGCCAAAACAAATCTGGAAAAGAATGAGATTGGAGAACTTAACTACCTGCTCTGTTACGATCCTCCAGGGAGAGAGAAAGTGGAAGATGAACAATAGCTAAGGTGCCAGTTTAGCTTTACGATTAGGATTAGGGCTAGGCATTGATTTAGGGTAAAACCTAGGTTTAGGGTTAGGTCAGTTGATATTTGGCCCATTGTCCCAGGACTTTCTGAAAAGGTACTACATGTGCCAAATGCAGCCTTTACCACTGCCCTCACCTGTAAACATCTTTCCATCAGCCCCTTTTCTCATAATTCATTTTTGTGTTTCCTTATTCTTTTAGAAACCAATGCCCTAGCACAACTATACCATATACAGTACACAGATAAGTTAAAGTTATAACATGAATTCATCATCCCAGCTACCAGCATTAAGAGAATTTAAATTCATCCATGCCAAAAAAAAATGATTCCATATTGAAACCTTATTCAAGCAATAGTTTGGAGAGCAATGCTATATATGCCTGTCACATACATATGTTAATTCCTTGCCAGAGGTGACACAAACTCAGGGGTGGGAATGGAAATGTTCTATCATATGCTCACGAACTGTCATGAAATTATGTGATATTACTTAAAGGATGACTGTAATTAGTTAAATCTGCATACTATGGATTCTGAGGTGTATATACATGCACATGTAAACCCATACCCTACAAGCATTCTGCTATGCGCCAACCAATGTAATTAAATTGTTTGATAAAGTAACTCAAATAATCTAAATGAAGACAGACTCAGAGGAACAGGGACACTCCAGGTATTTGGGCAAATAAACACCAAAAAACAAGATGGTAAATTGAACTCAACCATTATCAGTAATAGTATTAAATGAAAATGCGTAAACCACTGGCCTAATACATGATCTAATTCAAAGCCAACCATCAGGTTGGCTAAGCATTAAGACCCAAATAAATGCTGTCTATACCTCCTTTTCAGTATCAATTTGTGAATAAGTTACAAGTAAATGGATTGAAAGAGATGCTGTGTTAGCACTAGTGAAGGAAATCTAGAGTGGCTACAGGAGGATTCCATAAGGTAGATCACAGAGCACTGAGTACGACTAGGCATAAAGAAACTCATTTGACAGCTCCATGTAAGGGGCCAGGTAATCAAGAGAATGACACTAAATATCTCTGCACCTAATAACCCAGTTTCAATACAGACGTGAAATTCTTAACTTCTGGTTGCAACATCTGGGCAGTCATGAGATCTGTCTCAGTTGGTATCCTCTTAAGAGCATGCTCCCCTTAGTCAGCTTTTTGCATGTTGAGTAACTATGAGTTGAGTCCTGGGTCTGATGACTGTGGTATTGTGGAGCTTCTGGATTCCGGCTTTGTACTCACTGCTGATGTTTCCCCTGGGGTGGAAGTACAGTCTTGGCTGCACTCCAGCTGCAAACCTGCTCTGGGCCAGCTCCAGGCCGGGCTCAAATCCCCTGTCATGTCAGGCTGCCCTCAGTTCCAGCGGATGTGGTCCAGGACCAGTGAGAGGATGGGTGTGCAATTTGAAGACTCTCCTTCCCTTCTTCCTTCTGGAAGCTCCCACTGTGGTGACAACACCTTCCCCAGTTTCGGCTTCCTACCCTCCAGCCCTAAAGGTTGTGGTTCCCTGGAAGGCCCAGCCCCCTCCTGCCTGCCCCAGCTGCAAAGCCCTAAGCTAAGAGCCTCAGAGCTCAAGAATGCACCTCAGCAACTCCCTTCTCCCAGGGGTGGGCCCACAGGACCTGGGGCTGCTACATGCACTTCCCAGTGCTCTCAGGGGGCTCTTTTCTGCATTATGTACAGATGTGTAGTTGTTTTCTGCGGGGGAGTGATTTGTGGCATGATCTTTCAAAATCATTGCAGGAAACAGAACCAGCAATTACCCATCCAGTTTTAGAACTGCCTTGAGCATGAACCCTGCACCCTTTGAGTCAACTTGGAAGAAATGTGTGCTTCGTCTCCAACAAAGGTCATGGTGGCTTCATGGGGAAGAACAAAAGAAACAGGATGTTGTGTTCAAGAGGGCTTGGCTGCAGCAGGGAAGAACCCTGAACAGCCATGCGGTCACCAGATGAGAAATGGGGACTATCCACCAGAAAGAGAGTGAAAGGGGTGGGGAGCAGAGTGGGGCAGAGAGAGAGGATGGGAGAGAGACAGAGAGAAAAGGAGAGACCGAGGCAGAGAGAAAGGAGAGAGTAAGAAACAGAGGGAGAGGGGAGAGACAGGCAGACAGAGACAGAGAGAGAAGAAGAGATGTGGAGACACAGATGGGGCAGAGGGGAAAGACATGTGGCCAGCCACTCCCTTTAGGCTTCCTGTTCTCCCCTGACCGCCTACTTTTCTCCATCGGCCCTCTCCCTTCCTTCTTTCATTGTCCCCAGGAAAAAACAAAGCAAGCCTTCTTCTCTCCTGCTTTGCCCTGTCTGCCCTCAGCTCCTTCCCAATGTCAGGCTCATCTCCTAGCTGCCATCTCTGCTGAACTCCTATGGCCTCTGGGGTCAGTCTTGCAACCCTCCTCCACTTGGGCTTCCTGCTGAGCAGTGGCCACCACTCTCCTTGTCCAGCATCCCAGGGATCTTACTGCTTGGGAGAGAGCTCCCAGACACTGCAGGGCCTCCCTTTCCTAGCCCCTGGATTGACCCATCTGAGAGGATGAGATGCTAACAGTGGTCATTGGGAAGGGGAGGCAGGGTCCTAAAATGCCAGGACACCAGGAGCCCTGTCTTGAGCTTCCACAGCTGGGGCTTTGGCACGCCAGGCTTGGATGCAGCAGAGGGCAGGGTGCTGTAGGCTGGGGGAGTACTGGAGAGGCGCAAGGGGCAAGAGCTGTAAACGGGGACCCTGTGGGCAATGTGTACAGATGCCTTTGTTCCTGTCTTCAAAGTCCAACCTCTCCTTGACTGGTGTTCCTGCCCTCCTGTGTACTCCTGTCACCTAAGGTCAGACACCAGGGTGGGGAGAGATCTCTGCCTACAGTTCATATATTTCTTCATTTCCAGTATTTTAGGGATGCATTCCTGAACCCACCAGCAGATTGGGGTCAGTGGCCTAGGGGCTGGGTTCTCCTTCTCAAGCCATTCATGGCCTTCCCTTGGGGTTCAGCCTGAGCCCCTGGAGCAGAGCCACTGAAGGCCAGGAAAGAAATAGACCATCAGTGCCACTGGAATTGGACCAGGGAGGGGGCATACAGGCTGGTTGTAGACCCTGATGCCCCCTTCCCGTCCCAGTGCAAGCCCTGAATGCATTCTCACTCTCTGTGGACAGTTGACAGTGTTGTTCCCCACCCCACACACAACACCACATGCAGTTGTCCGATAGTCCACCCTAACTGTGGGGGCAGGGGGGAGATGAGTGGGGCTGAGTGGTAACTATTCCCAGCCCCGCCAGTTCAGATGCGGTCATGATGTAGATGCCAGGACATCAGCTTGTGGGGCAGATGTCCCTGTCCCTTTTACCTATGGGACAGCAGGCTGAGGCCACTCCACATCTCACCCCCATCCCACACATGGCTGCTGGGTAGGTGACATCAAAGTCCAACCTCTCCTTGAAGAAACAGCTTCCTGGCTGGGGCACACAGTGTTGAGGAGCCTGCTCCTGCCCTTCCTGACCAGTCTATCTGGCCCTTGTTCTGTCATTCTAGATGTTTTCTGTCTCTTCTGAGACTGAGAAAGGAGCATCTACAATCATTCATTCTTAATTCATTGAACAACTACTTGCAGTGACCCTGTGGAACCAAGCTCAGTGCTAAAAAGGACCACAACAACCATGCCAGGTTCCATTTTCAATCAGTCACTTCCAGGAAGAGCCACAGGGCAGTGCCCACCCTGCCCAGGGCCCAGGGACCTGCCAGCCCACCTTGCCTCACTCCAACAGTGCAGGAAGAAGTCCAATGCCTGGGACATGATCTCGCACCCCCAGTTTTTCACCCTGTAAGGGCCAAATGACAGCCAAGTTCCTTCCCACTGGACGGTTGCACACAGGTGAATTTGCACTCGCATTAGCAACACCTAGTTAGTGCCAGGACACAGGCAGCACTCAGATGTTGAATTGAACATACACATGAATGGAGCAAGCAGAGAGGGAGGAAGGATGAGATGTTCTCCACTGGACTCTGCTGAGCAGCCATGTCACTGAGACCTGGAAGGCATGCAGATGACAGGTAGGTGCCTTCATGGGATGCCCCCTCAACAGCTAGTTCTGTGAACAACAGAGGGCACACACTCCACAGGACCTAGAGCAACAGCCAGTTCTTGCAGAGCATGCCATCCTTGTCTCCCAGATCTTCAGGAATCCTTGAGGGGCTCAGCCCAGAGCTCTTTCCTGCACACCCCCACCATCAGGAGCATCAGTGGGCCCTTTTGGCTCCTCCTCCTGTTCTGAGCTGGGCCTCCCACTCTAGCTCCCTAGCTTCCACCTGAAAATCTGCTCCGAACAGGGAGGGGGCCTGTGGACATCAATCCCCTTGCTTCACACTCCTGCTTCCCTGTTTGGAACTCAGCCTGCCCAGACCTGGATGGCACGACAAGCTACACTGCTTTCTTTTCTCCCCAGGTGGCTCTACTCTGTTGGATGCTGCCCATGCTGTTCTGAGGACCATTTTTCTCCCCAGTTTTCTGGACATTCAGTTCTCAGCTCCAGCATCAGCCTCAGAGAGACTAGTGAACCACACCGTCTTCTGAAGATGCTATCTCACAACCAATGCCCTCTGTGGTTTCCCACCACCAATGCGTGGTTTATGTTGCTTATTGTCCATCTCCCTGGCACAACAAAAGTCTCAGAGATCACAGGCTCGGTGTCTCCTTGGCTCCTGCCCAGTATCTCATGGATGAACAAGAAGTGAATATTGTTGGATGAAAACAGTGGCTGAAACCTCCCTCCTGGGCCTTTCTCTGTCTACACACACAAGTGCGTGCTGCACCAGTGTGTGAAGCCCCCCACCCACCCTGCACAGCAGCTGGCTCCCACACTCTCCACACAGCCATCGAGTAGAAGCCACACCTAACCAGAATCACACATGAGCAAGGTACGGCACTTGTCTGAACTACATAGAAAAGAACAAGCTGCCCTCAGCACCTTAGGTTCTGCAGAAATAAGGGGAAATTTATTCTAAGGCCTTGGAATAGAGTGAGCTCTTCATAGGGCTCAAAACACAGGTGGATCCTGACAGGTGCAGAATCTCTAGGTCCCAGCACCTGCTGTGGGATGTGATGAGGACACCCTCTGCCCCAGCTGCATTCTCTCCTGCTCCCAAGACCTGCAGATGTCCCACCCCACCCACACACACACAAATGCACACACATTCACACACATGCATTTCCCTGCCCTCTGGGACCTGCAGACAAATAAATCACCCACACATATGCACACACTCTCCTGATCCCCAGAACCTGAAAATGACCCCATCCCACCCCACACGTGCACATGCATGCACTCCCCTGCCCCCAGATCTATAGGCCACCCATCCCCACACATATGCACATACATGTGCACACACACATGCACATCTGTGCTCACATTGCACACACTTACATATACACATTCACATGAATGCACTCATACGCTTTTACACAGACAAACCTGTGCACTTAACACATGCACACACAAGTTTATACAGACACTCTTGCATACATGAACACGACACGTGTGTGTGCACCTGTGCAACTCACATAGATGCTCCAACACACCCTTCCTTCTACCCGGAAGTGGCTCTCTTTCCAACATTTGCTCCTGCTTGCACCTGTCGTCAGACCTCCTAGACTCCACCAAGACATTTGCACTGAAGGTGGAAACCAGATGTGAGACAGAAGGAGGAATCAGGGCCAGGAAAGAAAGCAGCTGCACTTTTCCAGAGATGTGTCAAAGCACTGCTCAAGTCATCTAAGGGATTGGTGAAAGGACTTCCTAAAGGGAACCCAGCACCTGCATCCTGTCTAGGGATCCCCTCCGGGATCCACTGGAGATCTGAGAAAATTAAGCCCCCCGATGGTGCTGTAGGAGCCTTAGTGCCGGTATGGACCAAAGTTAGATCCTCTAAGGTGGCAGTGACCTGTCACAGGCTGTGCCCTAAGAGACAATGTTTTAGTCAGCTTGTTTGCTCCTGTGACCAAAAGACCTGACAAAAACTATTTTAGAGGAAAAGTTTATTCGGGGCTCACAGTTTTAGAGGTCTCAGTCCATAGATGGCTGATTCCATTGATCTGGACCCAAGATGAGGCAGAACATCATGGCATCGTGGAAGAGGAAAGCAATTCAGGGCAAGGTAATCAGGAAGGAGAGAGAGAGAGAGAGAGAGAGAGAGAGAGAGAGCTCCCCTCACCAATATATATATATATATATATATATATATATATATATATATATATATATATATATATATATATATATATATACACACCTCAAAGGCATACCCACAATGACCTACCTCCTCCAACCATACCCTACCTGGCCACAGTTGCCACCCAGTTAACCCATTCAAGTGGATTAATGCACTGATTTGATTAAAGCTCTCATAACCCAATCATTTCACCTTTGAACTTTCTTGTATTGTCTCATATATGGGCTTTTGGGGAATACCTTATTTCTAAACTATAACAGGGAGAGGTGTCATGCAAATGGAGTCCTCAGGCTGGGTGACTAAGGAGACCCTCTCTGCACACATAACTCACAAGCACTGGGGAACAACACCAGACTAGAGCCCCTCCTCCCCAGCACCTACCAGAGTACACTAGGTACCCAACAATTCACCTCACTGCCAGTCTGTGGGCCTCACCCACAGAACTATGTTCCCTTGAGGGTGTGACTCACACCTTCCCTCCACAGACACAGTCCTACAGGTCTCCCCAAACCCCCACCTACCTCCCTGACCCCTCCCCATCTCTATGACCCTTCCCCTCTCCATGACCCACACCCCACCTCCACAAAACCCACCCCACCTCTATGACCTCTCCCATCTCCCAGACCCTTGAACCCCACAATCCTCTCCACCCTGGGGTCATCCTGGGCTGCCCCTACTGCCCTGCAGCAGCTGATTCCTGAGTAGGCTCTGCTAGCCTCTCTTCTGTGGGTCATCCTGTCCCTGGGACTGGCCTGGGTGATCATCCTGGTCAGACCCTCCCCTGGCTCCTTTTCTTGAATTATTTTGATGTCACCCAAATAGTCCAGGCTGTCTTGTACCCATCTTTCTTAAATTTTCTGAGCAGAGCAGAGCCTATTCTAAAAACGTGGAACTTTTGTTTTGGCCAAAATTCAAAATTAAAAGATAAACCCCTTATTTGTAAACCTGTAAGATGGTCAGCTCAGGGCTGGGGCTGACCTGAGCCCCACTGGTGTGAGCCACAGCAGACAAGCAGCCATTTCTGTAGGAGGGCATCTGGGACCAGCCCTGCCAGCCTGTGCAGCTGGAGATGTCCAGAACAAGATTTAGAGCCTTCACCCCTAACTTTCAGGGCTTGATTTGGGAACTTAGAAAAAAAAGGCAAACCCTGACCTGGAGAGCGAGGTTTGAACATGCAGGTAGGTGCCTGTGGAGCCAGCACAGGCAGGACAAGGCCAGCATAGTCCCCCTGAGGCTGGCCTGCATCGGGGCTGTGGACCCTGGGGCTCAGCAATGGCTCCCGTGATGGCCACGGGATCAGCAGAAGAATTAGGGTGAGGACAGGTTCTCCATTCAGGTCAGAGGAGCAGCTCTGCCCAGGACCACCTGGGTTCCCACAGGCAGGGCCCAGGTTCACACGGAGGTGTGATGAAAGCCATCTGTCCTTTGTAAAAGGCAACTGTTGCTTTTCTACAAAGCTGTAAGCCACATGGAGCCAGCCAGAGAACAGCCATGAAATCTTGAATGACAACCCAGCACAATCTCCAACAGAAAGGTTATTCGAGGCAGCTGTTGGCAGATTATTTGTGTGCAGGAATTTCACACCCCCAGACTTTAATGTGTTCTCAGTCTGCCACCTCCCCCAGAGGCTCCCCATTAGCAGGGCTGCCACGTCGTGGTGAATGTTTTACAATTCCCATTGCCTCACACTGGGTCTGAGCACAAATCAAACTTCCTCATTCCAGGAGTTGTGGTCAGTCAGTCCTGGTGGCCCCTCCAATGGCTTAGCTGGGATCACCTGCTGGGCTGGCTATACCAGGGACCTCAGTGGCAGCAAGATTCCAGAGTACCTCTGCCTGATCGCTCTGAACTCACCAATTAGATACAACTGCCTACAGGAATCTTTGTGGATGATGCCCCAGACCCCAGTAAAGGCTGCTCTCCCAGGTCCACTCTACTGGCTGAGACTTTTGTCCAGAGACTTCCCCCTTCTGATGGCGTGCGAGGCATGCTGCCCTCTTCACTCTAGATCTGTGTGGGCAACAAACTGCCTCAGTCATGTCATAAGCTTTGCTACGCTGCCTCCTCTGTGTCTCACCTCGTCACACACCTGAGCCCTCACCAGTCTGGGATCTCTTAGAGAAAGGCCCACCTTGTAGGAATCTACTGGACGCAGATCAAATAAGAGCAATAGAGGCAGCTGCCAGTGAGAATGGGGGCCCTGGAGGGGGACACCTGGTCACCATCAGACACGCAAGAACTAGGCCGTTTGCCAGGATAAAGACCAATCCCAAGAAAGGAATGCTCTGAGCATCCATTCCACCCTGAGGCCCTACCAAGGAGGGAAACAACTTCCAGTCACTGTCCAGAAGGAGATGGCGTGTCACCGGGGAGGTCTTTTCTATTCTACCTGCTCATACTTATGAATATCCTCCTCCCCTAGAGAACCTCAGACCATCACCATCTGGGGTGAGTCTCTCCATGGCATGAGTGACCCATGGCTGTCCCTGGGGCCTCAGCTGTGCTTTGCTCTACCCAAGGATCAGGCTGATTGTGACCGAGGCCGGTGGCATCTATCTGCCTGTTCAGGGTCTGGTGGGCTGCCTGGTCTCAGGAGAGTGGGCTTCAGCACGTTCTTCTTTTTCTTCTTCACTCCAGGGACCGCTGCGCTATCAGTGACCACCACAGGCCTGGATTTCTCAGTGTTTCCTCTGAGCCTGAGCAAAGGCACAAGAGGCAGTGAAGCAGAGTTTGGGGCCCTCCCTCCCATTTGAAATTGGGAACAGCTCCCTCCCATTTGAAATTGGGAACAGCTTCCTCATGCTAAGAGTGGAGGCTGGGGAGACTGTGACCCCCCAACCCTGACAGGCACCAAGGAAGCTGGGGGGAGATAGCCCACTCTGACCTCACATTTTCCACCATTTCTCTCACTAACTGGCTGCTGTCTCCCCCAACCCTCACCACCTCCTCTTTTTTAAAGTTGTGCTAATTTGCAGGAATTTCAGAGATGGGGTTTTTTAAACAATTAAGTTTCTTTCACCTTCCTTCAGACTTTGAAAACTATTTTCCTACCAATTTGATTCTGAACATTTCTGGATCAGAGTGCATTGTGGAGGTATCACGTGCTGCATGGAAACAGCAGGGCCACTTCAGAAAGGGCCCAATCCCACACTCTTGTCCTCAAATGCCTACTTGTGGAAACCGCCAACTCAGGTGGCTACGTACGTGATAAGAGCTTGGTGGACCCAAGGATGTAGCACAAATCCAACGGACAGCAAAGCTCTTTGGGAGCCAACAGGATTGGTCTCCCTAGGCATCCTCTGCCCAATTCTGAGGCTTCTCTTGGTGGTGACCAGTGCCCTGAAACAGTCTTGTGGTCACACAACTCAGGACACAAAGCCACTGAAACGTGAGCTCCACAGGGTGAAATGTGTGGTCTGTAAACTGGAGTTCCAGAAAGCTGTGTAGATAAATAGATGCAAGGAAAATGGAAAAGGTAAAGATAAGAATCAGTGGGCAAGTACAGATGCTGGGTGTTGGAGGTTTTGGAAGCACTGGCGTCACCTCTGTTCCCTGAGCTCTGGAACTTCCAGGTGTTCATCTGCAGAGTACAGGTCCTATGGGTCCCCACCCTGGCCCAGGGCGGAGACCCAGAAGATGGTGGAGCTGGGACCCAGCACTGCCTGGTAAGCAGGAGCATCACACATGCCTGTGCTTCATCTAGTTGTTAACAAATCATTAAGGTTTCTATGGATCATTGCCACAGTGAGTAAAGGACAAAGTCAGCAGAGGTCAAGGACTCCTTAGCTGCCAGAAAGGGGAGAGCAGAGCAGAAATTCCATGGTGTCTGAAGGGAATTAAGAACCATATTCTCAGGAGTCCCATGAGGGCTAACTAGCAGCTCAAAGGGATAGTGGATACCTTCTCCCCAAAACTGCAGGCGGGAGCCCCAACAGGCAGGAGCCCCTGACCACTGTCTCTCGAAGCGGGGGAAAGTGAGATCCACCTACGCTGCTGCTGCGTCTAGACTAGGGAGGAGGGGAGGAAGTGGAACTCGCTGGAGAGTTTCCAAGGCCCTTGGGTGAGTCACCAGACAATTTCTCAATTTTCTCAACTCTACTATGTGTCAGTGTCACCCCTAGCCTCAGCACACTACAGACAAAGGGACAGCGCTGAGAACCCCCCGCTAGGCACGGACTGCAGCTGTGGACTCCCTGCGAAAAATAGCAAGTCTGGTGGTCCATTTTCAGAATATGGCCTTAACTGGATCCAATTGTAGCCATGTTAATTATGTTCTTCCCTTTGCCTGCCCCAATTTTAAAATTAGCTAATCACAAAGAATGTGCCTGGAGCTCCTCCAATCAGAGCAAAGGACAGCACTGCATTAGGGATAAAAGCAAGTGGACTGCCTTTCTTGTCATGCTGCGGTGGCCAGAGGTGGGTCAGGCATGTGCATCACACAAGCCCCACCTTGGGGTTGGCCAACAGTAAAGCAATGGCTGTCCTTGTCATAATAAGGGGTGGCAGCTGATACAGCACCCCTAGTTCCACACTAGGAGGTTGGCGGATATGCAGGATCCCAGCATAGTGCCAGTGCTGAGCAGGCTTTTTGTTAGGGAGGCTCTCTAGGTTGAGGGCAAGCCCCTGCCTCCCTGCCTGGCCTCCTATTGAGTGGCCTTGTGACCTTCCAGTCACATACACCACAGCCACCTCCTCTCTTGTCCCAGGCTTTGTACCCTAGGAAGCTTTGTTCACACCCTCAAGGACCAGCCATGGTGTAAGTCCTAGGATCTTGGTCCCTGCAGGGTGCAGCAAGATGGAAAAGGGGCCACCATGACAGCCTCATAAAACTCTCCCAGACAGCATCCCCGGGTGACCCCAGGCCTCTGCGGAGTGGGCAAGAGCCTCCCCTCCTGGCTCTGGACCCGCTCTGGCCTCTGCTTTGTGCTCGCTCTGGAAACACCCTGTGGCTTCAGTGATTACTCACCAGTGTCCCTGCTTCCTGTGCTGCGGGCTAGCTGGTGTCCTTTTTGTTGGTTCTTTATATATTTTTAAAATTTCAAGTGTTTAAACAGGAAGGGGAGGGAACAGCATGGAACACCACGAGGCAGTGACTCTCTGCCGTGGCTTAGATGTCATCTGAGTGTCTCCAGAATCCCTGTGATCAAATCTAATCCCCACTATGAGGTGTGACAAGGTAGAAACTCAGTTTAACTGTTTAGAGGTGGGGCTTTAGGAAGTGGTTAGAATTCAGTAAGGTCATCAGGTGGACCCCCATGACCAAATCCTGGTGGACTATGAAGAGGGAGAGACCAGAAGACACACATGTGTACACACAGACAAATACACACATGCATACACATATGTGAGGACACACAAGTACACATGCATGGGGGCACACGTGCACATACATGATGGCATATACATGTATGCATGCACACGTGCATCCAGGCACACCTGTGTGCACCTACATGTGAACACGTATGTACACACATACATGAGAACACACACACATGCACACACACACATCCTGCCTCTTGTCATGTGATGCCCTGGTCCACTTTGGACTCTGCCCACAAGGATGCGGTCACCATACACCCCTCAACCTTGGACCTCCAGAATCATAATAAGCCAAATTAAACCACTTTTTGTGAAAACTCACTCAGCCTCTGATACTGTGTTTTTGGCAACAGAAAACCAACTCCCCATAGCACAGAGAGCCTTAAGAACAACTGAGCCCCAAACTCTGTCTCTGTAGGGTCTGACACTCAGGTGAAACTCTGGTACAAGTTTCCTCCACTCAGGTGACCAAACTTGGCTCCACAGCCAGGGGGGAGGGTTCTCTGCTCAAGGAAGGAAGAGCTCTGAGCAGCCAGCTCTTGCTCATCTCAGGATGACAGAGGCCCAGGGGTTCATCTTTGGTTTCATCTAGAACAGAGACAAGCCACACGAGACCCTGGCAGAGTCTGAGGTTATATGCCACCTGGCCCGAGTGGCAAAGTCCCAGAACCCGTCTACTTGAACCCCACCCCCCAGGGAACCATTTCTGGGCAGGTCCACCCCATGGCCACCACCTTGGTTAAAGGTTTTCTTTCCTGTCAGACATCCGATTGCCAGGGGTTGTCCCCTGAAGGCCTAGACCTGCCCACAGAACTGGAGCTGAATGTGGAAATGGAGATGCCTTGGTAGAACCCCCACTGTGCCTTTCCTCCAAGGACATTCAGACACATGGGAAAAATGTTATGAAGTCAAGTGCACATGCTCTCTTCTCTGTACAAACCAGCAAACAGGTGATCATTCCAGTACTGTGCCCCTGCAGTGGGTGGCAACACATGCTCGTGAGTCCACAGGGCTGCTCCATCTGCTGCCCAAGTCCTCCACTATTTCACGCACTAAGGATGTTAACTTTTCCATGTGCATGCTGGACGTACATCCCACTGCTAGGGCTTGATAAGTGTTCCCAAAACAAATGCTCTGCAGGGAGGCTGGGGTCTGCAATTTCAGGGAAGTGGGAGTAAGAGGAAGGGCAGTGGAAAGGCAAGAAAGGAGAATAAACACAGTGATGGCTTATTTTTATTTTGCTTTGTTTTATTCTTCTGAGCTGGCCACAGACTATAAATAAACAGCTAGATGGCAGCTCGTGAAGGGTTTCAGGAGGCCACTGCCTTTCGTGGAGATGACAGGAGAGCAGGCAAATTTCTGCCAGTCTCTTTCCTTTGGCCAAGATCCCTCCAGCCACCAGCCTGTGCCTTAAGAGGGCTGAGATCTAAGGAATCAGGGCAGAGTCTGAGGTTATATGGCAACGACTAGGGAGAAACCACCCCAACTGGTCCTTGCCTGGCTGCTGGGGGTCACACTGAGTGAGCACAACAGCAGATAGTGACATTCAGGCTACACACTTCTGCCTGATCTGGGTCGGCTGACCCCACACCTCTGCTTGGTCTAGGTGCCAAACATGGCTGGACACCATGGCTTTGGGGTCCTCTGGTGCACTGTCTGCATTTCAGAGCATCCATTTACCATCTTGCAGATTCTCCTGCCCTACGTACAGCTTCTGAACTTGCCCACTTCCCTAGGCTCCTGGGGGCTGAGCTGCTGGCGAGTCTATAACCCTCAGCCACTGAGGGACAGGGACAGGTAAGGCACAGGAGTGCACAGATCCCCTGTGGGAGCTCCCTTTCATCCCCCTTCCCTCCTGGTGCCTCTTCCAGGTCATTTTTTTTTTTTTTTTTTTTTGGTACCAAGGATTGAACCCAGGGACACTTAACCACTGAGCCACATCCCCAGCCTCATTAAGTTGATGAGGCTGGCTTTGAACTTGCGGTCCTCCTACCTCAGCCTCCCAAGCCACTAGAATTGCAAGCATGTGCCACCCCCCCCCCCGGATACTCATGTCATTCTTGCACCAACTTTCATGTCACCCTGGCACCAACCCTCACACCAGGATCTCCACCAGATGAGGTGCAACCCACGTCCACACTCCAGTCTCGGGATTCCACTCCCAGAAAGCTGCTCACCAGTGGCCAGAGTAAGAATCCAAGAGTGAGGGTGGGAACTGGGTGGAGCAAAGTAAATAATGCCATGCCTTGTACACTGTCATGTTATGAATTCATAAAGATGATGAAGAAAGAAAATACCTCCCACAGACCAAGATATCCAGATTTGTTTTATTTTTTAATATAAATTACAAGACAAAGTGCACTGTGTGATTCCATTTTTGAAAGAAAAAAAGAAACCATTCCTGTGTGAGTAAAGTAAAGAAGCTGCCCCAAGAGGTGATGGCTCAGCCCTTGGATGCCATCCTGGAGCACAGTGTCTGCCTGGGCCTCTGGATCACACCAGGAAATCTAACACACGACTCAGGGTGTGGCTGTGAGTGCCAAAGGTTCAGCTCCACCTGGTGCCCCAACATAGGTGCTAAACAGCAAGACTCCTGTTGTATACTGATGCTGGTAAAGTGGTGCCATCCACAGAGAGGACAACCAGAAGTTCCCTGATGGAAACCTGTCATGTTCTGCCCTAACAGTCTTTCCCTTGGTTGACTTTAACCTGTGTCTTTAACCAAGGTCTTCTACCTCATTACCACACCAAAAGGTACCACACCAAAAGGTACCACACAGGTGCGTCCCCGCCTTGCAAACAGAGGCAGATGAGAGGCAACTCTGTAGCCATCATCCCTTCCAGCCCTGCAACCACCCAACCTTATGTACCTGAAAGTGTTATTCAGAGACTGGAAACTGTGGCAAATGCTAGAAGTGATACCTCTGTTGTGTTCTTATGTATACACCAACTTACAAAGTTTGGGTCTCCAAGAGCTCAACACAAGCCAGTCAGGCTGGCTAGCCACATGCTTCTCCTGTGGATTCCATTGGTCAAGATGTAATCAAATGAGAGGCAGGTATGTCTGCTCCCAGACCTGTCCATGCTACCTGTCATTTTTCCTGTGGACAGGAACTTTGTGCAAGCCAGTCGCATGTCAGTCTCAAGGCAAAGGCAAGATGGTTTGGGGAAAGCCAAGATAAATGATATAGGACATCAAGGTAAGAGCAAATTAAGTTGCTTTAAAATCTGCTCTAGAGTAAGGGTTTCTCTGGTTAGAATTGTAGCTGAAGTACAGACTGTGTAAATATCCTGGAGAGTTGCCCAAAATAGAGAAATTGCCCAACCTTCAGAACCCTGAGGCAGAGAAAGCAACGATTTCTCTGCTCCTCCAGCTGCTGCTTCCAGAGGAGGGGCTTCCTGGACCCATAGGTGTCAACAGCCCCAGCCTTTCCACAGGACATCCAGGGATGTGCTACTGGAAGAGTAGACTCTTCCAGTCTATGTCCAATACAGGGCTCTCAGCTGCAGCATCTTGCAGCCACACCTAGTGACCAGGGCCAGTCTCATTTCCTTTTCCAGACATGCAGGGCCTCCACCATCTGCAGGTGGTCCCAGCCCTACCTAGAGAAATCCCAAGATCAGAGGGCAGAGGGCAGCAGGGAACAGAAGCCTGGGGCCCATTATCTGAAAGCCACTGTCACCTCCTCCTTCACCTGGGAAGGGTCACCTGGCATCTTTTCCAAACAGTACACTCCAGGACATTTCTCCCTGGGCTCCCATACCACCTGCTTCCCTGCCCACCCTATTTGAACTGATTCTTTGAGAGTTTGGCTTTGAGAATTTCCTCTACAAGTTCTTGAAAGAACATGGAGCTCCTCAGCTGCTATATTCCCACCTGGTAGCCTGTTGGCTTGAGAGGTGAGAAGCTGTTGGGCAAGGCAGCCTCGTAGGTGGGAGACTGTAGGGTAGAAGTGAGAAGAAGCCAGCCAAGAAATATATATATTTCTACACACACACACACACACAGATGTGTGTGTGTGTGTGTGTGTGTGTATATAGTTCTGCTGCACCAAAGATATATATGGTGCAGCAGATTCTGATCTCCCCAACCCACCCCAGAAACATGCTCAATGCCCTACAAACGTCAAAAAATGAAAAGGAAAAAAAAAAAAACAGGATAAACCAAAAATCAAAATGAGATTAAAATGTTAACACCTACCACTGTGAGAAGCTGGTTTGCAACTTTGCTTGTAGCTACAGCCTCAGCCTGTCTTCAGGCCTCTCCCTGACCTGTGTGAGTGGCTCACTCCTCAATTTCCTGCTTTCTTCCTAGTGTGTCTAGCAGGACCTGAGAAGACAACGTGAATCTGTTTAATTCACTTACTGGGTCGCCCCTAAAATACAAGCTGCCAAAGGATAAAGTCAGCCTGTTCTGTCATAAGCACCCTACAGAGTCTACCCTTGAGGACAGGGGAGGCTCTTCCCTGCTTACCCCCTGCCTGCTGTGACACTTGCGTTCTGCCCATTCATCCAGGCCAGGCCTTTATTTTGCACAAAAGTTCAGTATGAGCCAAAGGGGCCCAGTGACCATTGTTCAGTCATGTGGATGCTGACCTGTGGTCAGTGCTCACAGGACCTGTAGTCATCCTATCCTGTCCCAGGCCAGCTGCAGGAGCAGGTATCGCGCCAGCCCCCTCCTCTTTCCTACACCAAGCTTCCTTTTCCCAAATTCTCACCCATGGGCCCCAGAGAAATGTAAAAATGCTATGTCTATGAGACAGTCCTTGAGACATGGTGACTTTCCCCAGTTTGAGAGATCAAGGGTCACGTGCACCAGCTATCTGGCAGCCTGAGCTCGGTGTAGCTGGGTTTTCTACAGTCCTACAACAACCTCTTCACGTCCCTAAAAGGTACAGGAACTCCAGACTGACCACCACCTTCTAAGATACCTGTGGGATGAAAGCAAAAGCCTCTGGGGGGAGGCTCGACGTTCATCACCCAAGACTTGGCCAGGAGGGCTGCACCGGCCGCCGAGAGAGGTGCGCTGTGCACAAGAGAAGGGTACAGGACTCACAGCTCGCCCGCCTTGCCTGAGCCCGCGAGTTAACTGCGCTGGAGCGCCGACCCACTCCTCTGCGCTTGCGCTGGAGCCGCCGCGCCCCGCCTCTCTGACCGCTCCGCTCTGCGCGTGCGCAGGGGTCGCACCGCCGCTATCCACACTGCCCTGGGCCCACCTCTCTGCGCGTGTGTGGGGACCGCAGCGTGTTACACCCAAGGATACAGTGCAGTAGGGTTGGGTTCTTTGTGTTCTGCACGGTTCTCGCCTTTCACAAGGAAGCCATTAAATTACGTTTTAAAATAAATACCCGGAGCCGGGCACTCATCTGTAATCCTGGGGGACTCAGAGGCTGAAACAGGAGGTCACAAGGTCAAGGCCAGCCTCAGCAATTTATTGAAGCCCTAAGCAACTCAGCGAGACCCTGTCTCCAAATAAAAACTAATAATAATAAAATAAAAATGGATGGAACTGTGGTTAAGTGGTAAGATGCCCGTGGGTTAAATCCTCAATGCCACAAATAAATAAATGCTCCGAGTCCCCCTAAGTCCTCAAGCACATTAACCTTTTCACCCCCCTTTCTGGACCAGGCAGCACCCATTGTTCGTGCAGTACAAAGGCCACGAACACCAAACCCTGCCCGCCTGCGCTGTTTGGGTTGTCAAGGTGCCAGCCTGAGCCAGAGCTGTTCTAGATGACTGGGGTCCAGGGTGACAAGGGATGTCCTGCATGTCCAGGTTGACTGCCTCCCAGACTGAGCTGTGCAAGGCTCTGGGGATCTGGGAGAAGGGATGCAGGAGGTCAGGGGTGAGAGAACATGACATGGTAAGGGGAAAAATTGGGGAGAGGCAGGGAGGAGGGGAAGAGTTTCCTGAAGGATGCAGCAGTTACCAGGGGACAGCTCACTGGCAGGGTCACAACAGAAGGGCCCTAAGGGGTCCTGTTCACTTGCAGATGGGGAAACAGGTCCTGGGGGCTTCAACCCAACTGTTGGGCTGGTGGCAGGGGAAAGTGCACAAAGTAAGCTGGGGTACATGGGAATTTACCCCTGTGGCCCTGCTCCCAGGCCAAGGGGGCAATATCTTGACACATTTGTCACCTTCTGGAAGCTAGGCTGGGTGGGAGGCAGGGCCAGAGAAGGACAGGCAGAGACCTCCTCATGGAGAGACTAGAGAAGGCCACAGGACTTTGGTAGCAGGTGAGCTTAGGGGATTACCTGGAACTGTCTAAATCTCCCAAACCCCTCCCCCAACAGCCTAGCCCTCACTCATTGTATTTCTTTAGATTTGGGGTCTGTGACTTGGGGTGCATGGGCAGTGGGAGGGGGGTCCTATTAAGGAAATCTCTGTTAAGAAAATAAAAACACTCAGATGCTGTTGAAGATGGTGACGCTGACATTCCTCAAGCAGAGCCTCAGTGGCTCCTGCAGTAAGTGAGGTTATAGCTGTAGTGGGGGTCACTGAGAGGAAATATGGGGGTTCTGGTAAACAGGGTTTAATGCAGGTGGGTGAGGCATTGGATCGGATGTTAGGGGTACAAGATGTTCAGGAGACTGGCCCAGCAGGATTCCTGCTGAACCGGCCAAGGTCAAGAACTGGTTGGGAAGACACAGAACAGTCCTGACCCACTTGTTACCCAAACAGGGAGTCTGCGACCTTTCATGGGGCAGGAGTGAGATATTCATGAATGACAGCAAATACAGGTCAAGGAATCGTGGCCAAGCCAATAGCCCAGTGTTTAAAATGAGAATAAACAGGCTGGGCCCAGGAGAAGAGGTTGGGGACATTTAAACTCGTCCTGCACTACAGGGTGGGCAGTGTTTGACCAATCTAGATATGTACCAAACCCTGAATGCTGCTGGAATGTGTATTATAATTTGGGTTTTTATTATATTTCTACTTGGCCCATCTCTCTTAATAACTGGCAATTATAGCCATAGCGGTTTTGGCTAATCAAGATTTATAGTACACTAAGATTTTATTGGCCAATTAAAATCAATTACAATACTGGAGTATTTGACAATGTTGTTATGGAATTTCCACTGTCACAAATAGAGAATGAAATCAAGGGCATGTGACAGTGACATAGCCTATCTGTCATCTGTAACTCAATGGCCCTGGGCAGAAGGACTCCTGCTTCCTCAACCCCTCACTGTTCTGGGGAGTCGGCAGCCTCTCAAAGGGTAAAGGGGCAACACACAGACAGGACATCCACAGAATCCTTCAGCACAGCTTTTCAATATCCACCCAGTGGCCAGGGCCCCAGGTGCCCGGTGGGCAGCACACCTTCAGAACCAGCTTATCTGAATTATTTATGCATAGTTTTTCCCAGCTGGGAAGCCTGCTTATAGGCTTATTTATTTTTAGACAACTGCACATTGTCTTACAGATTTTTTAAAAACCTGTTGAATAATTCCTGGGAATACTGTAGAAGAGACACAAGAGAATGACCTTTGCCTTGACCCAGGTTCCAGAGTCCCCTCCTCTGAGCTCCACCAAGACAAGGTGAGAGTGGAAACCAGTGTATTTTTAGATGAAACCTCCTTGGGAAACATTTTCTACTTTATATTTTATCAATAATCCCTAGCTAATGTTTTAAACCAATATTTATAACACTGCCTAAAAGCTTTGGAATAAATGGATTTTAATAAAGAAATGCTATTTTACCGTGCCTCATCATAAGAGGGTCTTGGGAAATAGGAGACCAATAAATGAGAAGTATAGCCACCAGGGAAGAGAGAGCCACAGAGGGGTGAGTAGACAGAAATGTGCAGACATCTGCACTGATGCAGCCCAAGAGATGAGGACTCGGCTGTCTTCCCCTCACATGTCCAGTGGCTTCAGTGCTAGGGGTACAGCAGTTTGTCTATTGCTGTCCTTTGTAACTTAAAATCAACATGCCTATCTCTGTTTCTTGTTCTATCCATTTCTGAGTTTTTCTGATGGTCCCTGCTCTATAATGGGAGTTCACTCCCTTCCCTCCCTCCAAATCCCATCAGATGATTATTTTCATTTTGTATAGCTGATAAGCTATAACTGTGGTCCTGTAGCCATCTCCATCAGTCCACATCTGTATGAAGAATGTGCAACAGGCCACGCCCTCTGCCAGAACAGCAAGTGTCTCCCCACAGCCATCTGAAGAGACATACCCAGCAAGAGGTTTTTGTTTTTGTAAATTCTCTGTTATTTCTCAGAAGTCATGGCACATTTAGGACTCTTTTTTTATATTTATACTAAGACATTTTTATTTCTGGCAGTTTATAATTGCTCTTGTTTTAATCTTTCTGATAAAAGTGTGTCAGTCTGTCTGGGCTGCTGTAACAAAATGCCTTGGACTGATGGCTTATAAACAACAGAAGTCTACTTCTTACAATTCTGGGGTCAGAAGTACCAGAGCAAATCTCTGGCAGATTCCAAGTCTATGGGACCACAATTCACCAAAGAAGACACCCGGCCGATTTCCCTTTCTGTTTTGTCTCTGTCTTACCCATTTATGAAGCTGGTAAGTGAGTACATCTCCCAGTGTTTGTGGGAACCACCCATCCTGCAAACAGCCAGGGCTCCCAAAAGATTCAGGAGTCTGCAGGAAACATAAGAAGAATCAGCTGGTTATGTGGAACTTATAAAAAAGGGACTTGCATACATACATTTTGTCCCTGAGATTCTGCTGCTAAATGTTTACCAGCACAGTATATCCATGTACTATTTTTGCCCCATGGGTAAATCTTTATTCCATATTATGCCAAAAACTGGCAGTTTTTGTATCTGCAGTTATGCAAAATTCAGCTATTAATTGTTCATCCAATTGGTTTCTAAGGAGATTTCTTGAATTCATGATACACCCTGATTTGCAAAGTTGGGGGATTTCAGTGGTTGTGTTTAACTCTTTTCATAATTGTGACAAATTATTGAGCTTCTCAGCAGATGCCCCTTGTGTTCTTTCCTGAGCATACCTTGACAAAAGATGTCACCCACAAGATTGGACCCTCCCAGAAGCCCTGCAGGCAGGTCAGCACCTGCAAAGACCCAGAGGGCTGAGGCACTGACCCTCTTGCAGGTCACACAACATACCCTGGAGACAGCCAGGCATCATTTACATACACAGAGGCAATCAGGAAGCCATTGATAAAACCAAGCCTCTTACTTTAAAAGTACAATTAACCTGAAAACTGCACATTGAGTGACTTTGTTTCTGAAGCTCTGGGCCAAAACTGGCACTTGGACAGAAGATTCTGTCCTCAGCAGTCAACTAACCACCCTGGCCAGGTGCACACCAAGTGAGATCCACCTTTCTTGTCAAATCACCACCCAGGTCACTTGGCATCCTTTTGCCTCAGGGGAGGTCTTTTGCTGATGCACCAAGTGGCATTTTCTGGATGTCAGAGTCAATAGTTTTTCTGGGTGGTCAAGTCTCCAAGTGCTTGCCCTTGAGATGTGCAGCTGTCACTAAGAGACTGATTTTTTTCGTAACTGAGAGACTGATCTTCTCGTAACTGAGCGCCTTATCTTTCCCGGTATTGTGTTAAAGTGAGTTTGAACTCTCTGGTCCATCTTGAGAGACATTATAGGGGGCAGGGGTGGAGTCCTGGGCTTTTCAGCCACCTGTCTGGTTCCTGGGTTAACCTGGGAACTTAACACACTAAGAGGTCTTTGAGGGGCTGGGATTGTGGCTCAGCGGTAGAGCACTCCTCTAGCATGGGCGGGACCGGGTTCAATCCTCAGCACCACATAAACATAAAGGCATTGTGTTGTGTCCATCTACACCTAAAAAATAAACATTAAAAAAAAGAGGTCTTTGAATTGGGAAAAGTCCCTGCGCCTACAGCTAGAGGCTTGAAGCTGTATTCTTTTCAAGTAAAAACTGAGGCTTAAGTGTATTTGAACCTTCTCAAACTAAAACCCCACAGACTAAACCCTCCTTGCCTGGGAAGAGAGGACCTGCCCTCCCAGCAGGGACAGGGTATTGGCTTTGGTTCATGAAGGGCTCCAACAGCTCCCTCCTTCCGGGTTGCTCCATACTCCAGAAGTCCCTGGAAACAGGGAGAGGTGACTGCCATCTACTGACATCTACTTGGCTTTCTGGACCCAGCTTCAGTGCAGATGGGGAGTGATGGGAAGGGTCTGTCACTAGTATCCTCATTACTGCTCTGGGCCTGTTCTGGGCTTTTCTGTCTGGAAGGCTCATTGATATTGGAAGAAATCAGCCTCACTCCCTGCTTTTGACACCTCAGAAAGTTGAATGTCTGAGGTCGCAAGGAGGCATACACACTGTGTCTCCTTTCCAGTAGTCTCTGGTACTGCTCCAGACCTGTCTTCATCCTGCTGATTCTCCAGGCCTCAGCTCTGTGACTGCTGCCCTCTCTGCCTGTACCTGCCCCTCTCCTGGCCCACATGGGCACTCTCAGAGCCGAAAGCCACACAACACTGCAATGGATTGACGAATTGCTGGAACTGCAGGCCTGTTGGAGCTGGGAGCCTGGCTCCAGGCACTCCTGAGAGTGGCAGAAACCTGACCCTACCCAGGACACAGGCACAGTGGCCTCCCCCTGCACATACCAGGGCCAGGCGGTCCCCTCCCTCAGAGGCCCCCTTCGCAGAGGTGAGAACTTGAACCTTGAGGTGCAAGAGTGATTTGCTTCTGGATGGAGGCCTGTGTTTGTACTTGGCAGGCCCTGCCCAGGGACACGAAATGGGCGACTGCAGATGAGGGTCTGTGGGGAAGCCAGAAACAGGATGAGGGCAACCTCCTCTCTGATTGACCCAGAAGGCCCCACTGCCAGCTGCAGTCACTACAAGAAAGGAGGGGACAGCTTTCTGATTGTTGTTGTTGTATTTTTTTAAAATATATATTTGTTACTTTTAATTTTGTAATAATTTCAGTCTCGTTCTTTCTTTGAAGTGGGCCACCCTTCAAGTCCTGTCAGTGTGACCAAGCATATTCCCTTCCAGCTCTCCAGGACCCACATGGTGATGCTGCTCTCAACATTGCTTTTTTTTTTCTTCTGTTTTTTAAAGAAAAAAATAAACATTACTGGGGGGGTGTTACCAGGACCAGATACTTGCAACCTATCTATCTGAAGCTATCACTGTGACGGATGACGATGGACCAGCCTGTGAACTCCAACAGAGCCTAACTCTCAGTGAGCGGTTGATCATGGGTCTCAGTCAGCTACTTAGCTACTTGGACACAGAACTGGACAGCTGGCTGTAAGGTCAGCTTGAGAGCTGCCCCTGTGCATTAGGTCAGCCTGAGAGCCCAACCCTGTGCCATAAAGTCAACCAGAGAGCCAAGCCCTGGGCTGTAAGGTTGGCCTCAGAGCCCAGGTTCTCTTAGCCACTTTGCTTTCTCCCTGGCATCCTAGGGCCAGTACTTTGGGACCTACTGGACCTGCCTTTTTTGCAGGGTTTTCCGTCATTGGGAGCCCTGCTGCATTTGCAGAACAAGGCTGGTGGCCAGACTGGGCCAATGCTGTGACATTTGATGCCCACCAGCTCCAGTCTGGCCTGGGTGGAGCTCTCCCTCATGCAGCTCAGGGCCTCATTAATGTCAAATGTGTCCCTAGGTGGGTACTGACATCACACAGACTTGGGCTCCGGTGGCCACAGCCAAAGCCAGGTCATATAGTGCTAGATGCACAATAGTGACCCACGGGTGACTACATGCAGCCATTGGCCCACAAGTCCTCCTCAGCAGGCTGCTGGGCGACAAGCACCACATGCTGCTGCACTGAGGGGGTCTCCCACTGACCCAGCCAGGAGGCAGCCACCCCTCCCTCTTCCAGGCATCCCTGAAGCCTCTGCATCCCTCCTTGCATGACAGGCGACCTGGAAGAGCTGGAAGGAGGTGAGTGCAGACTGCAGCTTCCCAGGCACCCCCAGGTGATGGCCAGGTGTTGAACTGCATTACTCATAAGGTGAGAATAATTATGCCCTCTCTCAGGTCAGTGGGACTGGGATGATTCTAAGAACCAGAGACAGATGCCATGTGTTTACAGCCAGAGCTGCTCCTGAGTGTGCCAGCGTGGGTGGGAGTCCTCGCAGTCCTAATGGAGCAGCCTAGGGATGGAGGTGCCACCACGGGATGGACATAAACAGATGCTGCTGCAGGGAGTGGGTCATTATGCTGAGGAGAAACTGCCTTGTAATCCAGCAAGTTGGCCAGTGTGGTTCCGTATTCCTTATGATTAGTT
This sequence comes from Marmota flaviventris, assembly GCF_047511675.1. Taxonomy (NCBI): domain Eukaryota; kingdom Metazoa; phylum Chordata; class Mammalia; order Rodentia; family Sciuridae; genus Marmota; species Marmota flaviventris. The sequence continues at coordinate 39,570,837 of NC_092516.1, read as the reverse complement.
CATCCGCACAAACAGAAACCCCAAATAGCAGTGGTTAAAACAACACAGAGCATTGCCTTCTGGTACAGGAAGCTTGAGGCTGGCACCACAGTGGGAAACACACAGCTCTATCCCTCCATTCCTCCCTTCCCAATCATGGCCCCAACTCTTCCTTGCAAAGTGGCTGCTGGAACTCCAGTTCTCACATCTGGCCACTCCCCAGCTTGAAAGGAGGTTTCAGAACATTCCTGCTTATTGTGGGTCATCATCCATCACTTAATTGCCCACCTTAGCAACTGCGAGGGCTGAGAAACATGTCTGTAATTCAGGTGACTGTGTATGCCCACCTGAAAGCCAGGAGATCCATCACTAAAGAGAAAGGAGGATTGGAAGATGCACCTGGCATCTGAATCTTTGTCACAAGATTTTGCCATTTCACAAACTTCTTTCCTTTGGCTTTCCCTGAGAGAGGTGGCCTGCCAGGATGGAGCAGACCAGGGCAAGGGCAGAGGAGGTAGAAAGCAAGGAAGACAGGGGCTCTGCCCAGATAAGAAACTTGGAGGCAGAGAGGGGGTTGGTGTGCCTCAGACAGAGTGATGTGAGTCATCAAAAAGAGGGGTCTGGAAAAAGTGAAGTCACTCTTCCCTGCAGAGGGGAAGCTGCAGAACAGGCTGGGGATGGATTTCAGAGGACCAGGGTACATTGCATAACCCAGAGGAGACAGCACAGGCAGTGGGCAGAGCCAGGGATCACGGGAGGCTTCTCTGGTGCTAAATGAAGAAGTTGTGCCCTGTAGCGGCTGCAGAGCGGAAGAGTCCGTGGGAGGAGGAGGGGTCCAAAGGCTGAGTACTGTGGGAACCCCATGCTGAGAGGTTCTGAAGGAAAAAAAAAAGGCCAGACAGGCCAGATCAAACCAACTGAGCAGGGAAGGCTGACTTGAAGGGCAGCTGAACATTTCTGGAAGGTACAGGCTGGGGGACAGGGCTGCTGTGCCAGCAGTTGGAGGGATGAGGGGGAGAAGTCAGCTCGTCAACGGTTGCTGGGCAGAGCAGAGCTGGGCATGTCAGGGAGGTGGGTACTTCATGAGGTCAGTGGCTGACCTCTTCCTTCTGAGCCCACCCACCAAACTGGTCTGTGTCTTTAAAATCCCCGCAAACTGAGGGTTCTGAAGTTCTGTATTAAGCTATGTCATTCGTGAAGCACTGTGGTCATTCTGTGTTATCCAGCAGATTTGAAGACAATTAACTTTTATTTATTTATTTATTATTTATTTATTTATTTATTTATTTATTTATTTTAGGGGAAGTACTTACCGTTGAACTCGGGCTCACCCAACCCCACTGAGCCCCATCCCCAACCCTATTTTGTACTTTTTATTTAGAGACAGGGGTGTCACTAAGTTGCTTAGCGCCTTGGTTTTGCTGAGGCTGGCTTTGAACTCGCAATCCTCCTGCCTCAGCCTCCTGAGCCACTGGGATTAGAGGCATGCGCCACCACGCCAGCCAGCGACAACTATCTTTTAATGATTTATTATTAATGGTTATTTGTTCCACTTTTCTACAGAAAGAGCCTATGAAACAAGTTCAAATGGCAAAGTCTCCATCATCAGAACTGCCCACTTCCAGGGATAAACAGAATCGTGCTAGTCAGTGCTGGTGCCCTCCTCACCCCAAACTGGCCCCTTGAAAGCCCCTACAGAGATGCCCAAGTTACTAAACAAGGAACAGACTGGAGGGGTCTAAGGGAGGGGAAAAAAGAGGAAGAAAGCTAATGCAGCCTGAGGAAATTCCCGCAGAATGAACCTTTCTCCTGGGTTCTTATTCAGCTTCCAGCGTGGACCACTTAAATGCCCATAAGCTTCCCAGTGCCCAATACAAAAAGGGCACTAAACTCTGTGACACACAAGAAATGGAGGTGCGGTGAGCAGAGGACAGGAGTCCCTCCTGCCCAAACCTACTGCTTGGAATCCCTGCTGGCAGGCCCTGCAATCTGCATAACAAGCCCCTCTGTGAACCCATTTGAGAGCAAAAAGCTTTGGATGAGTGATTAGGACTGCTGGAGTTCCTGGGGGGGGGTGGGGGGGGTGCCTGCCCCTCTCTGGATGACCTTGGATAAGTCCCTTTGCCCATCAAAACTCCAGATTCCAGAGATTTTTTTGGTTCCAAAGCAATAAAAACCAAAGCAAAACTAAGCCAGACAAAAGTTAAGGCATAATAAAGATTGGCTTACAAAGACAGGTGGATGTGCAGAGCCAAGCAGTTAGGAGGGCCTCCCTCCCCTCCTGCCAGCTCAGAGTTCCCCTCCTGCTGGCTCTGAGAGTAGCAACCAGGCTGTACCATTGTTCGAGGCTCAGTCCTCCCAGAGCCAGTGACCCCCTGGGGCCGGGAGCTGATTGGACCTTCTCAGTCAGGTGCCTGAATCACGAGGAGTAAGAAAAAGGTACATCCCCATCCCCCCCAGAACAGCAGCTGCCCTCTGCCCAGGATAACAGATGAATTTGTGCATGGGAGGGCCAGCCGCAGTCTGCTTTCTCAGATCAAGGGCTGTTCCAGGACCTCCTGGACCTTGGTGGGCAAGCCCTGGTGTCACACTCAGGTCCCTGTGGCCTCAGCTGCTTTGAAGACACAGGGGTCTGAACATGTGGTCCTTCATGTGTTCACATCCACGTCGGCTTGAACGACTCCTTGTGTCAGGCTTGAAAGACTCCTTGCGGAGGGGTGGGGGAGGTGGGGGGACTTGGGAATGAGCATTCCAGAGGTGAGACCGATACCTCCCACCAAGGACATGCAGGGCAGATGGAACTGGGCCACTGCCAGGCAAGGACCACTGAACAACATTTTATCTGCAAAGTAAAAAATAAGAAGCTTCTGGTCCTTACTTACAGATTGATGAAGAAGAAATTGTAGTGATCAAGGCAACAAAGAGCTTAAACGCTGAGCAGAGCGCACTTTGGAATCGTGTGGGTACTCCTAATGGGCACCTGCACAGGGACATCTCTCTCAGTTGCCTTTTCGTTGGCCCCCTGTGGGGAAGCTCAGCTTATACCCTGGAGAAAGGTCAGAGGGAATTTCCACGTCAATGCTGAAGGAGAAACACTGGTGGAGACCTCTGCTCTGCAGCAGCAGCAGCAGTGGCCCTAGACCCGCCCATGCTGGGAGCTGGCCCCTGCTGTGGGAGCAGAACCCCTCCTTGTTAGCATTGGGAGTGGGGGCTGTACTCCCTGGGCTTCTTGTTTCATTCCCATCCAGCCCATGTGTTAGAAAAGCAAGCTTCTTGGGGTGCAGGGGTGCACATCACACCAGGGGTGCATCTACAGAGTGACACGTCTGCCAGCTGTTTCTAGTCTGGTCCTTCTGGAAGGTGGATCCATCTGCAAAAATTCAAGTGTGCAGGTCCCCTGCATCCTCTGAGCAGATGCTGCTGCAATACCAATACGGGGCTTTCCTGGCAAACGTGTGTCCCTAACCTTGAGGTTGACAGTGTCTTTTTGACTCTGGACAGCCCTTTCCGGAAGACCTGGGTCCCCAGAGTAAAACTGCGGTCAGTGAAGAGTTTGATCCATAAATTGAGAAGTTAGTTCTTCATTAGCCTCTGATAAATCCATGTGAAAAACCAGCCTCTACCTCAGAGCAAAGCCTGTCCAAGGAAGGGGGCATGACCCTTGTCCTTGGAAAGACCCACAGAGCACTCCTAGGCACATACCCACCCTGCTGAGTTGTTTATCTACAAATAACAGGAGAGTTCTACTGCGCCAGGTGTCCCTGACTCAGTCAGGCTAGATGGGGACCCATAGCAACCCCCTAGCAGCCACCAATCAGCATGAGACAGGGAAAATACCTGGCACGCCAGATGACCCTCCCAGTAGTTTATGGTGGTTGATAACATGTTGAGAAACCATGTAGTTCAGCACATACTCCCCTCGTGGCCTAAACCAATCAGTTCAAATGAATCCCCTTCTTGTACTAACCCATCAGCCCAACCCAACTTGTTCCCACCAGTGAATGTGCTAATCATGTTTTAGAGTTGTTTTATGATTTTCCCGTGGTGTGTGATGATTTGCTAAGAGATGCTCTGATGTATGTGAAGTCCCTGCCTTCTCTAAAGAGTGTATAAAACTGCTGCAAACCCTGGGCTCGGGGCCTCTCAACATCACCAGTTGCTGTGCGCGTGGAGGACCGAGCTAGCTCGCAATAAACACCTCTTTGCTGCTTACATCGATCTTGGTCTCTGGTGGTCCCGGGGGGGGGGGTGGTCCCAAATTCGAGCATAACATATTATTAATTTTTTTCGAGCATAACACATGGTCTTAAATAGTGGATCTTCTAGAGGAAATTGCTTCCTTTCCAGGTACATGGTGACGGCAGGTTTCTCTGACTGAGGTTCGTTTGTGGGGGATTCTCAACTTCTAGAGTCTAGCAGACTAGGGTCATCTGAAGCTTTAGCCCACAGTCAGACTCTCCCTCATACCCCAGACAGGATCCACTCCTCTGAGGAGGTGCAGAGAGAACCAAATATTGCTTCTGGCCATAAGCAAATGTGCTGTGCCTCTGACCCATCTCTGCCTCACTCACAAAGGGCAGGTGCGAATGGAGAGACACCTATGGGCTGCTCCCTATGGGCTGCTCTGTTATGTGCCTATCACCCCAGTCAGGCTGTCTTTCCTCCAGTGCAACACCACAGGGTTTGTCCCACTGGTGGTTTCCCCAGGAGCCCACAGGGCCCCCTCAGCCTGGCTCTGGGAGACAGGAGGCTGGGATGCCAAGCAGCTGTACCAGGTTTGTTCTGGAGCATGGCATCTGCACCCTGGGGGTGGGACCATTTCACTTAGTGGAGATAGGGAAGGAGCAAGTGCCACGTGCTTCCCAAGGAAACAATGAGGAAGAGAGTAACAAAGGGGCCAGAGGGACATGGGAGTTGAAGAAGGGCCAGGCACTCAGTGGGGCAAGAAGATCTGCCCTGAAGCATATCACCCTTCCCTGGCCACATCCTAGCACCGGGCTCACTAGAGACCAGGAGCTGTCACAGCCTGACATCTGGTAAATGCCTCAGCATCCCCGTGGGATACCTATGGTCTGGTGCTGAGAACACCTGGCATTACCTGGGGGTCCATGAGACCTGCCCTAGGTGGGTACATGGGTGTGTGGGGTCCTGGTGGGTCCCCGAGGAGCTACAGGGACAGAAACAGGATGACCACACCATGACAGCCTACCTCTGCCAACCAGTCTCAGCAGGGTGACAAAAGGGTTCCCCACATGTGGCTGTCCCAGCTCTGTGAAAACTTGTGCTCTGCATGAGGACTTGGCCTCAGTCCCCTAGTGATGGGGATTTGCTCATTCCAAACCCTGTGACTACCATGGCTTAAAAACTGACCCCATCAACTCCACGTCTAAAAGGCCCACCTTACCCAGTCACTAATAAGGTAGTGGGGGCAGGGCTCACAGCCCCTTCCTTGGGGCTGCTGCTGCACTGGAGCAGAGGCTGGGTCTCTGAGGAGCTGGAGCCTCTGGGGAGGGCCCCCACTGTTCACAGCCCCTGACCCTGCAGATCTGTCTTGCAGCTCCTGCTGGTCTGGGGCTCCCCCTCAACTGGAGCATCCAAGTGCACAGGCAGCCACAAGTGGGGACCCAGAAGTGGTCTCAGGTCAACATTAGTGTGCTATTGTTCTCTCCCAGCCCTGAAGTACCCCTGAAGCTCTCCAGAGAGTTGTGCCCTCTCTGCCCCTTCATGGCAGAGAAAGACCCAGAGAAAGGAACAGTTTTAGCAGCCTCTTTCCCCAGGCCTATGAGGAGTTGCCAACATCAGAAGTGGGCTGTGGAGGACACCCCCCCTACACACACACACACACACACACACACACAGCTGAAGGAGGCCAAGGACTGTCTGCAGGGTGCAGTGTTTGGGTGAACTCAGTGGGAGGTGCTGAGGCTTGGCCAAAATTACATCCATGTTCCGATAAGTACCCATGTGATAATGGCTCTGTTTTTGTTTGGTCAGTCATAATAACTTACAGTTTTAAAATGAGCTTCCTATGGTTCTGACGATCTTCCTACCAGGTTTGCACCTTCAGCATACTCTGTAGCCAAATGTCATTTGCCCACAAAGACAGTAGGCACTGCAGCCCTCACACCTCGTACTATGAGCTTCACCTGGACTGCAGTCTCAGGACATCCCGTGAGAAAAGGCAAACAGAAGAGGATTTGCTTTGTCCCGGTTGAGTGCACTTCTGAGTGCTTTGTCAAATCTAAACAGGCACCCTTCATCCTTTTCGGCCAGATATTTGGGGCCCTGGGCAGTGAACGAAGGCCCAAGTGAACCTACCTGGAGGCTGTTTGTTTGGAGGCTGCTATAGTTCAGGTTCAGCACCCCCTAGGGCACCGGGGAGCTCTGCAGTGGGAAGGCAGCGCTGGCTGTGGCTAGCAAAGGAGACATGGAGGCACTGAGCCAGGCAGTCACCCTGTGTGCCAGGCTCTGGGAGAGTGTCACTTCCTCTAGTTGGTCCTGAATTGGCAGTGATGAGTGGAGGGGCTCAGCCAGCAGTACCAACCAAGCCCTGACCACGGGGCAGCTGCTGTGGAGGGTAGAGGCGGACATCCTGGGGATGCCAGGCTGGCTGTGGCCTTGGACTGTCCAGCAGCAGGTCCAATCTCTAGCAGCACAGGGCTTTTCATATTGGGAGAAGGTTCTGGGCATCAAGCTGCCCTTCTAACCAGTGTCTACTTGGAGGAAGCTCACATGGGTCCCAGGGCTGGGCCAAGCCCATCCACAGTCACGGCTGGGATTTCCCAAGTGCAGGGACCCTAAGGGGTTCAGGATCCCACAGAGCTACAGGGATGTCCTGGCATCCAAGGTCTGACTCAGCGAGGGGAGCTCAGCCCACACCCTTGGCAACTTCCCAGAAGCTTTGTTTTCATGTTTGCTCAATTTTATTTACAGATTCTCAGAATTCAAAAAGCAAATGAAACAGTATATAAAACTTATTCCAAAGGGAGATGGGCTTGAGCCACCCCTGCCTCAGGGAAGCCCTGGGAGAAAGATCTAAGGGGGGCTCTTGGGGATAAAAATCTCAAGTCAGTCTGGGCACAGTGGCACACCTGTAATCCCAGCAATTGGGGAGGTTGAGGCAGGAGGATCATGAATTCAAAGCCAGCCTCAGCAATTTAATGAGACCCTAAGCAACTTAGCAAGGCCCTGTCTCAAAATAAAAAATTTTTTTTTAAAAAGGCTGGGGATGTGGCTTATTGGTAAGTACCCCTGGATTCAGTCCCCAGTACCACAAAAAACAACCAACCAACCAACCCCAAAACATCAGTTCTGCCCATGTCCGACTGGACAGAGAGAGAGTGTCTGTCCCACACCTCCCAGAGGGACGCCCAGGGTGAGAGCCCAGGGTGGGGGCCAGTGCATTAAGTAGGTTGGGTGCCTCCTGCCAGGGGTGCCATTTCCTCACTGTGTGGGTTCCAGCTTGCTTTTAATAGCACTCCACCATTACCAGGAGGAGGAAATGGATCCACTTAGGCTGAGCGGATAAGAATTCCATTAATGTTCTAAGAATTCCATTAATGTTCGCTCTGACCTTTGCTAATTCCAGCGTCATTAGCAATGCATGTGTTTCAAAATCTCCTTAATGCCAAAAAGGAGAAATGGGTGTCTGCTTTGCTTGCTTAATGAGCCATAAAATGAACCCTTGGATGGTTGCTCCTTGCCGTCAGCCCCCTGGTTAAGTAATGGCCAGGATGGTGCAGGAAGGCTGTGCATCTTCCCACCAGATGCGAGTCCCAAGCATCGGCTTTTCCAATCATGAGCGATTAAAAGGTAAAAATATTTATGCGCACACACCCTACCCTCATTATCTCCTTTTTTTTTCTCGGTAATTAGTTTCTCCATCATCATTTTAGGAGAATGTTAGCACCATCGATCTCTGTTTCTTTAATTACCATGAGCCTGCCTTGGCGGCCCAGTGAGACTTCAGACCTGCTCACCCCTGCTGCGAGCTGCTCCCTCCCAGCTGGGCCTGCCTGCCTGTCCTCACCTGGGCCCTGCAGGCCAGCCGCCCATCAGGATCCTTGCCCAACTCTGTGTTAGCAAACACATGTGCTTTTGTTAAATCTGAGGTGCCACACACTCACAATTTGGTTACTTTGACACTTCTTTCTGGGCATTGTTTACCTGCCTCCCCACTTTCCTTGTCCTGATTGCCAACACCACAGAAGCATTTTGTCTCTTGTAGGTTTTCCTTTAAGGGACCCACAGAAAATCCTTCTCCTGTGTCTGGCTTCCCCCTTTAGTGGCAAGGCTGAGACTCATGGGGTCAGGCCAGGCAAACTTGGAGGATTCCAGACTCAGCCCTTTTAGGAGGACCTGGGCACTTGAGGGGTGGCTGGCTGTTCATGGGGAGCATCTGACTGACATGACGACGGTTTGCTATACCCTGCATGGCCTCACAGCAGCCCTGGGAGCAGGTATGTGGAGACAGGCACCGGCAAAAGCTCCCAAATGACCCATTCCAGGCCCCTTCCTCACATCTGCTCTACCACTGGGTGGGAAGGGTGATGTGGGCAGTTAGAAAATTAGGAAGCCTGAAAAATGCCCATTGACAGAGCAGGTCAGAGACCAGCCAGGCAGGTGGTCTCAGGGTCAGCCAACGCCCAACAGGAACTCCACATTGCCCATGCAAAGGGCGGACCTTCTCCAAGGGCCTCAGAGCATTGTGCCCGCAATGAGAGCAACACCCCATGAGGGAAACTTCTCCCCAGCTGGATCGGGCCTCCCAATCCTAGAGAGTCTGACAGGGAGTCAGTGGAGCTGTGGGGCATGGTTCCTGGGCAGAAGGATGCTGGGGGTTCCAGGTTTACAGGTAAACACAGGCCTAGCCACACGGACACACCCATCACTCAAGAGTGTGACCTGCTCAGCAACACCAACAGCCACACAGACAAGAACCTTGCCATCCCAGAGTGACTCAGACTCATGCCTTGAGAGGGGGGCAGTGCCCAAACCCCCAGCAACAGGAAGCATTTTGCTGCTGGAACCTCCTGACACTCTCAAAGAAGTGGTTCCTTTGGCCTTGAGAATGAGTGTGTGCACATACATGCACGCACACTTGCACACATGCACTTGAATACGTGTGCATTCACACACATCAGCACATACTCTTAAATGCACACACATGTATACGTGCATGCATAGATGTGCTAGCATGTGTGTGAATGCACTTGAATACATATGCATACACACACATTCACACACATATGCATACACGCATGTGTGCATCTGTGTGCACAAAGGAGACTTCCAAGTTCATCCACCTTCCTCAGCTACCTCCCAAAGGGACTTGTGCTAACTTCTTTGTGAGGGATGGTGGGCAGTGCCCAGCTCTCAGAGCTGCTTGGAGGCACATCCCCTGCATTTGGTGGGCAAGAAGTTGGCCAGCCATTGGACAGTGGCTCTGCCTTGGAGGGTTCTTTGCCTGGTGGAGCCCAAAACTCCATTGTCAACCTGGTTCTGCAGCCAGGCCTCCAATTCCTGGCCCCCAGCCCTGCACTTTAGAGGGGCCAGGACATCTGTTCTGGGGGCTTGCTTACCAAATGGCCTCTGGCCTCAGTCTACTCTTTGGGTAACAGATTGGAGCATCACTAAGGGTGTGTTTTAACTGTGCAGGGAAGGATGCAGTGCCATGCTGCTCAAATCCTGGCCAGTTTTTCCTGCATCCCGTGGTTTTCTGACAAAAAGTGAGCATGCTAGTGTTTGAAATGGTCTCACCTCTTGCTATTTTTGCAGGAGGCCTGAATGCAATTGTTAAAAATAGAAATAATGAGGGAAGCAGAGGCTTCTGACCTTGAGTCGCAGGCCAGGACGGGCTCCCAGGTCCTCTCCAGGCTGGCGATGATGAATGATCATCACGCTGCATTTGTCCTTAGCCAATTTATCCTTGGCCTAGAGAAAGTTTCTGCCTTTTTTTTTTTTTTTTTTTTGAGTGGGGGGAAGCTGGAAATGTATTCCAGGCCTAATAGCTTTGCCTGGTCTTTTCTGGGCATTGGGCCCTGCACTCTCTGCCTGGCAGTGCTATGTGGAACCTTCTTCAGATGCCCCCATGGGCCTCATGCCATCTATGCCAGCTGGAAGCCAGTGCCCATAATGACCCCCAGCTCCCTCAAGGCAAGAGGTGAGAAGCAACCTCATAAGGCTGAGTCCCTTGGATATTGGCATCCTCCCTCATGTTCCAAGGAATGCATCACAGGGAGGGGCTGGGAGTGGATGACCAGCATCTGGCTGCCATAGGTCCCAGTTCCCTGAGGAAGAGGCATTCAAGTGCAAGTTGAGGATGCAAGTAAAGTTTGTATCAGGAAAGGTCTGGACTCTCCAGCTACCTCACCCTGAAGGGTTCCCTGGAGGATTCAAGGAGAGGGTTCAAGCCTCCCTGTACTTCACTCACTCTAGGCACCACCTGCCACTGGATACTCCAAGAGAAGCCTCCAGGCCATGGAGAGAGACAGGGGGTCTTCAGAGAGGCTGACATCCACTCTTACAGCACCTGGGCCTTGGCTGCTGGATGATGCCTTCCATCCCAGGAGCTCAGTCTCCCTGGATTTGTACCTTGATGTATCCAAGCCCCAGGCTTCAGCTCAAGACTCACAGTTCTACCTCAGCCTTCAGGCGCTAACACAGGGCATGCTTTTCTCCAGCTCCTTGTTCCAAGGAGAAACTCAGGTGGAAGCAAGCTATAGGACTTTATTGCAAGTAAGGACGTTGGAGAAGGAGATGGGGTGAGGTTGGAGGCCCAGGTCCCCAGGGTCGGTTCCCACCCAGAGAGAAAGCCACAAGGAAATCCAGCTGATACGAGCAGCTGGGGCATTCTGGAGTTGGGGAGCCTGTTTAATTCCTGTCTTTTACATGGTACCCCCATGCAAGTTCTGGATCAGTTCTGCCTACGATGCGTGTTTCCTGCTGGCCCTAGCCTTTGTGCACACTCAAGACCTGCCTAGTGTGGCTATGTGGATGTGTGTACACAAGTACATACCTGTGTGGCAAACACATGCAAACACACAGGCATGTGTATATAAAAGTGCACACATGTGCAAGTGTACATATCTTCCTATTTCTGCAATACAGGCAGGGAGGTTCATAGGTCACTTCTACCTGTGTACATACATACATGACACTGTGTGCATTCATGCATGAGCATATACCTGTACACATGTATATAGGTGTGTGCACACATGTACATATGCCTACAAGCTCAGATGTCTACCTGCACACCTATACCCTCTGCCCTAAAGCCCTCTGTTGGACCCTGTATCTCAACTCTAGCATGTCAGATCTCGAAAGGCCAGTCCTTGGTGACATTCTGCTGCTGCCATGGAGAGGAGTGGTCTTAGTGCACAGGGGAGCAGCAATGAGAACATCCTGTCTGGAGACACCTGGGAGTCCCTCTTGTCAGGCAGGAAGATACAATAAGGATCCTCCTTGCATTGTGCAAAGGCTCATGTTCAAAATCCTTTTAAGACAGTAGCAGGAAAGATTGAATAGATCTCCATGGCCCTACAGCAACTCAGCCTCACAACCAGCACCACGGAGCTGGCCACCTTTTCAGGTTTTGAATAGTCAGGTGACTGGTCAGCTCTGAGGATAATGCCTCTTACAGCCAAAGCCATCAGGACACATGGTACCAGGGGCTCTTCCGAATCCAAGAAACTACCCTGTCCTGGAAAAGGCTCAAGGCCTCCCCAGGACAGGGTGAGGTTGTCTTGGACACAGGTGCCTTGGCTATTGACCAGGTTGCTCCAAGTATTAAACAAATGTCCCATAACTGCAAGGGAGTAGGGGTCCTGTTTGCTTCAGTCCTGCAGGGAGACAGGTGGGAGCAGGACTGTGGGCAAATACATACAGGCAGGTAGGCCAGGTGGGAGTGCACAGTGGGAGGTTACATCAGGCCAGGCAGCAGGTTGCTTCCAGTTATTACCCCCCAACTCCATTCATCTATCCATTGTGACAGCCTCAAGTGTGGATTGAGCAGTGCCAGCCATGCCCAGGCTCTCTCAGGAAAAAGACATGTACTGAGGCTGGAGATAGGAAACCAACATGCCATCCGTGGACCAGAGCAGGCAACTGAAGGGGAGGAAGAAGCCTGGAGAGGCCACACGGGCTCGCAATTCTGTCTGTAGCCAAGGCAGCTGTGCTTTGCTCTGCTGCACACTGAATATGCCCCAAGGAATGTGCACACCTGTGTGTGATCCTAACAGGCCAGTCCACCTGGGCACACCAGAGATGAAAGCAGACCTTGAACAACGGGGCTCAGCCCCCAGGCATCTTCAAGATAGGAACCAGGTATTTTGGTTCACCTCATAGACAATTAGGGGTCTCCAGTAGCATCAGGCCACCCCGGGGGGAGCCAAACAAGCCTTAGGCAGGCCGGAGTGATGGCCCGTGGAGGCCTAGAGGATGTTCTATGGCCTCCAGCAATGCCTCTAGCTGAGGTCTAGGCAACCACACTTCTCCTCCCTTCTCAGGGCGTCATCACAAGGTGGTCCTGCCCAAGATCCTGTGGCTACTAGATACTCCCAACACATGGCCCCCACCCTGTTCCTCATTCTTAAAACCTCCTTGCACTTTTAGGGGCCAGGTGCTCCTCCTGCAGGAAGCCAGGTCAGCTCAATTCTGGCACCCATGGATGGATCCCACTCAGCCCACACCAGTCGTGTCCCATTTTGGGTCAGCAAGTGATCAGCCAGCACTTAATCCCAGTCCCAGCATGCCCACCCAACTCTCTCACAGCAGTCTGTCTGTCTGGACCCTTGACAGGGGAAGTCCAGGAGCATCAGGGGGTGGGGTATGCAGGATCGAATCCTGGGACCTGAGCTGGCAGTGACAGCTCAGGGTGCATATCCTCCATAGCCAGATTCTGTGCACTGAGGTTTCATAGGTGGAAATTGTCATCCCCGTGACTGAAAGCCACTGTCAGGAATATTATATTCATGCTGACAGAACCCTTCATCCAGAGGTAATTAAGACAGCGAACACTCATTCCGGTAGGAATATCAGCAGCAGCCCCAAGTGCAGCTGGAAGTTAGAAATTGTGATTTTAGCCAGGTGCAATGGCACAGACCTGTAATCTCAGCAACTCTGGAGGCTGAGACAGGAGAATGGCACTTGCTGAGAGGCCAGTCTCAGCAACTTAGTGAGACCCTGTCTCAAAAGTAGATTTTTATTTTTATTTTTTGGTACTGGGGATTGAACCCAGGGGCACAGAGTCACATCCCCAGCCCTATTTTGTATTTTCATTTAGAGACAGGTTCTCAATGAGTTGCTTAGTGCCTTGCCATTGCTGAGGCTGACTTTGAACTTTTGATCTTCCTGTCTCAGCCTCCCAAGCCACTGGGATTATAGGCAAGTGTCACTGCACCTGGTGAAAGTGGAATTTTTAAAAGGGTCTGGGGATGTGGCTCAGTGGTAAAGCATTTGCCTAACATGTGCAAGGCCCTGGGAGTCAATCCCTAGTTACACACACACACACACACACACACACACACACACACATATCTTAACTGTAGCCACTGCAGGCTCCTCTCAGACAGACTCCTGACAGCTTCCAGTGACCTTCCTCAGTGGCCTCCCCTGGCCTCCAGGACACCAGCCTTGGCTGTTCCTGCAGACTTTGTCCCAGTGGGGCCACAACAGCAGGAAGTGGTAATTGTTGGACTGTTTGTGGTCTTATTGGGTTGGGACAAGAGGTCATTTCTATTTCCCAAAAAGTGCCCTTGTGTTGGAAATAGAGGCCACATTAGCTGGGCCTCAATGAGAAAAGGGAGGAGGCAGGAGACACACGAAGAATACACACATAGAGGCAGGAGCAGCACAGAGACCCTCACTCAAGGTGGATGAGGGGGTCAGCCTGGGAAACACAAGAGGACAGAGCCAGTGTCCTCCCTGATGCCCAGCTGTAGGCTGCACCCTGGGCCATGCTGGAGGACACAAGTGGGTGAGATGGTCCCCACCCTCAAGGGCCTCCTGACAGAGGGAGGTGGTTTTGCCACTGTGTGGGAGACCAACCTTACACGTGACTGAGTCACTCCCCAGCTGGGTGCTGAGGCGCTCAGTCACAGAAATGTGACAGAGCTTTCCTCACCCTTCTTGGGTTAGAGGGTCAGCGTCTCGTGCCTGGGTGTGTCTTGCTACAGCCCCATGGGTGAAGCTACGCTCACCTGTTCCTTTATAATCTAACCCCTTGCCCGGTTTAGGATAGAATCTTCCATGGAAGTGCCTTGTGTGTGTCCCCTTCTCTTACTGTGTCCTTGGGTGTGGCCTACCCAGGTGTCAGTCAACCTGCTGACAGTGGACATCATGAAGATAGACTCAGCCCCCTGAAACCTGACCCCTTGCCTCATTTGAATAGCTTCTCAATAAAAGGGGTCAGCGTGTGTGCTCTCTCTCTCTTCCTGTGGACTCTTAAGGTCAGAGGAGCCGTCACTGCGACCCCAAACAAAAAGGCATTGTTGTCTCTTGTGTGGTTATTTTGTGCATCTCAGTCAGCCCAGTTCAACTGGAGTGACCCCTGAGCCTTTTAGTCTCGAGAACAGAAACCTGGCACCACTGGGCACGGTCTGCTGTGCTGGGACCATCCACCTAAGAGGAGGGAGGAGCAAACCCATTGAGGAGAAATCTGACCCTTGGTGTCCTTGGTGAATGTACATGGACTGAATGACTCTTTCTGGAAGCCTTGACTGCCCAGGGATGGGCTGGCAGAGGACGTGCCCCTTCTTCAGGTGCCAGAGCTGGGGGGAGGCGGATACATCCCTCCCTGAAGGTGCCATGTCCCAGCGAGGCCCTGTCTCCACCTGCCTCTGCCCGGCCATGTTGGGCATATTCACCTCCTGCCCTTACCATGGCCCTGGCTGTGTCTCCACCTTCCCTGAGTCCTGGGCCTGGTCCCCAGCAGGACCCTGAGCCCAGAGATGAGGTGGAGGTACAACTCTGCATGTAGCAAATCCTCAGGGTATAGAGGGTAGAGTGAGGCCTCCCCCAGCCGGCCTGCCCAGGCCTCTCCCCCTCAGGGTGTGCTCTGGGGCTTCTCAGTCTAGGACACTGTTATCATGGCCACTGAGGGACAGTTCTTACCCACCCCTAGCTTTCAATTCACTTTTTTTTTTTTTGTACTGGGGATTGAACTCAGGGGCACTCGATCATTAAGCCACATTCCCAGCCTTATTTTGTATTTTATTTAGAGACAGAGTTTCACTGAGTTGCTTAATGCCTCGTTTTTGCTGAGGCTGGCTTTGAACTCGCAAACCTCCTGCCTGAGCTTCCTGAGCCACTGGGATTACAGGCGTGCACCACCGCGCTCAGCACCATTCACTAACTTTAATAAACTATTCTAGCACCCCAGGGCCCTGGAGCCAGCGATGACATGTCAGGGACCTCTATCAGAAGCTGCTACTCTGCCAGGAGGCTGAGCCAGGGTCTCTCCATCTCCCCACCCCACTACACTTCCATACGGCAGGGCAGCCTGGCTTGTGCCCAATCTGGGCCCTTGTTTGGAAAAGGATCCCATTTGTGTCTCATGGTGCAAATCGGGGGAGGGGAGCTTTCAGGCTCAAGAGAGCCCTCTCGGCTGTGCAGGTGCTGTGGGTTCTCAGAGGGGCAACTGGACTACCAGGAGGGGCTTCTGAAATGGGGGAGGTCTCCATAGAGAAAAGGCAAGTACATTGCAGAGGCTGAGAAAGGAGCAGACCCTGCAAGCAGAGGAGTCAGGCTGTGGGCCCAGACTCAGTGGACCCGGACTCCATTGATGAGGTTTGGCCAGGACTGGGGCAGCATGCAGGAGGGCCTCTGCAGCAGAGGAGAGCAGGGCATGGGCCTCTGGGGATGTCTTCAGGAAACAATTTACAGAATTGAACTCTTCTCCTGTAAAAAGCTGACTTTGTTGCTACTGGGTAGAGGCTGTGGCACCCTGAGCAGCCAGCCCTTGGGTTACTCAGGGCAAGAGGATGGGATTTAATCTACCCCAAAACTAGCATGGGGCCTTCTGCTTGAGGGAGTCAGACTAGACTCTGATCTAGGAAGACAGACTTTATCAGAGGGGTCTGTGTCCCAGTATTGGAGACAGGAAGGTGACTGGAGTGTTCCCTCAGCCTCCCTATGTAAAGCAAGCCAAGGAAACCTTGTCCTGCCAAGTTCATCCAACTGTCCCCACTGTCCTGGCCAGAGGTGACAACCCCTGGCCCTCACTCTCTTCCAACCTTCCCCTGCCACCTCCCTGGCTGAGGAAGCTCTGCACAGGGCAGCCACATCTTCCTCACAGCCAGAAACACAGACCTGAGCCTCTCTGTCACTGCCCACCTCTCCTCACCCCACTGCACCCTCTTCTTGGGACGCTCCCTTGAACACAGCAGCCCCACGGGCTCGGCTCCTCCTTCCCCTCCTGGGAAGGCCCTTCCTTCCTGCCCAGGGGGAAGTCTCCCAGCAGCCCCTGTCTCTGAGCTGCATGGATCCCCACGTGCACTGTGGACCCTGGCACTTGGGCTGTCCATCCCTTTCTTTGCTGTCTCTCCCCTCACTAGAAAAGGGATGAAGGACCCCCCCCCCACCCCCACAATGTGGTTTCAACACCTGAAACAGCAGCACAAACGGCCGGCACCTGAGGAGCAGGCACAGCACATCAGCAAAGGAAGGGGGGCCACTGGCAGCTGCAGCAAAGAGCAGAGCACCCTGCAGTGGCCCCTCTCCACACCTGCTTCTGCCCCATCCCATTCCTGCGCTGACCTCGTCTCTGTGCCAGGCTACGCCTTTGTTTCCCTGGCACACATCCAACACATACCTGGGCTGGGCGTGGGCTTCTCTCCCAGATCCCAGGGCCTGCTGGGTCAGGGTTTTGGGCTTTCTGTGCAACCCTTGTGGCCCTGCCCAAACCACTGGCATTGGAGGATTAGAGGGCAGCTTCCTCCTGTGGCCTCTGGCAGGAACTGACCTATTGGCTGCTGCCTGCCCCCCACCCCAAGAATGAACCAGAGCTCTCTAGGAAGATCAGCTGTTCTGCTGTGTGGCCTAATCCCCTACCCCACCCAGAACCCCACTTTCCCTTTGCCTGACAGGCCTCTGCAGACTCTTCAGCCTGGGCCCTGTCCCCAGGGCTGATCAGTGTAGAGGTCGCAACAAATGGGGGACAATGCCATAGAGAGAGAGGAGGGAGGCAGAGCCAGGAGTCGGAGATTTGCCCTCCAGGGAGGGTCAACACAACACCCATTCTAGACACAGTAGTCAGGGCCACCCCCTCAGGTCACCTGAGGGGTAGGTAAGGAGAACCTGCACCCTGAAGCCCTGTCCAGGGATCCCACTGAGAAAAATCAAGCACACAGATGGCCTTGGCACTAATGTAGACAATAATCAGGTCCTCTAAGGGGACAGTAACCTTCTTTAGGCTCTGCCTAGAGGGACAGGAGAGAGGTCATCACACCATGGGCTTTCTGTGGAGCTCAGGGTGGTCATCTCAGGAGCCCCTCTCTGCTGGGGTCCATGCAGTGCTACCCACGAGAATCAAGGGACAGAGTAAAACCAAGAGTGATCTCCCCCCCAACAGGAGTCTCACCATCTGCCCCACACTTGTATTTAAGCTTTTGGAGAGGAACAGGAATGAGGAGCACCAACTTTCAGAGACATTTAAGCCATTGGCCATTTGGGACAGACACAGAGGGCTAATCCTCCTTCCAAGTCTGTCACCAGACCAGCAAGGATGTGCTGATACAGGGTGCAGATCTGAGCCACGATCATCATGAACCCAAAGGGTCAGGCAGCTGTCTAGGGAGCAGTCAGCTGGAGTGAGCAGAGAGAGTGGGCTGCAGCCTCTGCCCAGGAAGGCTTGGACAGGGAGCCTGGATGCTGACAAAGAGGAATTGACTTGATTGATCTGTTGACAAGAATTGGCCACAGAACTCCACGCAGGTGGAGCACAGGCAAAGGACAAGGCTGGCACACAGTCCTCCTGGGGCTGGGGCTGGGGCTGGGCTGCACCAGGGCTGTGAAGCCTGGGACTCAGTGATGGTTCCCGTGACACCCACCAGACCAGCAGGAGGATTAGGGCAGATACAGGGCCAGAGAATTAGCTCTGCCCAGGCACGACCTGGGCTCTTGCCTGTAGGGCCTCGCAGTTCTATCCCTGAACCTCACACAGAGTTGTGACAAAAGCCCATTTGTAAAAGGGAATGTTGCCTTTCGACAAAGCCGTAAGCCACACTAGGCCAGCCAGGCAATGGCCATGAGATCGGCCTGCTTTCCAACAGGAAGGTTACCTGAGGCTGCTGTTTGCAATCTCTTCACACCTGCCTCTACCACCATGTCAGCGCCAGGGCCCCTTCTCCTCTCAGCTAGCAGCAATGAGGCGTCTATAATATGCTGTTCAGCTCTGAGGCCTCTTGGCTTGGTGACAAGTGACAGTGTGTGTTCACCTGCCACTACCTTTGCAATCAGACACAGATGCCAGGGAGGTTCTGTCTCTCTTCCAGATCTGCCAGTGCAGGAGGAGCATGACATCCCTGTCCTACAGCTGCTGTTACCCATGGTAAAGTTAGCAAAAGCATATTTTCTTGTTGGGACATGTGACCCTCACTAGGGAACCCTGAAGGTATGTGTCCTCCCTGGCAAGTGTCCTGTCAGGAGACCCTCTGGCCCTGACTCCCCAGGGCTGGGGCAGAGCCTGGTATTTATAGAATATAGAACGGCAAGAGGGTCCAGAGGAACCAAGGGCAGGTGCATGGGCTGCCCCTAATCGGGGGGTGGAGGAAAAGTGCAATTATTATGATTTGCAGAGAAGGACATGGGGCAGATGTGAGCCTGAACAGTGCCCTCCCTACACCCCTACCCTCAGCACAGCCACTCTGAGGGCAAGGGGAATTTGAATGCTGAGCCGTTCCTCAACGCCCTCCATGTCACATGGTGTCAATCCAAGTCTTTTGCTCCAGAACCAGAAATTTGAGGCCTTGAATACATTTCCCTATAATTTATTCCCTTACTCCAATTTTGCATTTGCTTCTAAATATTCAGTCTTATTTGTCTAACATTCACATTATCATCTCTGATCACCAAGTCCATAGATGGCATTCATGCTAAAAATAAGGTTTGGCAAATGCCTTTTAATTTTACAAAATGCCTCCTGTGAAAAAACTCCCCTGTACTGAGGAAGACAGAATGATGTCACTGGCAACAGGGAGATAAAAGTATTTTATTTTATAAATCTCATCAACCTTTGCATTCTATATGCTAGTTAGTGAGCACCCAAGGACACCAGAATCTTGTTCTACCTGAAGGAAAGAGAGACTGTAAATAATATCTCCAACTATGTCCTCACCTAAGTCCTTCTGGGCTGAGGGGCCATGGCCTCTGGACAACTCCAGCTGTCCTAAAGCAATACTCCAAAATCTCAGTTCTTAGTTCTGTATCTACCTGTCTGCTTTCCCGGAGGCCAGCACATCCCGACTATGAGGCAGGCACAGGGTTCCCTGTGACCTGGCTCCTAGTCCAGGACCTGGAGCTTGGTAGAAGTCTGAACATGCTTATGCAATGTTGAGGCACTTGAACTCTGCTCAGCAGAGCCACGTGTGGGAAGCAGAGCAAGCAGCAGCCACAAGCTACTGGGCACTCACTTACTCATTGGTCCCACAGTGTTCAGGGTGCTTCTGGTCTATGCTGTCACCTCCCATGGTCCCTAGGGCAAGGGCATCATCCCTGCTCAGGAAAGCCCAACCCAGTCATGGCATCATGTGGCAGAAGACGTGGCCCAGTGAAGGCCACAGATGAGCCACACAGTTGACCAGGGGACACCTCGCTTTTTCCTGTGCAGTCAGGACTGGCAGCCACTTTTGCCTTATGACAGGTGAGACAAAGACAGCTCCTCTCTGGAGGACCTGAGGCTGAGATTTATAATCAAGGTCACTTAGCTGGTGAGGGGTGCAGCTGGGCTCCCTGCTGACCATGGCCTTCCTCAACCCTGGTCACCCACGTGGCCACATCTTTCCCAGGCCCTCAGTACTTCACTCTTGTTCCTTCATCTCACTCCACTTGCCCCTTCAGCATCTTGGGAAGTCTGACTGGTGACTGCAGTGGGGATTCAGGCTCCTTGTTCAAAAATCCTTAAGCCCAGCACAGGGACTGTATCCCTGAGGCTGACTCTGGGGTGAGCCCTGGCCAGGAGGTGGAGGTGGCCTCTGGCTCCCCTCTTGTCTGGTCTAGTCCCACTTGCCCATCTACCCTGCTGAATGGAGGCCCAGAGCCCTGTGCCCAACTAAGGATCTCTTCATAGGCCCGCAGCATGGGGGTTCTCTGGCCTGTCTCAGCAGGGCCCAGGGAAGGCCCTCGGAGGTTTAGGATGGGGCCCACCATGCTAAACCCACAGGAAGATGGCAAATCCACCAATGAGGCCATAGGTTGGTGTCCCGTCCCCAATCCTATGCTTCCCAATGTGGCTCTTTCCAGCATTGCCAAGCCATTGGTGACCAATGACCCCACATACACCATGGAATCCCCTAATGCTAATGCTGCAAAAAGAGCTACAAGAACACACAGTGAACAGCAAGCGGTCAGTTCACATCAGACCCCAGTCCTGACTCTAGTGCAGCATGGAACGGGTTTGTGTTTATTTACACAAAACAGTCACGAAGGCTGGAGATGCAGCTCGGTGGTAGAGCGCTTGCCTTGCATGTGTGAGGCCCTGGGTTCCATTCTCAGCACAGTGCTCTGGGTCACACTCAACTTGCTGCTGCCCTATGCTACCAGGTCTCACCTTTGGGCTGCTGTCATCTATGATGGTTCTTAGTGGGGAGGTCTCACCTAGCTGGGCAGCCTCCGTCCATTCCCTTGTTTGTAAAGGTCACTGATTACTCCTCTCCTGGGCATCCTCCAGAAGGCCACCACCACCAGGCATCTCTTCCCTCCCCACAGCTCTGTCTCCCAAGGTTGGCCTATATCCTGCCTCCAGGAGGCTCGGTGCCTGGTGCTGCCGTCCCAGCCCTGACCTCTCCTGCCCCAAGCTGAGGCCTCACAAGAAGAGCATTTTGTAAGTTTGGTCTTTGCCATGAGTAACTTCTTGGTTCAAGTCCTGAGTTATTCCAGCTGTAGAATGTTTGAGCACATTGGACTCATGTCCTTATTCCCCTCTGTCCCTAACAGAGAACAGGTGACCAACAATGAGCACAGGATAAACAGGTGTCAGTGTCCTTTGATTTGCCCACCATCAGTTCTTCAGATGCCCATGGCTGAGTACCTGCAGGGTGGTGCTGGGCACAGGGCACCAGGCAGGGCTGCAGCAGCTGGGGCAGGGGAAGGCTGCCCAGGTTACAATGGAGAAGGAAACTGCAGAACACAGTGGTGGAGGGGTCCAGGGCAGGAGAGGAGGCAAGTTAGTCCAGGAGGATGAAGAAAAGCATCCACAATGTGGATGCAGAGAGGACAAGGCAGAGGCACATTCAAGGGGAAGGTCACTCTGCCCAGAGCAGAGACCAGTCTGGTGTCCAGCCACTTCCCAGAAAAACAGTGTGGACCCTAAAGCCCAAGTCCTCCCCCTTCTCTTTCAGGGCTAATTCCATGAATTGGCGAGTTTCACCTATGGCTCTCTGGAGCCTGCTGTGGGTGTCAATGGTGGATTCAGGAATAAGGGTAACATGTTCCTTGAAATTCCTGAGACTCCAGCTTTGCTCTTCAAGGAGCTGCTGGCATGCATCATGGCCCCAGGCAACCTGCTCTGTACAGGGGCAGGGACCTCATTCCTGCACTGAGGCGGCAAGGTCCCCATGACTAAACTGACCAAAGTGGTCTGCTGATGCTCTTCTGCCCTGTGATTATGGGTCGTGGGTGATTTTCTACTTCGTGACACCATTTTGGCTTGCAGAGGGCAATTTGGTTAACCCACCAGTGAGCATGTTTTTATAACCCTTGACCTGTGGTATTGACACAGTCAAAGACCCCATGAAAAACAGGACCTCAGAGGACTCTCAGAGGAAATAAGAAGCCAAGCCAACTCTTGGCCTCATGGCCTAATAGCCGTATTAAAAAATCAGTAGTTAAAAGGCGACCATCTCTAAGTCACAGGAGTGAGATAACGTGCCAGGGAAAGTCAGCCCAGCCCTCCAAGACTATGTGGTCAGCTGAAACCCCCGCTGAACCCAGACAAAGCAGGGTCTGCACTATTCAGAAAATAACAGTATCAGAGACTGTCCCAGATGATCAGGGCCACTCCAAGTATTAGGGGCCATAGAGCAGTCACTGGAGTAACCACAGTCACCTGGACCTTGCTAGCACAGTGACACACACACCCAGGTAGTGATCAGTGACCAGACACTTGAGGCCTGAGGAGGTATGATGAAGAACAGCGCAGGTGGGACAGGCCCACCTCCACCTGTGGCTACATCAAGAGACCAGTTCCTGCCCTCCCTGCAGATGCCATAAAAGCTCTGTACCTTTGCTCCTGCTTGGGTCAGCCTGGGGTCTCTGTCCTCCTATGCTGTCTTCTTCTAGCTCAGGCAGATGTCCTTAATAAAGCCTTAACTGTGTCTCCTCAGGTCTACAACTCTGGATCCAAGAACCCATGGTTGGTAACAGTTTTAATCACTCATTTTTATCACTCATCCTGTAGATTGGATGTCTAAAACATAAGACGCCCTCCCCCCTACCCCAGCTAAGGCCTATGTGAATCCCTGCCTGCTGCTCCACAGTCCTCTCAATTTATTTTCCCACTAAAGAGAAGGTGGTTCTTTCATAAAATTTAGCACATCATTTATTGTATAAGATTATGCATTCCCTCCATGAAAAGGATCAAAAATGCTCTATCGTGGGGTCCACCTCTGGGGCCTGGCTGATGTGGTAGATTCAGGTATGCTGGGAGACCCATGAAGTCTGTATCCTCCATGTTCCCACTTAGTTAAATATAATGAAGATAAATATATTGCATGTAAATATGCTAGCACGTAAATAAACCACAAAATCCAGAGTAGTGTCTACTGGTGATAAGGTTATGGTGAGGGACAGAGAGGGCCCTGTGGGTGGGGCTGGCACCAGGGATGTGGCATTTGCAATTGAGATCTGGGGGAAGAAAGGGGGCAGACAGACTGCTCTAGGCAGAGAGGGACCCTAAAGGCCCTGAAGTGGGGCTGCTTTCCTGGTAGTAGAGGGAGGGAAGTTCAAGGCTGGGCAGAGAAATACGGGACCTGGACAGTGTTGGTGGCCATAGTCCTAGACTTCATTCTGAGAAGGAAGTTAAAAGTCTTAGAGCAGAAAAACAACCTGCTCTATTTGTCTTAACGAGATGCTGGTGTGGAAAACAGAAGGTGGGGACCCTGGGGATGTAGGGGGGTGGGAAACCAAGAGGCCAGTTCAGAGCTGCTGAAGGAATTCAGGTGAGAGAAGGTGGTAAGAAACGCTGATTTGGGACATATTTTGAAAATCCATGTTAACATGTCAAGGATGATTCCACAATGTGGAGCCTAAGCAAGCAACTCACAGATTAGCAGAATCTACAGAGGAGTGGTGCTGGGGGAAATTTCAATTTGGGAGAGATGGATTCAAGGTTCTTATCAGTTTTTCAAGCAGAGCTCTGAAGTTCTGGGGAGAGCCCAGGCTGTGAGACATCAGTGTGGGGTTGTCAGTGCGTGGATCACACTGACGAGGACACCAGGAGTCAGCTTGGGGGAGTGAAGGTCTGGGACTGAGCCAATCTGCCCAGATCAGGAGGTTGGAAGGAGGTGCAAAGACCAGCAAGGGTACCAAGAAGAAGCCACTAAGTTCACAGAGGGGAGAGACAAGGAGGATGAGGAGATGGGATCATCAGATATCCGGTTACCAAGACAGGTGAGCCGGTGCAGCCAAGAGACCTGATGAAGGAAAGGAGAAATTGGAAGGGACTAAACTTGCATCCCTGGACCAGAAGCCGTGGGCAGTTTCCTGAAGGAAAATTTCCTGGAGGACAATGACGTGCCCAGGCTGTACCTCAGTCTCTGTTAACAGAGTGCAAGGGGGCCCAGGTTTCCAGCAGATGCCCCAGTAAGAGAGAAGGTGTTCATGGGTTCTAAGGCATGATGTCAGATGCTTTCTTCTTTAGTCTGTGAACCACAAAAGGCCTTCATGGCTTCTCATCCGGGCAACAGCAGTCACCAGAGTTCTTGAAATTACATTCTCTACTTCCCCTTTCTCTTTGGGACAATTTCTTAACATACACAATTTCTATCTGACACAACAGGAGGAACTGCCCACAGCTTCTGGTCCAGGGATCCAAGTTTAGTCCCTTCCAGTTTCCCCTGAGGGGTGTCCTCGCTCTACTCTCCACTAATTCTTGAACGCATGCTACTGATCTGAATTTTCTTTCAAAGCACCTATTTCCTCTGCATCATCAAATACAGCAGTCTAGGGTGTCTTTTCTTTTCTTTTTCTTTTTTATTGATTTAAAAAAAATAAATGACAGTGGAATGCATTATAATTCTTATTACACATATATACCACAATTTTTCATCTCTCTGTTCCTCTATAAAGGATTTTGACTTTTCTGCCTGTCTGGTGTCTGGTTAAATTCTTTTCTCATTCCTCCAGCACTAATTTTTTTGCCTTCTCTTTTCTTAATCCCACCAAGCGTTTAATCTCACATGGAGATTCACTGGTCATTTCTGAGAAGTATTCACTTTATTAATCAAACCACCACGGCTTGTTTCCCTTGAATTCATTTTTTGCCTGTTCCGTGTAAATGCTCGCCTTCATCTGGGCTTCTTTTATTGCTCCTTTTCTAATTTCTCAGCCTGAAAGCCGAGTTCACCTATTTTCAATCATTAGCACTTCTAATAAGTGCAGTTGCGCTCGGCTTCCTCTGAGGGCCACTTTGGTAGCATGCTCCAGGTTTTAATAGGTACTGTGCTCATTTGCATTCATTTTTAAATAGTCCATAATTTCCCTTTTGGTTTCCTTTATAACCCCCCAAATTATGTATGAGTGTCTTTATTTGCGATATTAATTTCCAAGTAAAGGTATTTCTTTTTGTTTTTATTTGTTCTAATTACTCATACATGACAGTAGAATGCATTTTGACACATCATACATAAACGGAGTAAAACTTCTCATTCATCTGGTTGCACGATGTAGAGTTACACAGGTCACATAACCATATGCGCACATAGGGTAATAATGTCGGATTCATTCTTCCACGTAGAGATATTTCTAAAGCTTAACGTTGGGTTTTGTCATCCTGCAGTGTGTTCCTTGAGCACACTAGATTACACGAGTGTGTTCCCGTGTTTATGCGCAGCTTCAGGGGCAGACGTAGATCATCTGCCTTTTAGAATTTCTTGACATTTTCCTTACGGTACAAAGTTGGTCACTTTTTGTGAGTATTCCATGTATCACAGAAATGAAATCACCAATTTGAAGGATATAAAGTGTACAAAATAAAAACCAGCTTTTTAATTGCTCTATTTGCCTGTTTCTTGATCTGCGGCTTTTACTTAAAGCCAAGTTCTACTTTCCAAGGACTCTTAGGCCGTGGTTGGGGGATGAACAGCCCAGATAACAAACAAGGAGGCTGGCCAGTGACATCTGTAAGGGTCCACAGGATGCTCCCCAGCCAGCCCCCAGATTTCTCCCAACTCAGCCCAGAGGGCCCAGCTCCTATCCAGCTCCTTTTTCCTTGATGGCTGTTGTGGTGTGAACTGATAAATACAATCAATAAGAGTATAAGTGATAGGTAATAGACTAGTAAAAAAATATAGATTATAGATACAAGATTTTGATATGTGAGATAAGACTATTATAAAGAAAGAACTGTCATAGACAGGCCTTCTATTAAAAAAAAAACTGTTATAAGTGCTGTTTCTGATAAACTGAAATGAAAGCTGTTTTCTTATAATATATTGTTTTCTGTACTTTGTACCCCACAAAGTGTACTCAACCCAGGATATGGTGGTCTTGGTGACCCAAGACTTTGAAGTAGATTCTTGCCCCTGCTAACCACCTGCTCGAACTCAGGATATGGTTGTCTAACACCTGCTCAAACCCAAGATGCAATTGTGAGTTGCTGTGTTAATTGCTGTCTTAACTTCTATGATTGGCTTGCTTGCATGACACTAAGGAAAGCCCCTGAGTTGTGGTTTTCATCTTTAAGTTCCCAGGACACAGGCCACGAAATTGCTCTTCTCCCACAGAGCTTCAGTCTCTATGGGTGGGTGACAGTCTCTGGCCAGGTAAATAAAGCTCTCATTGATTTGAATTTGGACTTAACAGTGTTTTCTGAAGGGCTCCTCATAACAATGGCATCTTCTCCACTACAAGGCCCACTTCCCCACCAGCATCCCGAAGCCAGGTGGGAGGTTGAGATGGGGGTATAGTCATGTTTCAGACAAGGATAAAGTCACTCACTCTGTAAAGTACCTGGAACAACATCTGGATGCTCAACAGAGGTGACACCACCTGCTGCCTCTCCACCTAGTCCAGCCCCCGCACCACCCCCCAAGTCCCCAGAACAGTCTGAGCAGAACTGCCTGGGGTGAGCAGCTCCAGAGCCTCAGAGCTCATGGTGAGTATCCTGAGGGGGCCTCAGAGCTCATGTGAGGATGCAGAGGTGCCAGTGCAGCTCTGAGCCCAGCAGCCTCCCTTTCCGCACCCGCCGGCTGGGCCATGCCAGCTTGCCAGTGTGGAAGGCACAGGGGACTGTCCCATCTCTCAGACTGTACTGTACTCCTCTACCAACCCAAGAAGGAGTCCTGGGCCCTCTGGAATGTTCCCTGGCCAATTAGATAGAAGCTTGCCATCCTGCAGCTAACCCCTCAGCAAGACCTGAGGATACCCAGGGAACAGGGATAAACAGAGCTGCATCTGCTTGCGGACTGCATGCCCCTGGCCTCTGATCCAGGAGGGCTTTCTCCTCCAGCTCCTTCTGTGCTTGCCCACCATGCACCACCCCACACTCCATGCCCAATCCCTTCCCACTCTTGTACATCAGTGCCCACCTACTAAACAACGATCACATGGATTCTGCAGTTCTGTTCCGGTGCCCTAACAGGCCTGCTCACACGTGTGCTTCCTTCTCTCTTCTTGCAGAATACTAATTGCTCTGCACTCCCCGTTGCCATCTGTCTACCTGTGAGCAGCCTTTTTCTTGAGATCAGCGTTGGTCCCTCAGCCAGATCAGTGGGGACTTTGCAAACCAGGGGCTCAGGGATTACCCGCTCCTCCCAGGAGTTCTGCTTCAACCCAGACTCAAAAGAGCAATCAACTAGTGGAGGAAAGATCGTATAGATGACTTCTCAATGCCACAGTTTCCAGCCGCCCAGGTGACAGGACCTCAAGGCTCTCCTCTGCGCCTGAGCCCCCTCCCATAACCTCTGCTTGATTCCTTCCCAGTTCTCTGGGAAGTGTGTCTTCCGGCCCTGTCACAGAACTTCCCAATGGGTTCTCAACAGACCTGCACCCACCACTGCAGCCTGGCCCCCCTCCTCCATCTCTACAGGGCAGCAGCTGAGCATACCCAGCCCAGTTCTCCTAAGGTAGATTCCCTTGGCATGAGCTGACAGCGAGATGTGTGAAGGAGATGTGTCCTCTCAGACCTTCCTTGGGAGAGCCCCAGAGGTGTCCAGGGCCCCTGACCCTGTGAGTAACTGGAGGGTTATCCTGCTCTTGTCCCCAGCCTCTACTGTTTCTCTGCTCCATTCCACATTTAGGAGACCAAAATATGTCTTCAAATATGACAGTAGGAGACCAGAATATGTCCCCAAATATGACTATGGAGACCAGAACATGTGCCCCAAATTTTTTTGCCTGCTTAGCATAGGATTATGTTGAACTAGTTTGAGATACAGGAGCCACCAAAAAAGTTCTGAGAATAAGAATAGAAGTTACCCTTTTGTAAGGGAAATTCACATCCTTAAAGGACTCTTCCCCTGAACCCAACAGCGATGGCATCCTTGTGCACCTGGATGGTGCGCCAGAGTCAGGCCACCCACCATGTACATTCACCAAGGACACCAAGGGTCAGATTTCTCCTCAATGGGTTTGCTCCTCCCTCCTCTTAGGTGGATGGTCCCAGCACAGCAGACTCCTATCCCAACTGGCTCAAATTCCACATTGGGGAAAGCAGGCTCAGACCTCAGCTCCTCCCTGCTGACCCCAGGCCTTGCGGGCTTCCTTCTCACCCTCTGCCTCAGTTCTTATGCCTCCTTGGCCTCTCTGGAACCCTGTCCACACATGAGTTCACAGTCAGTGTGAGCAGAAGGGAGGGAGGAACAGGCTCCCCTTCCAGGGGCCCATTTCTAGGTCCAACCTGTGTTTACTGTCTGGTATTAGCTCCCTACACCAATGTAACCTGCTCCTCATGCTCCAAGGAGCTGAACTTGGCCTTTTCACCCTTTCAAATGGCCAGCTGGGTTGAAATCTCTCCTTCACTCAGATGGCGAGCGGATGCCTACTCAATGCTAGGCACTGGAACAAGCACCAGACTCAACGGTGAATCTTCAGGAATAATGTGCCCAAAGCTCTGGATTCACATGAGAGAAAAGTGAGGCCCAGAGAGGGCATTGAGAAGCCCAGGTAATACAGCAAGGGAGGCCTGACAAAGAAGCGGCTCCCTAGCCTGGCCCCCACCCCACAAGCCCCTCTCTCCTCAGTCCTGCTGGAGAGGCTGCTGGGTGGGGACTTTCCTGGACCTGCTCTGGAAATCTACAGAGGCCTTGAGGGCCCAGGGCCTGTGTGCCTGGCCTGGATCTGTTTGTGACCCTCCCCCACTTACCTTCCCCCCCGCTTTGATTCCTATTCCTTACTGGGGGCTTGAGGTCCGGAAGGCCTGTGGCCGCAGAAGAGGCCGGCTATGTCAGCAGCACTCCCCTTGGGTGTGCACCGCTCAATCGCTGGGGGGTCCGAAGGCAGTGGGGACTTGCCCGCCCCGCCCACCGCAAGGAAAGTGCCGCCTCCTCCACCCGTGTCCCAGTGCCCGACGAGCCTTGCTGGGAGCCGCGCAGCCAGGGTTAAAACGCAGGCGTGGTCCCCCTGGGATGGGGTGGGGTAGGGAGGGCCTCAGCGCCCCGCAGCCTCGCAGCTGTTCTGGCTTCCTCTAGGATTTGGGCCCAAAGCGCTGTCCTCCGGTCCTCTCCCACGGCGGTGGCACCGGCGCCCCCTCTGCCTTCTCGCCGGCTGCGGTACGGCCGTCCGAGACAGGGGTGTGGGGCGCAAGGTCGCCGCCCGGCGGGGAGCTCATCCGGCGGCGCAGACGCCCAGCGGCTCCGGGGAGGGACTTGGCCTGGTTCTGGCCCCCGGCTCTTCGGGGAGGAGCCGCAAGGCTGCAGCTGGCGGCGGCGCCGGCCCCGGCGGGCGGGCGGAGGTCCTGGAGAGGCAGCCAGGCCGGAGCCCCTCTGGACAGAGTCGGCGACCGTCGCCCTCGCTACCGCGGTCCTCGCTGGAGCCTCTCGGTCTCTCTGCAAACTGGAGAGGAAGCGCCCTCTCCTCCAAGGCCCGGAGCTGCAGCGGCATCGCGGGGCGCGGCCGAGGGGAGGAGAAAGCAGAGAGCGAGCGAGCGACCGGGCCCAGCAGTGCCTCGCGGGGCTGCGGCTCCGCCAATCTGCGGGCGCTGACGCGGGGGGCGGCTCCGCGGCGGTCGGATATCTGCCGGCCGGGCGCGGGGCGCCGAGAGCTCGGCCGTGCGGGCGCTGCGCTCTGGGACACCCGCTGCACCTGCCCGGCCTCGCCGGCCGCTCCGTGCGCCCCCTCCCGACCCTCACCCCGGTCCAGTCTTCCGGCCACAGCCTGACCAAGCCGAGCCCTGAGGGAAGGAGCCTCGCGCGTTCTCGCCCGCCGGGCACCCAGCGTGGCCCACTGAGCCCGCCGGGAGGAACGCTCTGTGGATCTGATGCGTGGCACCCGGGCGGAGATGGGTAGCTGTGTCCCGGCCCTGCGCGCCTGATGAGAGCGGCCGCGACTCGAAAGACCTGCGCGGGTCGCTACGAGCGAGGTGCCTCACCCGGCTGCGCCCCCTGCCACCCGCGATCCCAGTTCCTCGAACGACAACCGCTGGCCGCTCCCGAAAGGCCGAAAGGGAACGGCCCGGAGATGGCCTGGGGAGCTGGCGCTTTGGTGGCGGATATCTTCCACGTCGTTCACGCCCGGGGACAGCCCCGGAGCTGGTAGCTTCTCGGCACCGAATGGACCTTGACCCGCGAGGCAGCGCCGCGTTCGTGTCGAGCCGCGGTTGAGCAGCGCGAGTGGAGCGCGCTCCCGAAGGGCGCCCGAGTCCCAGACCCGCTCGCTTTCGTGGCCATGAAGATGATCCTGGTGCGCAGGTTCCGCGTGCTCATCCTGATGGTGTTCCTGCTGGCCTGCGCGCTGCACATCGTGCTGGACTTGCTGCCCAAGCTGGAGCGCCGCGCCGAGCGGCCCTCTGGTGAACCCGGTTGCTCTTGCGCTCAGCCCGCGGCCGAGGCGGCTGCGCCCGGTTGGGCCCAGGCACGGGGCCGCCCGGGGGAGCCCTCGGCCGCGGGCGACGCGGGCTGGCCCAACAAACACACGCTGCGCATCCTGCAGGACTTCAGCTCAGACCCTGCCTCCAACCTCACGTCCCACTCTCTGGAGAAACTGCCGCCTGCAGCTGAGCCGGCTGAGCGCGCCTCCAAAGGGCAGGAGCCTGGAGACCCGCGGCCGCGCGACCCGGCGCACAAGCCGCTACTGCGAGACCCCGGTCCCTGGCGGTCCGCGCCGCCCCCTGGCCCCAGCAGGGAGGGCTCCCTCTTGGCCAGATTATTCGAGCACCCGCTCTACCGCGGGGCCATTCCGCCTCTGACAGAGGACGACGTCCTGTTTAATGTGAACAGCGATATCAGGTTCAACCCCAAGGCAGCTGAGAACCCGGACTGGTGAGCGGGGACTGAGGGTGACCAGGGTGGGGCTGGCAGGTCCGACCCCTGAGGGAGTCACTCACCCTTTCAGGATAAAGGTGCACTACGGAAAATACTCT
The DNA here is from genome assembly GCF_047511675.1 of Marmota flaviventris. Classification (NCBI taxonomy): domain Eukaryota; kingdom Metazoa; phylum Chordata; class Mammalia; order Rodentia; family Sciuridae; genus Marmota; species Marmota flaviventris. The sequence continues at coordinate 39,539,909 of NC_092516.1, read as the reverse complement.
CCACTCCCAGGGGGGTATTATTGTGTAGGAAGGCTCAGGGACCCGTGGAAGAGGGATGGGGTGCTTGGTGGGCGGGGCAGCCAGCCTCCTGCTCTGGATCTGCCTTTGTCTCTAGTTTGGGAGGTTCCCTAGCCCTGGGGTGGAAGTGGCGCTGGACACTAGAGCCAGGGGAGCCCAGTGCTCCACTTACAGGAAAGAGTGCTGGCTAGCCCTAGTTTCTGGCATGGGTGAATGAATGCATTAGAGAACCAGGGAGCTAGTGGGTGAGGCTCCTTTCCCCCCAAGAAGGTGCTGGGCTGCCAGCTTTCAGATGCTTGATGACACTGTTCTGGGTGGACACCTTGAAAAGCCCTGGAGTCTTTTAAAACCAGTTGCTAAGGACAAAAATTAACAGAAGAGTGTGTGCCCGCAGCAGCTAGGTGCAGCACAGAGGCTGTTCCTAGAAGGGTGTGGACAGCAGCTGCCCTGGGCCATCTGCAGAGAAGCCACAGCTTTGTAACAAGAGAGAAGCTGCCCCAGGATGTTTGAATTGCCTTGCTTTGAACCCTTCCCCCAAAGTCTTTCCCTCAGCTCTACAGACCCAAATAAACAGATGCTCAGGCCCAGAGCAGTGAAATATTAACTACCAGCAAGGTCAGAACAAATAGCTACCTGCAAAGGTTACCTGAGCAACAGACAAAGACTAGGCTTCCAAACATCTCAGCAAAACCCTTTCTACCTGAAATCTGACCAGGCCCTAACCTGTGCTTTGCGCCTACACATGAGGTTGTTTGGTGGCCCCTGAGCTTTGCTGGCCAGATTCAAGGCAATGCTCAGAAACTCACATCAGACGAATGGTCCCAGCCTATGGCTGTCCATGGGGAGGGGACAGTACAGAGCAAGTGGGCTAGGAGAGGTTCCTGGGAGGCCTCTAGCCCACCCTCTGTGTCCACCAAAGGACAGAACTGGGACCCAAAGGGCTTGCCTGTCAGTGAATTAGAGCTAAGAAAGTTCCACTCACCCTGCAGCCCAGCAGGCAGGCAGAGGTCAGCTCTTCCTCCAGACACCCCTATGACCAAAGAAGCAGGACAGGCCTTGTTGGTGGGATCCTCCACTGAGCCTGGACTGGAGTGAGTGCTGGAGGCTTCCTTGCTCCCCGGCTAAAGCTGTTCTCCTCAAAATCAGATTTAGCTCCTATCTCATTCCTCCTCCCAGTTGTTAGGACAAAATCTGAGAGCTAGGGAAGGCATCTGGCCCATGGGGTGTGCCAGTGGTTTTAGGTCCCAGTCAGAGCTCTTTCTCCTATGCTCTAGGAAGGGCAGCAGCCCCCTGCACCCTGGCTGACCTCATTCTTGCTGGGCAGTGTCAGCGACCCCAGGGTAGACGTGCAGGGATAGCGCCGACGCCCTGGGTTTGGACTTGCTGTAGTTATAGCCGTCTGTGGCGTCTCTCAAGGTAAATAGGAATTACAGGCCTTCCGGTGTGTTATTAGCTGTAGAACCGCAGCCCCGGAGGAAAGTGCAGACACTGCAGGGTCCTCTCGAGGGGGAGGCACCTTCCGATAAACCTGTATTTGGAAACTGAAGTCACAAATCCAGCCTCAGATCCAACTCCCCTGGCTCCTCATGGTCCTGCACACTCCTTTTCTGACTGACTTGTGACATCTTTGTTTTTGTAGGCCACGTGAAGGTGCTGAAGGTGAAGAATTGCTCCCCACTGGGGAGGTGGCCTTGGACTCCTATCCCAACTGGCTCAAATTCCACATTGGCATCAACCGCTACGAACTGTACTCCAGACACAACCCAGCCATCGAAGCTCTGCTGCAGGACCTTGGCTCTCAGAAGATCACCAGTGTAGGTAGGTGTCTGGCCTCCAACGGTCGTGTGTGCTGACTGAGGGATGCCAGGCCTGCACTCCTGGATGTCTAGGAAAGCTTGCTCCTTCTTGGAGCCTCACTTTCTGGGATGGATGGGGGCCTGGGATGCACACAGCACTGGAAATACTCCTGTTCCACGGCATGGTGAGGACAGTAAGAGGGACAGGAGCATCCCTGGTAACTGCAGCTCCTCCAGCCAGGACTCTTTCTGCTTTAATGCATGTGAGCTTCAGCAGACGACTCAGCTGAGACCCGAGGCTGCTGCTGTGGTTCTGGGCCAGCACCCAGAACCTCAGGTTCAGCCAGGGGTTCCTGGGATTCTCCATTGTCAGGCAGTGACCAGGGCCCACTCCCTCCAAACGGAGCCTGAGCATCTAGGGTAGGGCAGTTTGAAGGCAACTTTGATCAAGTGCTTTGATCTGCTGAATCAGACAGAAAAGCTATTCAATGTCTGATTCCCAGAATCATGTGAAGCAGTCCTGAGCATGGAGGCTTGATGCCATGGCTTTTAGGTGGTTATGTGAAGGTCTCATTAGTCATCTGTGGCTTGGGAGGTAGTGGGGACAGGCTGAGGCCTGGGGCATTGCAGGGATGGTCCTGGTACACATAGCCAAGGTGGAGGGCAGGCCTCTGCACGTGTTATGGGCTGCAGTTCCAGGCCCTGTCTCCATGTGTCTCAAAAGCAGTTCTGCTGAAAGGGCTCTCTTGGTTTTGGGCTTCTGTCCAGTTGCTGACACAGAGCAATGAGGAGTTACTCACTGGCCTGTAGGTGCCTCTTTAGAGGCTGTCTGTGGCTCTGTGAACTGTTGGCCCTTCTAGGGCTCTCACCTGGCCCTAGAAGTCGGGCCTCACAACTCCCCAGCACTGGGTCATTCACCAGTGGAGAGCTGAAGTGATCTTTCTTTCTACCCCTGTGCTGTCCAGGAAGACTCTTGAGTACTCCTCACCCCAGGCCATACCTTGCAAAACTGGGGGGCTTCCACTGAGCTGGGAGCTGTTCTTGTGGATGACAGGGACTGTCTTACAGGCAGCCTCAGAAGATGTCACCTGCTCCAGAAAATAGATGGGGCTGTTAAAGACATGTCCAGTTGGGTCAACCCACTTGGTCCATCCAGCAGATTTCCTGGGAATCTTCTGCTCACTAGGCTACTTCCTTGGGAGTTGGAGTTGGGGTGAGTCCATGAGAAGCTGTCACTATAGACAGATACAGGTTCCTCTGAGAAGTGAATGTGATTGCAGACCCTGCAACCATCAAGAGGGCACATCCACACTCTTGGTGAATAGAAGTGTGCTTCAGAAGGCTGCAAGACAGGGCTGTGTGGAGGGAGGGCTGTGGTCCCCATGGCCAGCAGGCCTGGTATCCGCTGCAGCTCATATTCCCTCAAGGACAATCAGCCACATGCTCTCTGGATCCTACCCTGTGCAGAGATGTGGGATCTGAACCCAGAGAGCAGGGAGAGGCTGGGGCCCCCAGGTCACCAGCAATTTTGCCCACCTTGGGTATCCTTATCCCTCTCAATAGGATGGCCCAGCTCTCCCAGAAGGCAGTGGCTGAGGCCTCTTGACATCCCAGTGCAGTGGATGGTGCTGATTGCCAGGGGACCCCAGCCCCAGGCTCTGGTTGGACGTTGGTTGGTCTGTACTGAGGGCTGCCTGGGAGGGTTTCATGCCCTTTTTTCCAAGACCACAATGACCAAGCTGATTCTAATTCTGCCTTTTGGGGTAAGGGCCATTGGGAACAGGAGGGAAACATCATTCTGCAAGTGCCAGCAGGTGTTGAGGGGATGGAGTGATGGACAGCCCTGTCACTGAGGCAGGAGGCAGCACTCCGGCCAGAGGGGTGGCTGTGATTAGAATCTGAAGTTGCTAGTCAGGGTGTCATAGCCTAGGTTCTGTGGACCTGCCATCTGAGTCTAAAACAAACCATTTGAGAACAACTTGACTGGACCTGGATGTTCTGGGAGCAGAAGCTGATGGCTGGCCTGGTGGCCAGTGCTATTCTCCCAGAATGGAGATGCAGGTTCCTCAGAGGGTCACAGATCCAGCTTCACCCAGCTGGTCCTGTAGTGCATGCATCCCTTGCGCATCCTCATCAAAAGCTCCAAACGCTGTTGCCCAGGGTTGTGAAGAAATGTCCTGTGGTACCTCTCTGGGGTGATTCCTGCCCCACTGCAGAGAGGCTGCAGGCATTAGCACGAGCATCCAGCAGAGCGAGCCAGGCAGGGGTCTCCATATGGCAGCAGCATTTCAGGGTGAGTCCAGTCCCCCACCTAGGAGCTCAGGACTAGGCAAGCACCCACCTTCCCAGGGCCTCACTCAACCTGCAGCCTCAACTCTGGAGTTCCCACCATGAGTTCACCCTCCTGGAAAGACCCACCCCCTGAGTGAGCAGGAAATCCTGATGCCCAACAGAAAACCCCTGCAGCCCCTCCAGGTGTCCAGGCCCTTCAAGTATCCTGCTCTGCCGGGAGCCACCAATAGGAGTTGGCCTGACCACCCTGCCATGTCCCTGGAGATCACACTTCCTCCTGGAGGTAGCTGCTCTGGCCAATCTGACTCAGCCTTAGCTGCTGGGAGGGTCCTCCTGGGTGTTACGAGTCAGAGGTTTTGATGAACACCCAGCTGCTCAAGGCAGCCAGCCCAGCTGGGCCCTCATTGTGGCAGAGCCCAGCACAGCCTGGCTGCATAGTGACCAAGAGCAGGTGGAGCCTTTGAAAGTCAGCCCTGCCTTCCCACCCCCATTCTACAGCCAGGGAACTTCAGCCTTCAGGAGGAGAGGCTTGCCCCTGGAAGCACTTACTTCTGGCTTGGGGTTCTGTTCACCGGGGACGGTTACTTTAATCTTCAGGTTGTTCCTGTCACTATTGAGTGTGAGCCAGCAATATTGTTTGTAATGGAGATCAGTGTGCAGGAGATCCTGAGCCCTCTCCTCACAGTAGTTCCAGTAAATTTCTTCTTTCAGAACCACTCAATCCGGTTCTGGAGGCTCTGTGTGGCCTAGGGCACAGCTGTCTGTGGCCACAGAGGGTCATTTATAGCAGGCTCCTGGCTGCCTGGTACTGGCCATTGCTGCCTCTGAAGAGGCTCAGCCTTTATCCACCTCTGTTCAGCTTTAGGTCAGACTTGCTGCGCCTTCTGCTTGGGCCACGATAATTAAATCTCTATCATGCACAATTATGGATGCAAAAAATAAATGACACAATTAACTACTCTGCACTTGGAATTGCTTTTTTTTTTTTTTTTTTTTTTTTTAAAGTGCTCTGGCATGTGAGGGTTCAGGCAGCCTGGGGCCTAAGATGCAGACTTCACAGTTGCTCCATCCAGGTCAGGACAAAGCCCAGGGTGGGAGAGCGTGCTGAACAAAGGAAGCCTGCTTCCCAGGACAGAAGCCCTCCTGCTAATTGATCTGCCAAGGGGAGGACAAATCCAGCTAGACTCTGGAATAATTGGTCGGCAAGCTTGAGGAACAAAAGGCCTTTGGCTGGGGCAGCCCGGGAAGAGCTGCCTAGGATGGGGGGCTGGGCACAGCTGCCCTGTCTAGTTAGACAGGTGGCACCTGCTGCTGCAAGGCACAGCCCCAGGGTCTGGCTCAGCTTGCAGAGAGACCTGGAGATGCCAGGTAGCCAACACCAACACCCAGTGCTGGAGGCGCCTGAGGTGTCCTAAAAGGACCAAGCCCTGCAAGCATGCTGCAGGGTTCAGGGAGGAGGCAGCTTGGCCCCTGCCCAGCTCCCTCTAGTTATCAGCCTGAAGGCCAGGAGAAAAAGCCCTCCCTGGTGAGGACTTGGGACATCCCTGGCATCCACTTTCTCCGTGCTGATCAGAGGCTGCAGCTGCAGCCTCAGATACCTCCAGAACCTACAGCTGTGTGCTGGTGGCCTCAGGCTGATTCTCTTCCTATTGCATGGAGGGACATGACTTCCACTGAGCAGCACTGTAGCTTCCTTTTCAAATGACTGTTACTTCCCCCACCCCACCCCCAAAAATAAGCGGCTTGGAGGACAAGTGTGACAGATAACTTCAAGCTGGAGGAAGCTGGACAGAAGCAGGCCTGAGTGTGTGCCCAGGGGTCTTGGACTGTGTTGATGGGGCTGCGCCCTCTGGGGTTGAAGCACCCTGGCTTCACAGCAGGATTTGGGGGCACAAAGACCCAGCCGAAAACTGGTGTTGGCTCCTGCTCAGCTTCTTCCTGAAGCTGCTGCTGGCGAGGTGGTGGCGAGGTGGGTACACCCCACACCCTTTTCCATGGGCCCAAGGACAGTGGGGATAAAGGATTCCGTGAGAATGCCCAGAGTCGGGGTCACATGGCAGACCCCCCTCTCTAACCCAGGGACATGTGAGGCTGGACAGGAAGGACAGGGTGTCACATTCTCCAAACGTGAGCCCACCCTTTCAGAGCAAGTCTTAATTAATCTTTCAGAGAGAGTCTGCACCCTGCCCTTAAAACAAGGCAGTTAGACTGAAAAACAGTTGAACCACCCACCTGACTGTGACCCAAAGGACAGCCATTGTTCCACCTTTCAAAGGAGATGGCCAAGGGTGGCCTTGTTGGAGGCCCAGCTGGCCACAGGGCAGCCTCTCACACATGGACATGTTTGTGTGGTCCAGAGGTCTTTAAAAAATAGAATTCATTTTTATAAAAGTCAGGAGAGGGACCTTTAAAATACAGGTTGGGGTTCCTGTTAGAAACGGGGAGACTATTGGTTTCCCACAGGAAAACAAGTGCTGAGCTGGGCTGCTCTGGCATTGCACTCCATCACTGCCCGTCCTCTGTGGGCACTGAGGAGTGGCCTTGTGTTTGCACACATGGCAGAGCTGGGCCTGGCAGCTCCTGCCCCTTGGCCACCTCCCTCACACTGGGGTGAGTCTCTCCACCCAGGGCTGCCCTTGTCCTTCGTCTGGGGAGTTCCTAGCAGAGTGCTAGAGCCCAGTCACACAGGCAACTCATGCGTTAGTATTCTTGTAGCGACAACTGTGCATTTATAGAATTTACCTTCTTAAGGAATTTCTCAGGGTTCTTCAGGACATGCGAAAATCTCCTTCCTTCTGACATATTCTGAGGAAAGACCATAAGCAAAATGCCCATGCCCATAGGGGTCATAGGATTTATGGTGCCAATGGGCATTGTGAATGAACACGTAGTGCGCTCTGTTAGCATTTGTTAATGTGTGTAGCGAATGATGCGCTCAGAAATATAACAATCAGCAATGCATGTTCAAGCACGTCTGGGAACCCTTCTATTCAGGGATGCCAGGGAAGATGCAGAGCTGTCATCTTGGGTCTGCAGAAGGTGGGACTAGCCCGGGGGTGGGGGGAGGACTGGGAAAGTGGCTGGAGCATAGGCATCTACACCACCTAGAGGCCAGCAGGGCTCTGATGCATGTGCTGATTGGGTGGGGTGTGGCCTGGATTTGTGTGGCCACAGAAGGAGATGGAGAGAAGGTATCAGGTGGAGATTCAGTGGACTAGTCACCTGGGTCTGGGTCTCATTCTGGGATAAAGAATTTCCAGGGAGGTGCACTGGGTGGGTGCCAGGACAGCCCCATCTCCACCTGGCCTTGGGCCTTTTTAGAATCGCTGCCAAGTTGAGACGCTCCTGAGGCCCAGCCTGGCAGGTTAGGACTGCAAAGCAGGAGGCCTATCAGTGAGGGCATCTCCATCTGCTCTTGAACCTGGGGCCTGCACCTGGGTCCACCGGAGGCTTAATCCCTTTATACTAGTCATCTGTTTGCCCCATGGGGGTTACAGGGAGCTGGTGATATACAGGGCCAGGAACGGCAAGGCAGATGGGCCTCGCTTCCAGACAAGAATGATTAAACTGACCAGATTTGCATAATATTTGGTTATTTTAAAAACCAGGATTACAAGCCCTGGAAAGAGTTGATGTGCTGTCCCGGATTGGCCCAGGCAGGAATAATTAAATCCAGCAACCCTGGTTATTAAATGGAAACGGGAACATCAAATGGGATTTAATCGGGCCACTAATTTTTTAATCATCACTTCTTTTTTCATCTTATGAAAAATGTAGTAAATGTTCATTGTAGGAATCTAGAAAGCACAGATAAGGAAAAGTAGGAAATTAAAGTCATCTGAATTCTACTCCCCAGAGATAACAAGGGATTTGGGTGCCTGTCTACGCATTCGAGTTTGAAAACCCATGCTTTGTGTTCGCGAGTTTTTAAAAGAAAATGGTTCCGATTATAAATAGTAAGCACCATGCTGTGCTTACTGAAAGTTCCTTGGTTCTGTTTAGGAGGGTGAGACTGTAGTCTGTCCTGCAGTGTTACAGTGCACCTGTTCCATGCAGGGTGCTTAGTCCCTTCCTGTGTTTGGGAGGGATGGCCTCACACCACACCATGCACTGGCCTGGCAGAGCCAAGATGTCAGCCCATCTTCTGGATGCAGCACCCAGCCCATCACACACTGTGAGCTGTTGGACAGTGGCCAGTGCTGCCCAGGAGTATGCCAGGCTGGGCCCAGGTCAGGTCTGGGTCAAGCACCTTGCATGACATCTGCAATGTCAAGTGGCCTCATAAGCAAGGTCCCCCACTTAACCTAAGAGTAGCACCATGCACATTCCCAGCCTGGGGCCCTTCTTTGTGAAGAGGCTGGGCAGGCCTCCTGAGCCCCCTTTAGCAGAAGAGGAAACTGAGGCTGGAAAGGTGAAGGTCTCTCCCCTCTAGGGTGCCCCAGCCTAGGAAAGCTGAGCAAACTCCAACCTCAGGGTCGACAGGGAGCCCCCTGGACTATTCTCCACCAAACCTACAAACTGACCCATTTGCTGGCATCCTGCCCTATGCCTGTGGCCACCACCGGCAAAACCTGGCCCTACACTGGCCCTGCTCCCTCCAGGTCCTGTCCTCGTAGCACACATACATGCCAATCAGCCACATGAAGGAACAGACAGGGGAAGCACATCTGTCTACTCCCCTCCCCTTGGGGTCCCCAGAGTTCCCAGGCCGGGCTGCCATGATCTCACCTGCTCCTCTGAGCAGGTTCCTGCCTACAGCATGGCCTGCGCCCCCCATGCCCACCCGCCAACAACTGCTTCTCAACCCTGGCTGGCCTTTTCTCCCCCTAAATAAGCACGGGTGCACACCTTGTTCTCTGCACTCTACCCCCAGGTGACCTTGCTGCCTGAGGCTTTTCTCACTTGTGGGAAGTGTTCAGAACCTCAGGCTGCTGGCCCACCTGCATCTCCCCCAGGTTGCTGCCACCCTCCCCACCTAACTGGGCTTTCTCTGTCTCTGCTCTATTCCAGCCAAACAATGGCTCTATCTGAGACCCAAGGGTCATCCTGGTCACATCTCCACACCCCACACCATTCCATCAAAGTGCTCCTCAGAACCCCCATCTTTCCATGCCCACCCTCCTCTGTTGCCATTGCCCCAGCCCAACCTCTCCCGGGCTCTAGCTTCCATCCTTAGCCTGAAGCTGCCAGGTGAGCACCTGGGAACCCCATAGGGCCCTCACCTGCCATGGGCCCCACCGACACTGAAGTGGGCGGCAGCAACAGCTCTTCAGGCCCAAGTGCATCAGCTCTCTTCCTCCAAGGACAATGTGTTTGTTCTGCCTCTGTAGTGCCAGCTCTGTTCCTTCCTCCCAGAAAGGCCACCCCTCAGGCACCAGCACATACCCACTTTGCCTCTTGCCTCCAGCAGCCTAAAGTCATCTTGCGATTCGTAATGTGTAGCCTGCACACCTGGCTCTTAGACACCACTTGTGACATTATCGTGTGGCCGGGGTGCAGTATGGACACAGGACACACTGGACAAGCCTCTGCACAGGCTAGACAAGCTCCTGTGGGCATCGTCCTGGCCAGCTTGTGCTGTAGGATGACTCCCTTCCCAGCCCTGTATCCTGGTGGCCCGGGGCCTTCACTGTGGCCCCAACCTGGAAAATGTCCTTCCTTCTGCTGCTCCATTAGCAGAAAGGAAAATCTAAGGTCAGGAAAGGGGTTCTTTGGGGAATTCTTCATCCTTCTGAGCTGATGAGATGCTGGAAATGAGTGCGCATCATGTCCTGATGACAGAGGGGCCTCCCACCTAAGGGTCTTTATAATCTCCTTAGAGTAACTCTGCAATCTCCTGCAAATCCCAGGAGCTTTTGCTGGAGAATCTCCACTCTGTTCCAGGCCACAATGGGGTGTGCGCAGCGCAGGTATAGCAGTGCATGCATGTGTGGAATATGTGTAGGGGTGTATATATATATATATATGCTTGTGTTTAGGAATGTATAGGTGTTGTGTGTAAGTTTGTGTGTGTATTAGGGTGTGTGAAGGGTATGCGTGTATGTAGGGGTGTGTGTGTATGTGTATAACTGTGCTAGCAGGTAAGCAACCTAGCCATCCCTGCTGGAAACCAGGCCCTTGGTGCTGTGACACACTTACGCACACTCCTGCTGAGACCTCCAGCTGGAATCAGCAGGAGTCCACCCAGCTCCCACAGCTGGACCAGGGGGGAGCCTGCGCTAGCCAAGGGTACATCATTGCTGAAGCCCCCCACTTCCCAGGCAGAATGGGGAGGGGCCCTCAGCCAGAGGATCCCAGCTGACTGGAGGATAGAGTGTTGGGCTGGCCTGCCCATCTACCCTCAGGCCCTATAAGGGCCAGTAAGGGGCCTGAGGCAGCCAGTGACCCTGTTTCTCTCTCCCTCCTCCCTGCAGCCATGAAGTCCGGGGGCACGCAGCTCAAGCTCATCATGACGTTCCAGAACTACGGGCAAGCACTGTTCAAACCCATGAAGTAAGTGCCGCCGCTGGGCGAGTGCAAGGGCGGGTGGAGTGTGCAGTCGGGGAGGCAGTGTTTTCTGAGAGAAGATCTTGGGGTGGACTGTGGTAGAAGCCCAAAAGGCAGCTAGAGTGACCTGCACCCTTGCTCTTCCTGTTTGCGTCAGCATTATGTACCTGAAAACCTGTTGGGGCATCACCCTCCCCGTGAGGGTGTTTGGGTTTTCAAGTATAAGAGATGGGGGTGTGGACACCAAAGAAACCTCTGGAAAGGGGACGTGGGCTCTCTGACTCATAAAGGGCTGTTCAGTTGGCTGTTCTGTCTCACGCTTGTCCTGTGGTCCTGATGGCCCACGATACAGGAACGGTGGAAAGTTGAGTGTCAAAAAAAAGGCAGGCTAGAGGTAGCAGCTAGAGTTGACTGTCTGCCTACATAAAATAGAAACCATGTCACCAAAGTCCCGTGGAACACTGAGCAACACATGACCCCACAGGAAAGTAGATGACTTCGTAAACCACGTCCACTATGATCATCATGGGGCTTGGATACCCCAAGGGGTCCCAGCATGCACCATGTCTTCTGTTAGTTGCAAACAGGGCATTTCTGCACTGACAGGAGATTCCTTGTTTAAACACAGTTTGCAACCCAAGTGCCCAGGAGCACACACGGGTCTCAGACGTGAGTGTGGGGCTAGACAGGGACTGTGGCACATGGGGTGTGGGTCCCTGCAGAAGGGGACAGCTGTCCATTGACTCATCAGATCTCAGCCATCTGGCCTGATTTCTAATTTTCAAGATAAGCTGGAGATGCAGAGATTTTCCTTTTTAGCATTCATATGTTTAAAAATGGTAACTAATTCAGAAGCATTAAGATATTTTGTAAGACTCAAAGAGGGAAGGTTTCCCAAGGATCCTTTCCACCGGCCTCAGTTGCAGGTCTTTAGGAGCCTGGGACTGAGCACCACACATTGCCACAGGCCACGGAAAGGCCATCAGTAGAAATGGCAGACAGACCAGGAAAGCATGCCATGGGCTGAAATGAAGGCTCTCCACCCTTGTCCCTCTCGCCATGGGGCCAGCCCAGGGTGGCTAGTGTGTGCTGTGGCTGACGAGTCTGTGTTGGCTATGAGATAATGGGGCTTCTTCCCTGATTTCATGCGTGGAAGTAGAGTTCTTGCCTTCCTCTGAATCTGCCCTGTGCAAGGGGACTACGAACTGGCCCCAGTGAGGTGCACGGTTAGACACAGTCCCTTCGTGACCAGAAGTAGTGTGGACAGCCAGTTGGTTTCTGCTGCCCCCACCTGACCTTTGTAAGCTGGGCAGGAGACACCCACACAACAGGAGGGGAGTGTGGCTGGGGCCAGTGTGGTTCTCCTGGGACATCCCAGAGGGTGGTGGGGAACAGGCCTCCTGTGGCTTCTTTACATCTCACATCTCTGGCTTAGGAGGGTCAGCTGTGAGAGATCTCAGCCTCTCCAGTGAGCTATTTCAAGGCCCCCATTCTCTAATGTGTGGGGCACCACTGAGGAGCCAGGCTGAGTCAGGTGAATAAATGAGCCTGGACAGGCAGCTGCTATCCAGAATCCAGGACAACAGCTGTACGTGATGTCTCCAGGCCCCAAGCTGTGCTGGAGGTGGGCGTGGGAGGTAAGTCTGGGAGACAGATTTCTGCTGTCCTCTGAGGGGTGCTGTTCCAGTCTGCTGATGCTTTCAGTTGAGCTGGAGGCGTGTGGGAGAGAGCTCCACAGGGCTGGAACTTTTGGGAGAGCAAGTCCTAAGGGCTCAGGTGACCTGGCCAGTGGAGAGTGGAGAGATTCTAGGTTCTGGTGCTTCTCCTGCAGAGCTGGGCTGGCCAGCTGTGCGCAGCAGCAGCCATGGTGTCTTCTGCTGCAGCTCTGCAGGGCTATTGCTGCCCACATCCCATGGGCTCCTGCTGCCTGGAGGCTCTATGCCGAGGTTTCATCCCCACCATATAACTGCACGACATACTGCCCACTGCCACATGGAGATGAGGGGACAGGAGCTCCGAGAAGCAGGTAGACACAGAGTCCCCTAAGTGTCCACCCACTGCCTGGCAGGCATTGTCATATCCCAACTTGGTGAGTTCAGAGGCCAAGTAACTTTCCATGGCAGTCCCTGACTCCAGGACCCCATGGAGAAGGTCCTGGGAGGGGTCCAGCAGCTCCAGATATCAAAGGCACAGGCCTCAGAGGGTCTAGGCTATGGCAGCAGGCAGTGAGGCTGGTGTGAGACGTGGGCTGATGGGAGGTTGAGGCCTGTTAGAATATGGCCGTGGAAACAAGGTCGAGATCCTGCAGCAGCTGGGGAATGTGTTCAAGGCTGGCCAGAGCAAGGCTTTGCACGCCCTGAAGCCAACCGGGGTTCCTCCTTTGAAGCATTAGGGATGGGAACAGAGGTGGAGACCCATGCTAGAGGGTATCACTGTGTTCTGCAAACTACCCACGTGTCTTCCTGACCTGGTCTTCTTGGTAGGTCTTGTAGGTTTTCCCTGACACCTGGAACCCTCCTCACCCCATGACCTCAGGCTCATGCCTGTAGGGTTCTTATTCCCCAGTGACTGTGATTTGAATACGAAAACAGCTGTGGTTCCTGACCAACGTATTAAGAAATTAAAATCCATGATTAACAGTTCTCCTTAAGAAAGGACATTCTCCTGGGAGAAAGTCCTGCGCTGCATACGTTCTCAGGAGAGTATTGGGAATTAATTAGACGGGCAGAGTACTTTGCCTCTGGGATTATAAGGGTGTAAGTTGAAAGCATCAAGAGAACAGCACCCAGGGCAGTGCCTGGGGGTCCCTCAGCATGATGGGCAGGTGTGAGAGAGACCATGGAAGGATCAGTGGTCATGTATTGGTAGACTTTGAAAACATGTAACAGCTTGTCAGCCCTGAGCTCCTGGAGACTCTTGCTTTTGTGCTAACGTGAGTACTTAAGCTTTCTTAAAAACAGCTTTATTGAGATGTAATCACAGGCCATAAATTCCCCTACTGAGAGTCTGCAGCTCAGTAGCTGTTAGTCTATTGACAGAGTTGTGCCATATCACCACTGTCAATTCGAATCAATTTTTCATTATTCCAAAAAGAAATTCCTTAAAATTTTCATTGCTCACCAGCCCCCTTGGTGCCCCCAGCACATGACAAGCTCTAATCCCCCTTTCTGCCCCTCTGTGGATTTATTTACTCTGGACTTTCACAGACATGGAGTTGTTCAGTGTGCCTTTGATTGTGACTGGCTTATTTCACATGACAGTGTTTCACGGTTCATCTGTGCTGTGGTGTGTGTCAGGCTTCGTTCCTTCTTATTGCTGAGTGATCTTCCACTGTACACACGGGCCGCGCGCGTCTTGCTTATGGGCCTGGGGTTGGTGATAACAACAACATTGTCTACAGTGAGTAACGCTGCTTTGAACATTCACGCTCAAGTTTTGCATGGACATTTTCTGTCCTCTTGGACATGCACCTAGGAGCAGATGCCAAGTCAGGTAGCAACTGTGTTCAACCACTTGAGTCTGGTTTGTACTGTAGCTGCGCCATCTTGATCTTAGCCATCCTGGTGTGTGTCAGTTGGAATCTCATGGTGTTTTGACTTCCCTAATGCTAGTGTCATCAAGTGCCTTTTCACAAGCTTGACCATTTGTGTATCTTCTTTGGAGACTTCAGTTTGGAGTTTGTGTTATTTCATTAGTTGGGTTATTTGTCTGTTTGCTCTTAAGTGGTGAGAGTTCTCGATACACTCTGAATGGGTCAGTGGTCATGTATTGGTAGACTTTGAAATCCAAGCATGAGCTTGGATTCCTAGGTGTCCATTCTATTTATTTTTGTTGCTGCATGCACTCTTGGTGCAGTGTTTATGCTAATGGAGCACACAGCTGTTGGGGGAACCATGGCGCAGGTACCTCTGGGCAGAGCTGGCAGAGTAGCTGCTTTGGGACTCAAATGAGTCAGTCCATAGTTCAGTGGTCTGAGCCTCCATTCCTGCTTGTGACCTCCAGGAAATGCTTTTCCCACCAGAACTCAGTTTACCCACTTTTCAACAAGGTCTTATAGAAAAGTCTCAAGGCCTGTGCAGATGTAAGGCTGTAGGAATGGTTTGGGAACAGACATACTTTATCCTGAAGGCAACAGAGAACTGGGTGACTCATGGGGCATGGAACTAGGACATCCCACAGCGTCTTTGCACAAACTGCTTCCTGGAAAGAAACCTTTCAGGCATGCCCACAGCTGCCATTACGCAGCCATGACCACCTCCCGACAGAAGTGTTCATCCAGCCAACTCTATAACATTCATCAAGTCCCTGATGGGAACACAGACATCATTCAGACCCAGGGCTCACGGGGAAGCCTTAAGCCCTGGTCATGGTTCCTCTCCAGTGGCTCTCTAAATTTCCTGCTGCTGTTAGGACAGAGCAGTGCACATCCAGCCTCAAGGCAGCCAGTGTCTGCTCCTCGTGGATGTGTGCGGAATGAGTGACAGCCTGGGCCAGCTGGGGTGGTACCCACCAGCTCCACTGCCCAGAAGGGTCTGGCTGAGGGAAGAACAGCCTGATCAGCAGTGTGCAGTGGAAGCAGCCTCCAGCTGAGCCTCATTGTGAGTGTAAGGTCAATTGAAGGTCATTCCCTTTAAGCATAGGACCAGCCTGCGCAAAATCCCAGAGGCCAGGTGGACACTATCCAGGACAGACAGCCTCCACAGGGCTGAGCTGGGCTGTCCAAGGGTCCAATGTGGCAGTTGGCAGCCTACAATGAAGTCAGTTATGGGTTAAGATTGAACTGCGGCTGCTCCATCTCTAGCTGCACCTCAAGTGCCCGCTGGCTGCATGTGGTGCAGTACCATGTTGGAGTGCAGTTGCAGAACAACCCATTGCCACTGTGGTATCCAACAGTCCTGGGTCTGAGCACAGGCTGCAGGGCCAGTTCCTGGAGCATTTGGGGGCTAGCGCCTGGTATTGTCCCCAGGAGCAGCAGTCAGCAGTGCTGGGCCTCTGGCTGCTGTGCAGGGTGGCTGGGGTGGGAAGGCTGGAGGAGACCTTCAAGGTACCAGATGATAGGACCTGGGTGCATGAAGGCGGGGAGGCTTCCAGCTTGGGTGGCTGGTGGCCTTCAAGGTCCCTCTCAAGATGTGCAGGCAGAGAGGCATATAGTGTTGGAGCATAAAGGAATGCTGCTGGGTCAAGTCTTGGGTCCACACCCTTTGCTGTGCCACTCTGTCAAACTTATTGCCCACTCTGGGCCTGGTTATATTCATTATGTGAGGCTAGAGTGGAATACTCAGGGCCCTTACCATTGCCCAGACCCCATGTCTCAGGGGAAAATATGGATCTGGATGGAGCTCTGCAGAGGGGCTGCAACCCTGCTCCACAGCTAGTCTGTCCATTCCACTGGTTCTTGGCCCTGTTGGGTTTTAGGTTCTCACTTCCCACTGTTAGTGGGAAGAAGAACTTTAGGTGCACTGGTGCAGCGGCTCTCAGAAAGCAGCAGCTATGAGCCACCCAGAGAGGAGCTCTGTGAAGCCCATCTGCCTGGGCCACTGCAGCAGAATAAAAGGTTATAGGACATGATGTGTGCCAAAGAGCTCTGCCATTTACCCACAGCCACCCAACTACCCATCGCCGGCCAGCTGCTCACTGCCACCTAACACCCAGAGCCATGCAACTACCTACACCCACGACACCCTACAGGTACCCAAATGCCACGTCACTAAATTCCCACAAGTCACACAATGGTTCAGTCACTCGAATGCCCACAGTCACCCCACTGCCTACACACACACAATACCCTAGTCCCCCAATACCCAAAACCCATGCAACTACCTATACCCATAACACCCTACAGGTACCCAAATGCCCAGTCACCCCTCTGCCCATAGTCACCCAGCACCCTACAGCCATGCAGTATTTATACTCACAACACCCTATTGCCACCCAACTGTCTATAGCCATCCAGTACCATACAACCACCCAACTGTCCATCTATACAACACCCTGAGCCGCTCAGTGCCAATAGCCACACAACACCCACAAGCCACACCACTGCCTTAGGCATCGGCCTCTCAGCAGCGTGGAGCAGAGACTGTCAAGTCCTCGTGTTGATGCATGCCTCAGGGTGGACGAAACCACTCAGGGCCTTGACAGCAGAGACAGAGCTAGAATCACAGACCAGTGATTCAGAGGGACCATCTCTCAGCCAGCCACGTGGAGATGCTGAAGAACGCGAGGGACAGAGATAAGGGTGGTAGGAGAAGCTGTGTGCCCCTCTGCAGTGAACCTAGCCCACCAGGCGGGAGCAGGGGCGAGAGCAGGTGAACAGCAGGTGTGCATATGTAGGTACGGAAAACTGTCCCACATTACGAAATCAAGAGCAGGTCTTCTGGCCCATGCCTGCTCTGGATAGTCCACGAGGGGAAACAGAGGTGAGCACAGGTGCCCCAAACCGTGCTGTGCACTGGTGGTCCACAGGATCTGCAGTGGCAGCCTCTCCTCCCATCCCAGATGCTCTTCCTCACCCACCAGGCTGTGGTGCCAGAGGCCCCCTCCCAGGAGGGGAGGATGAAATTGAAGCTCAACTAAAGGTAAACAGTGAGCAGTACAGGCCAGGGCCTGAGTCCAGGGCCCCTGGCTTTGGTTCCAGGACCTCTGGGCAACGTGCCACTGAGGAAAGGTCAGGCTAGGAGCTTGAATCCTCAGTTCTGTGGCTGGGAGTCTTTTCAGAGAGGCCCTGGAATTTTCTGCTCCTGCCCCCCCACCACCCCATGGAGCATTTGGAGGCACTGCTTCCTGGTGAAGGGACCTTGAACACTCCAGTGTGTCTTGCATGTGCAGCTGGGCTGAGCTGTGGTCCTCAGAGCAGGGTCCCCGCCCTCTATGTCCACCTCCCTTGATTTCCGTTCCCTGCTGGGTCTTGGCTGAGCCTCTGGGCTCTGACTCAGCCGTGGGCCCCCCTGTGGGCTGCAGGGTCCTCCCTCCCAGGTCGTCTAGTTTTCTCTCCTTTTGCAAAGGATAGAAACATATATGTCTGTTTCTGTGTCTCCAGAGAAGACTCTGTGAACAGCTGTCCCAAGGCCTAGGAATTCCTCGCAGCCAAGATGCATAAACACAGTCAGCTGCTGAGAAACCTGCAGGCCGGGAGGGTATTTCTATTGCAGAAATCCGAGCCCTCCTTCCATACACACCAAGGCCTGTTCTGAAGGCAGCAGAGTGTGTACAGAGCAGAGGCAGGAGAGCAGGGCCCATCGTGAACAGCTACCTCCTCTACAGTGTCGTGCATTGGCCCAGAATGGTGCTGGGACCATGGCAAGGAATCGTCCCACAGAGCCAAGTGTGGCAGCAAGCTCCCCTCTCTTGGAAGGGGTCAGATACAGCATGCAGACTCAGGGGCCTGGGTCAGGCTTCCCCTGGAGTCTTGCACTAGGGCCACCAATCTGAACAGGAAGCTAATATAGCCCATGACCACAACCCTGCAGCTGAAGTGACCCCTTCCAAGTGCACAACCTATGTCCAGTTGGAGGCATCATTTGCCTCTAGTGGCCATCAACCTTGACTCTCTCATCTCTAGGAAGCAGTGATCCACACACTGGCTGTCTGTGACCTTGAGCCCCTCCCTGATGTCCCCTTTCTCAGCAAAAACTCATTGGCTGACATGAGCAGGAGGACACCGTGCACAGGCCTAGGGGAGCACAAAATCACAACACATGCTGCTCAGAGCCTGTATAGGCACATCTGAAATGATGGGCTGAAGCTCACCAGGAGGTCACATTTGTCCTTGAAGTGCTTGTGGCAGCTGGTGGCCAGGTGTAGGGAGGCCCTGGGGACATGCAGGCTTCCCCTGACGCCTCCCCTGGTGCTGAGAGGCTGGGTAGGCAAGGCAGGGTGGGGCAGGCCCTCCATGGTAGCCACGTGTTCCATGGAGGGCAAGGCGTGTGGAGTATTAGCAGAATAAGAGTTTAACAGTGAGCCTTCCCCGTGCCTCATCCTGCAGCATGTGCCATTGCAGACTGCAAGCACAGGACATAGAGAGGTCTCCACCGAGGTCTTGTGGTAACTGGCACCAGTCCTTCAGAAGGGCCCAGCTCCCTGCTGCATGTTGGCACTGGGAGACCCATGACCACGTTCTTTGATTAACGTTCTATTGATGGTCCATTAGATATGCACCTCAGGCCCTGTATAGTGCACAGGGACCACCATCCCTTTCAGGCACCCACAGGTGCTTTGTGAGGTGTGTGTGACATGGGACATACTGGAGGCCTGGCCCTGCCAGTTTCCCTTGGCTTCAGAGTATTTCATCCTTGAAATGGTGGCCCAGTGTGTCACACTGGGACATGTTGCCAGGTGGCTCAGTCCACTCACATAGCTGTTACAGACTTTAACCCTAATTGCAGCTGCCTTGACCCTCTGAGCACCTGCACCCCCAAGGCCCCACAAACCCCCACTCTGGCATTTTATCCAGTGCTGTTAGTAACTAACCTCCAGGGGTCCTCACAAGCCCTGGGAAATGGCTGGCCCCTTTGACATTCTTAATTGGGACTCTGCAATGTCCCTAGTAAGCTCATAGCTGAGCTGGAGATGAATGCAACTCTAACTCTAGACTCCAGGCCTGGTCCCCAAGGAAGACAGTGGGGCTGAGCATACACGGATGTGGACACCAGGTGGCCTCTCCACTGCTCCAGCCCCTCTGTCCTCTCTGTGCAGGACTCCTGTCCATAGTGTAGCCCAACCCAGGGCCTGTTGGGTCATTTCTCTATGCTGGGCTCATGAAGCCAGCACTCATTGATTGATTTATTGGGAAATGTGGGTGACAGGTGACAGATCAAGAGCCTACAGGCCATTCTGGTCCAGCCTAAGTTCAGTAGATATGAGGTATGACTTGAGGTCATTAGTGCTCATCCAGGACATCAGTGAGGATCCCTGCCACAACCAGGAGGTCAGCAAGGGTCCTCACCCCAGCACTGGGCATGAAGCTGGGCACAGAGCTCTCACTGTATCAGTGAGACTAGATGTGATGCCACAGTCCCTATTGTCCCTTCTTGGTGCTTCCATTTGATTGGTGACAGGAAACCTGGTCACCATCAGGGGCAGAGAAGGAGCTGGCACAGGTCTGAGGGACAAGGTATGACTCCTCAGAGGATAAAGAAAGAACCGGGGGTTGGGGTACACATTAACTCCATCACAAGTGTGCACGCTGTGTTTGCTGAATGAAGGAGCAAGTGAAGGAGAACAAAGACTGCCCAAGATGGCAGAAGTGGCCAAGCATCCTGGCTGGGCCCCTGTCTGGGTCATGGACAGGCCAAGAGCAGAATGGGAGACCCTTGGCCCTGACAGGGAATTAGGGAGTTGGATGCAAGATGTCTAGATTTGGGGCACAGGTCCCCACTAGCTGATGCCCCTCAGGAGGACCAAGAATTGATGTAGCATGGATTAAAGGCCAGAGCCCATGCAGAGCCCAGCCTGGTGCAGACAAAATCCCCAAATATAAAACAATTCAGCAGAGATACAGGGCGGCACTTAAGAACAACCAGAGACCACCTGGGAGGCTGCCCAAGCAGAGTGTCTGCTCTCTCTGGTCCTCTGGCAGGAGTCTGAGTGGAATTTCACATGGTCCCTGATCCAAGTGTGTTCACTCTGGTAGATGCCCTTGCAAAAAAATTCTGTGGTGTTCAGAAGACTAAAGAATAGACCTGCCCAGCAATGGACATGGCTGACCACACCTAGCATAGGCTTCCTCCATGAACCTTAAAGTTCTGGTGCCCAGATATGAAGGGAGATAGTTTTGGTGGCAGAAACTCAGTACAGCCCAGACCCTGTGGCCTTGCACACAGTTGTAGCATACAAAGGCCCATCAGAGGAAATGGGAGTCCAGAGCCTGAGAGTGGACACTAGACCCATTGACCTGCCACCTGGGAGTAGATGAGGTCCCAGGACAGACCATCCTAGAGGATGATCAACTACTTGTCATAAGAGCCTGGTTTGCTCTTGTGCTGGACACACAGGATTGAGCTGCGGCACAGTCCTTGGAGAGAGCACTTGGGCTGTGGGTCAAACACATTTCTACTCAGAGATCTGCAACCCTTGGGCAAGAGTGTGCGGGCTGGAGGGAAAGAGAAGAGAAAAATCTCAGTTGCCTAGCCACACTGGTGGGAGAGTTTTGAGTGCATTTTGGGGTGAGCAGATGACCCTTGAGTAGCTCTTAGGGTGACCAGGTGACTTTGGAGTGGTCTCAGGTGAATGGGAAACCTATGAGGGGTCTTGGGGTGAGCAGGAGACCTTGATGTGTGCATGTTAGCTCTGAGTGGGTCTTGGGGTACACAGGACAACATGAGGGGTCTTCAGGTTATCTCTTGGTGGGTCTTGAGATAAGCAGGAGACCTGTGAGTGATCTTAGGGTAAGTGGAGACCTGAAGTAGTCTTGGGGTGAGCAGGAGAACTGTGAGAGGTCTTTGAGCATGGAGGTTATCTTTTGGGGTCATTGGGGTGAGCAAGAGGCCTTTGGTGGATCATGTAGGCTGAGGAGCAATTCTCCTAGGAGTGATCATGGTGGAAACCTTCTAGGCACGTCCCCCTCAGACTAAGGCTTAGGGAAATAAAAGGGTTTTGAGGACCCGGGAGGCAGTGGTGAGGAATTTCCAAGGATTTGCTGTCCTGCTGATAAATAATTCATGTTTTGACTGCACTGTGCCTTCACCAGGCCCCAAAAGCAAACAGATTGCCCAATCGCTAGTTGTGGGTGTGGAGCCAGCAGTGGCCTGAGCCTGACCAGAAGTGGACAAGGACCCTTTTGTGTCTCCATTCAGCTCGGGCCGACCTCCAGGCCTATTCCCCACCCAGGGCCTCCCGGCTTTCTGGAGCTTCAGCATCCTCCCTGGCAGGGAAGCCAGGCCAAGACCCAGTCAGATCCCAACCCAGTCAGTGGGCAGCTGCCTGAGCCCCCTCCTGCCAGATGAGCTGCTTGGGAGCTCTGCACGCCCTGGGCAGTGGGCTCCAGCACACAAGGAGCCTTCTTGCCCTGTCTGAAAGGTGTCCCTCATAAGTCTTATGGGAAAGTTCTTCCATTCTTCCTTACAACCCCAGCCCCGCCTGGCAGGTCAGGATTCCACTGTAAGCAGGACACATCTGGTCCCACCTAGAGTGGGACTTAAGTTTCAGTGGGAGACAGTTGATAAAGAGTAAACAAGCAGGAAAGGTTCTAAAAGGAGCAAATCCCAGGGGGAGGATTCAAGCTGAGGAGCATGGTGGAGATGGGCGTAAAGACAAGCAGCCTCATTCCATGATTCCACGGGTTCCTCCCACAGTTTCTGCAGAGCACCCACTCTGGGCAGGCCACAGGGCACAGAGTTGCCTCCTCAGCAGGGCTGAATATGGGCAGTTCTTTGGACCTGGGCTTTAATGGATACAGAGGAGATGCTGCCGGAGGCGCTGGGGAGGAATGTGTGCAGAACATGGGATCACCAGGACGTCTACATTAGGGACAGGTGGATGTCTAGAACCCAAGGTTGGGGCAATACTGGGGGCCATGCAGATCCCTGAGGACCATGCCAGGACTTCAGCTGTAGGTCAAGGGTGTTGTGCTGTGATGCGATGTGCTTCTCTCAAGTTCCCAGGATGCTGGGTCAGTGGGGAATGAGCACAGCCCCTGAAAGGCAGGGCAGGGTGCTGGCTGTGAGGATGGAGGGAATCAGTGTCCAGAGCAGCCCAATGCCACTGGACATCTCCAGAGCTTCTGGCTGATGCTTCCAGCCTCAGTTTCCAAAAGCCAACTGAGTGACCCGGTGTGCGGAGCCAGGGCTGGTAGAGAACAGTCCACACCCTCAGGGCCAGTGCCAGCTCTGAGCAGGATGCAGCTGGTGTCCGCTGAAGGCTCTGAGACCCTGGGCCCAGAGCTGAGCAGAGGCAGAAAGGAGGGGGCCCCAGTGGACCAAGCAAGATACGGTCAGCATCAGTATGAAAGGGTGCATAGTGAGCAGGGTTATATATGCATATTCTTATGCATGAGTTTGTGCATGGGCATGCATGCATGGGCACACAGTGTGCACACAAGTGCTTCTATGTGAGCATATGAATGTGCATATGTGTGCTCACGTGTGTGTGTGCCTGTGTGGGCTAGGGCAATGGCTGCACACGAAGCAGGAGGAGTAGAGGCCCTGTTAGTGCCACCAGGGCTTTCCAGCTACCACACTGGGTCTTGGTACCTCTTCAGAGCACTTGGCTGCATCCCTCCCAAGCATCCCAGAGATACCATCACGTACTTCCTGGTTGAGTTATGGACACACAGGTCATTTCCAGCTTCCTGGATTATTTTTATAGTCATAAAAAATGAATTTTATTAATCTGAAAAACAAATAAGTGACAATTCTGAAAGAGGCTCTGCAGAGCCCTGCTAGACGAGGAGGCCCAAGGAAACCTATAGGTGCTGCCTCTGCAAAGAATCTGTACCCTTCTGAGCCCTCCCAGCCTTTGGTTCTCAGTTATACTGTGTCTGCCCTTACCCCTTGACTCGGGATGCCATCAGAGAATGGCTGCCAGCCCCATGAGGCATTGTCACCCAGAACAAGTGGATGTTAAAGAGCTCAACGAGATGTGCACATGATCCTGGGGGAGGTGGGGCAGGGGCGCACTGATCAGGAGTACATGGGCCCTTGAAAGGAGGGTCTTCCCTCACCAGCCCTGCTTTGTTCAGCTGGGGGGGTCCTGCAGGCCTTTCTCCTTGTGTCCAAGTGCCCATGTCAACCTGTACAGGATAGTCACTTCCTCTCCTCGCCTCTCAGCTACTGTATGCACAGAACATGCTGGCTAGGAGCCACCCAGCTCAGGATGGTGGGTGGGGGGCTTAGGAACAACTACTAGCTTAACTAATGTCCTTATGGGGAGACCACTCAGAAAACACACAAAGTCCAAATTTGAAACAAATCAAAGAATTTTGTTTTATCTATTTTACCAGTTGCCAATTTTACCTGGCCAGGAACTGCTTTCATCAGAGACTGAGTAGCTCTCTGAAAGAACAGCAGCTCTAAGTTGTTTATAACCAAGGTATTTAAGGGAGAAAAATAGGGAAGAAAATCATCCCCTGGGGTCTTTTCTATCAAATTTTGCAAATTGCAAGCAAACAGAATACAGGGTTATGAAGTTAGCAGAGCAAAACCAGAAAACCATATATTCATTTATGGGGATCTATATCCTCATTTATATAGGTCTATAATCCTCATTTGTATAGGTCTAAACCAAGACAATTTAAAAATAATACCTTGAGAACAGCCTATGTAACAAGTTTCTCACGAGAACCAAGAAGATGGAGTCCCTATGGCTACACTGAGTTACATAGTTATTTCTTATACTTAACTACTGTTCTAGTAACCTATATCCATCTCTATATTTATCTATAACTATCTGTAACTATATTAGACCTCTGAGCTTACACTTATCACCTTACATTATCTATATATCTTATTGTTAGCAACTTAAATCTTATGTCTTACAGTGATTATATTGTTGTACTGTTACTTTTTCTTTCTTACAACTAGGGCAGACTGGAGAAACTTAACATTCCTAATTTTATAACACTTATCTTATAATCCTGTTCTGCTTACTAATTAATATTCCATTAACCTATAATTTCTAATCTATAATCTATAACCTATAACCTGTGTTGATTAAATTCAGACTATAACAATGTTAAGTAACTAGCTTAACAACGAATGCATGGCTCCCAAGCCCAGGGCTGACTGAGCTGGCTGCAAGGGTCTGTTAGCTAACACTCATGTGACCCCATAAAGGAGCATCGTTTTCCATTCACAGATAAGGGTCCAGCATGCTGGGGGACCACCACCCCACAAACATGCTGCTGCAAAGCTGTGTCCGTGACTGTGTGGCCCCAGTGTCAAGGGCCTGACATGATGAGGTAACTAGGGATTGTTCTTTTCTCCCAGGTCCTATTTGCATAGCACAGGTCATCACAGTGTCCCAGCTGCTTATAAGGCCCAAGTCTGCTAGCATGGGTCCTCTGGCATCCAGGGGTCACTCTATGCCCCTGGCCTTAGTTGTGACCAGAATGGCATTGAGGCTGGCCACAACAGTTAGCCATCTTCCTGCTCTGGCATGGCATTTAGGGATTTTTTTGCTTAATAAGATAAAGAGTAGCAGCTGTGCAAACCTGACAGCGAGGTGAACGAGTGGTTAAAATGGAGGAAAAACCTCAGAGCACAGTTGTTACCGTGCCCACCGTGCCCAACCTCAAATGGGTAGGCCACAGCGTGTGCCCATGGCCTATGCCCAGAGCTGCCAGGCCAAGCCTGGGCAGCCAGCCCCCAGCCTCTCTGGCCACCTCTCTGTCCAGACCTCAACCCAGCTGCCTGACCACATGGGAGGACGTTCCTCTGGGGGCTCCTGGAAATTGCAAAAATGAAAGCAAGCAAGTTGTTTTCTCCAGAAACATTCTCCCCACAGCGATATTGAAAGCGTCTGTTTTTCTCTGATCATTACATCTTTGGGTTCATGCTGGTGTGTGGGCCATGGTTCTAGTCATCATGGAAAAGAGGAAAGATGAAAAGAAGGGAGAGAAAATATGCTCTTCATTTTTCCTCATACCAGGGGAGCAAAATGAAAGTCAGGAAATTTTGCTCAAAAGTGGTTTGATCAGATCTGGTGGTTTCTGAAGCCCCAAAAGGAAATTCTGCAGACTTAAGATCTTCCACAAGCCCCCCCCCCCCAAAAAAAAATGGGCTGGAACGCAAGCTCCTCACTCTGAATGCAGTTTGTTTTCCGTATTGATACTTTGTAAACACCCAGGGCTCTTGGAGGGAAAAACAAGATGATGCAATAACATTCATGCTAAATATGTCATCCCTAGCTTCATTGTTAGTGTCATCTCGTCGTTTTATTGCCTTTAAATAATAATAAATCATTTTTTATTAAATAAAATAAATCATTTTTTATTAAATAAAATGATGAACCACAGGGGTGAAGCGCAGAAGAAACACCTGTTTTCAGGCAAGTGGAAGAAGGATTCCGCCCACTCCATCGGCCTCTCCCACTCTGGCCACGCCCCCTTGACCTTGGTCTTGAATCCTGGATAAGTGACAGGAGGGTTTTTTAAAAACACAGTAGAGGGCTGGGGTTGTAGCACGGTGGTAGAGCTCTTGCCTAGCATGTGTGACTGGTTTCTATCCTCAGCACCACATAAAAATAAATAAAATAAAGGTCTATCAACAACTAAAAAAAAAACACAGTAGAGGGGCTGGTTGTGTAGCTCAGTGGTAGAGCCCTTGCCTAGAATGGTGAGGCCCTGGATTCCATCCCCAGCATCACGAAAACCAACAAACAACAACAACAAAAATAACCCACAATGGAGCTTACATTTTCTAGTAAATAAATCCTTCCCCCTTTGCTTTTGAAATCGAGACTACACTGTCACAATTATCTTTTAATGGAATGATTTCAGACTTTCCTTATAGTTACTAGTTTTTGAATCTCTTCTTATTGATTTCATTAAATCGACCATAAGAAGGTGAAGAGTCTAGTCTCAGTTAATTTCCACTCAAAGAAACCAGTCGTTTTTCTGCTCCAGCATCCCACTTTGAAGAGCTGTCATCCCCGTTTCTGCAGACGTGGTGAAGGGGACCGGGGTAGGGGGTCAGTCTGACCAGTTAATAGGGTTCCTAGTGGTCATCGGAAAGCCTGCATGTCCCTGCTTCATTCTGAAGCTCTGGCCACACACAAGGGCCACTAGAGCCTATAGGAAAGCCCCCAAGGTCTGATGCGCAGGTCTCACTGGGTAACAGAGCCCAGGAGGAAGACCCTCCAAAGTCCCCTGTGGTCCTCAAAATCTCCCACTAGTTGAAGGGGTTTTGTCAAAATGAAGAGGTCAGTAGGAGATCCTCCCCTGTGCAACCTTGGCGTGGCGCCTCCTGCCCTCCCCCATCCTCAGGCTCCTTGGAAACCTCTGAGTGCTTAGAGGCCTTTGGTAGCCCAGTCTTTCTCTGGTGCTATGTGGGCTCAGGCCCCTCTGCCCAGAAGGGGACACCCAGAGTCCAGGCAGCTGAAGGAGACTAGGCCTAGGGACCGGAGTCATGGCTCAGAGCAGGGCTTACACCCTCACCCCTCCTTTAAGAGACCCCAACGCCTCCACGGAGAATCTGGGAGACTGGGAGCAGCCCTGGGCTCCAGGAGGCCACAGTCTCCACAGGCAAGAACAAATGCATCACAAAGTCAGGTGGCAGGTGTAGACAACCCACTGCTGAAGCCATCTTCTTTGCAGTATAGCCTCCGCTGCTCCAGACTACGTCCCTCCTGCATCCGCCAGTGTTGGCCCTGCTGACAAGGGCCATTTCTTGTTTCTGTCTTCAGCACATATGCCCCCACCCCTCTCACCGCTGAGGGCCCCATAGCAGAGACACCTCCTCCCTGAACTTGGCTCTGGAAGCTTTTTTGGATGCCACCTGCCAGCAATCTTAGTTGCAGAAGGGCACCAACTCCAGGACTCCCAGGCAGCTGCCTGACTCCTGGTGCAGCTCCTGCCCCCTCAAGGAGCCTCCAGGGGCAAATCTGCTAGGAGAATCAGTGGACAGCTGTTCCTGCCATAGGGCCCCTTCACCTCAGGATTAGAAAGTCTCAACCATAACCTTGTTCGCCACAAAACACTTGTGAAAGGCCCATTTTCCAGGACAGAGGCATTTAGAGAGTGCATTCTGCCTGTATATTAGGCCGTCTTCCCTTCACTGTGAGGAATTCCTTTTCTGGGAACTTGACAGTGATCTATTCCAGCCGGTGCATAAATAATTCAGACACATCGCTGCCCTCCCCACCCCTCCTGGGCTCTTACCATCCTCATTCTCAAGTTCTTTCCAACTTGCCCCCCAAAGATGGAAAGAAGTTCTGTGAAGAGCAGGTATGGTCCAACCCAAAGAGGTCTACTCCTGTCCACAGCCACAGTGGCTTGAAAGCCGCCCCCAGCTCAGATGGCACTGACCACTGAGGACTCTGCCCCACCCAAGAGAGACCAGGGGGGTGAACGAGGTGCCCAAGGGGAAAATGAGACAGATGAGCAACACCCCCCACCCCCATGGTCTAGAACAAGCGAAGCCAAATTTAGCGCAAAGTGTCTGGTGCACTTGACTAAACGTCATGCTGAGCTACTGCCAAGGAGAAGCCCCCTCACCTTCCAGAACATTCACCCGTTGAAAACCTGGTATTAAATAGCTTAATATATCCCATTACTGCAAGGAGGCTGTTTTCTGCTGTGAGTGATGAGAAGATTACCCGGGACGGAGAGACTAATTGCTGCCTCCATGCCTTCTTCTGGTGAGTCAGGGACCTGCTGTGTTTACAGGAGAAAGGAAGCATCTGTCTTCTCTGGGCTTTGGCCTCCCTGAGATTGGCCCTAGGGTGGGGCTCCCCAAGATGTCCAGCTGTATCCCAGAACCCTTGTCTGTCACCTTATCTTTGGAGAGGGGCTGAAGTCTAAGGTTTTGCCGTGAGAATTCCTGGATCATGTGGGGACCTAAATGAAACCATGTGTCATTGCATGGAGGGGCCCTGAGCCCCACATGATCCAAAGTGGAGTTGAGTTATTTTGCCCATCTGTTCTGCCATAGTTGCCAAAGAGTCTGTATTAGTTTCCTGTTGCTGCTGTAACAAACACTGCAAATCTGGCAACTCAAATAGTACAGATCCCTTCTCATAATGAGGAGTCAGAATCTAACTGAATTAGCAGGCTGTGTCCCCTGGGAGGCTCCAGAAAACCCATCTCCACCACCTTTCCCTGCTGCTAGAGGTACCTGACTGCCATGGCTCATGGCTCCTTCCTCAGTCCCAAAGCTAGCAAGGCAGCATCTTTTGTAATCAAATCTTCCTCAAGCCCTCTTGGGAGGACCCTGGAGCTTTGCATCAAGCCCTCCTGAATGATCAGAAGAATCCCCCCATCTCAGTATCCTTCATAACTTATCAGTAGAGTCCCTTCTGTCATTGTGAGGTACCATGGCATATGCTTGGGAATTCAGACTTGGACATCTTTGGGGGACCAGAAGTCATTCTCACTTTAGTATGAATGAGCACAATCAATACTTACTGTGTTTTTGTCAGAGCTAAGGGAAATTCCTCTAAAGGAAGGTATGTGGGTATTCACCTCTGGGAGAGAAAGGGATGTAGATGGTTCAAGGCTGTAGGAGGCTCCTGAGAAGGCAGAGCTCCTCTATGAAGTGTCAGCTGACATTAACGTCCACAACTTGGCATTCCTCACGATGCCAAACTTTCTAGTAGCCTCTGGGGTCCTGCATGGCCTCCAAGTAGCAGAGATGCACCAGGCATTCATAGGTGTCCAGAGAGAGGTATACTAACATCTTGCTGGGGTCCTGGCCCTTTTGGCTCTCTCCAGGTTCTCCTTTTCCTCCTTCCATGATTCCTGAGCTGTAGAATCCACAGCCTGTCCTTCACTGTGGCATCCACCTTGGGCCACAGTTGTGCTTCCTCCCTCGGCCCACTCAAGGTATTGACATTAGCCTTGAAACTGGCTCCTTTCCCTGCCTGTTCAGTACGGAAGCCAGGTGCAGCCAGGCATGGTCAGATGTGGCTTGCTCTGACCTCAGGGGCAATGCTGAGAGGCCTCAGGGGCTGGCAGCTCCAGAGTGTGGGGGACCCCGGGGGATGGGGGCACCAGCTCAGATCAGTCATGGAGGGACCTAGAAACACCCATCCATGGGCCTCTTGGGGTCTTGACCACAGGGTGTAAGTGTCTCAAGTCTGCTTTGGGGACTCTGCCCAGAAGACTCAGGAAGGGGCTGTCACAGTGCTCTGCAGCCCCAGGCCCCACCCTAGGACCCCCACCCAGCATCTGCCCAGCACCCAACTGGTGGCTCCTTTGTGCACAGTTGAGTGGCTTATGAAGAACAGATGACAGGTGCTGGGTCTCCTGCCAGCACCTTCCTGCTGTGAGTTAGGCAAGGACCTGGATGGACACCCAGCCCCTCCCCACTGTCAGCTGCAGAGCTCTCACCTGTACTGTGGGGCTGTGGAGCCCAGACCCCTCCTCTAAGATGTGGAAGCCCAGCACCCCCCCCCAGCACAGGCCCAGGGCCCATGGGAACCCCAAGGGCCATTGTGGGGGACGAGCCCCATGGGAACAACCATAGGGCACTTGCTTCACCTAGGAGGCCCCATGTGTTGGAAACAAGAGGGGTCAAGACAGGCTAGGAGGCACCTGTATGTCACCATATGATGCACCTTTAGTGCATTATATACCCTGACCCAACCTAGAGCAGCTGGCTCCTTCTGTGTTGATCCCTTGGCTGTCACCCACCGTGAACACCTGTGAGGTTTATGGGGAAGACATATAGGTTCAAGGATCTGCATGTGGGTTTCAGGATATAAGTCCCTCCCTCAATGGGCCTCAGGAGTCCCCTTATTTCGCCCAGTGCAAAGTTGATGGGTTGATTGATTTTCAGTAACTCCTTCCTTTGAACTTGTTTTCTTGCCACCCGCCCCACCCCCTGCAGAAAGCACCAGAGCCCTCCCTGATCCAGTGAGGCCATGGGCAAGGCTCTGTCCTGAGTGGTGCCTCCTCTCCACCCTGTGGATCTGGGGCAGCTGCATTGGAAACATGAGGTTGCTCTGCTGCAGCTGGTGGGCGGTGGGCCAGGCTGATGGAGAGGGACAGTGACCTTGGACCCTGAGCTCCCAGTGCACCCACACAAGACCCTCCTATTCCAGGAAGTGTTGGCCCCCACTGCTCTATCCCCCCCACCCCCTGATCACAGCAGTTTTTTGTTCTTGGTGCTCAGCCAGCCAAGTATCAGATAACATCTTGCTTTTACTCTGGAAGAAGAGGCCACGCCCTTCAACTGCCCTCCACACCTGAGCACTCCATCCCTGGACACCGGGCAAGGGGAGACTGCCAGGTGACTGGGTTCACCGGTCTGTCTCGACCTGGCACAGCAGGTTCAGTACTTTTCCAGTGCTTGCCTGATGCTGAGCCACTGGTGCCACTTTGGTCCCTGGTTAGGAAGGAGGCCAACAACCTCCATGCAAAATGAGAGGGCATCAGGGGCACCAGCTTGCTGGCTCTTTTGGACACCTTGACACCCACTCAGCCTCCTCAGAGCCTCCATAGGACCCTCTTTGCCCGCAGGTGTAAGGGGGTGACCCAATCTTGTCACTGGCAACCCCATAAATGTCTCAGTGCATCTCCTGATAAGCAGCACACCCACAGATGCCTCCCATAGCAGCAGAAGTAGCTCTGAGACCAGCATCCTTTTAGCCTTTGCTAGTGGCTAGGACCCTACAGCAGTTAGGCAGTGGCTACCTCAGTGGTGTGGGACTTGAGGGCAAGTGGACCCTGCTGCTCATTTCTCGTTTCCCCCTCCTCTCTGGTGCTCCCCTACCCCAGTTGGCCTTCTCTCCCCTCCCTTGTTTTGGTGCAGACCTTAAACAGTGAGACCCAGAGGGTCCTCAGCACCCAACAGCTTCCCTTCGAGGCCTCAACACACCTTTCCTGAGCTGTGCCCTACTGGGTAGTACAGCCTTCTCCTTCAGGTGCCACCTTGGCCAGCCTCTGCCTGGAGACCTTATCAGGACCAATTAAACTGGGCACCACCCCGAGGAGCTGACAGCCTGTGAGCAGCATCCGGGGAAGACCCAGAGCCCTGACCCCAGGCACCTGATGGGTGTGGGGTGGCTTCCTGAGGAGCTGTCTGGAGCTGATCTCAAAACCTGAATGTCATCCACATTGGACACAGCAACTCTCAGCATGAACAAAAGGAGGATTTCACCTGGCCTTGGCAGAGGCCTCGTGCCTACCGTTCCTCCCCTGTGTGTCCAGGGAGCAGGCTGCGATGTGTGCAAAGATCAACACATGGGCGATGTTCAAAAATGCCAAGAGAAGGTGGCAGCCCAGGGCACGGCCTCCCTCCATCCACCTGGCAAGTATTGATGTCAGCCTTGAAACTGGCATGGTAGTGAGGATGGGACTGGCCTTCTGGGAAGTGCATCTCCTTGCCAGTGACCAGCATAGGTTTGAAGGTGTCTGCAGCAGCTGTACCTGGCCTGCCAGGGCAGGACTGGCCACTGTCACTTGAGTTCAGGGAAGGGAGTGGCAGTCCTGCATCTTGACCAGTGTCGATTCCTGGTGGGTACACATGTTGGGCCCAACACAAGACTTGCCTTGAACACAGAAGGCCCCCAGGCTGGCCTAAAAGCACTGCCCCCATCCCAGGCTTGGAGAGTGCTAATGTTCAGGCAGGTTGACCATGGAAGGGGTGTTCCAGGGTGGGGGTGACAATGTGGGGGACTGGGATTTTCCTAACTGTCACCAAACCCAGGGAAGTGCCAAGTTGTCACCCAGTGCCATAAGGCTGAGCTTCGAGGACAGTCAGGAAGGAGTAATGGCTGAGGCTCGGTGGGTGCCAGGCTGCCCTGAAGAGAAGCTGCTTATTACCCTCCCTGTCAGTGACTCCTGGAGGTTGGGGGTGGTCACATGGGACCACATATCCAGAGCCAGGTGGTCTAAGGAGCCTGGTGGTCAGAACTGATACCACTTCCAGGATTGCAATCTGAGGATCCATGTGTGACCAGCTCTGGGAGCTTTCTCGTCTCACCAGATGACTCCCAGCTGCACTGGGGCTAAGTGGGTGTCACTAGAGACATGGGTGACCCCCACCCAGCAATGCATCCACCTGGGCCCAGGACAGGAATTTAGTTTCAACAGCTCAATCAACTGTGACATTTTCTTCAGGTTGTCCCTAAAGCCTGAAGGACCTTATGACCGTGAGGGAGGGTCTGAGGAAAGCTGGGTGCAGAGTAGACTTGGGCTAGGAAGGTTCAGCCATATCCCAGTAGCCCCAGGACCTAGCTGCAGGTAGCCTCAGGGACCAGGCCGAGGTGGATCTGCCAGACGTCCTGTGCTGAGGCCCCACTTTGCTGCCCATGGTGTGGGCTCATTGAAAGGACCTGAGGGAGGTCAAGTGGACGGCACCACCCAGGAAGGTCAGCCACCAGTTTTTCCCAACCAGACTCTGCTGTAAGCACCAGGTCTCAGTTTAAGAAAATCTTCTGTGGCCCACAGTGGTCCCTGGGGTCACATGGTGGCTGTCCCAAGTTCTTCACATCTTAACAGAGGTACGTGGCTGCACCATGGGCCTATGAGTGCAATAGATGCCACCTCAGGTCAGGATTCAGAGCTGCAGCTCTTACAGAGCTCTTGCAGAGCATGCAGGGTGGGCCTGGGCCAGCAGGCGTGTGCTGTTTGCTTTCCTGGAGTTTTGTGCATTACCGGTGGAATGCCGTGATCAGGGACCAACTCTCCTCTGCAGAGGTGAGATGAAGAGAAAGAAATATGTCTCTCAGATGAGGGACATGGCCATAGCATGGGAGGCAGCTGTGGCCACGCCCTCTCTGAACATCCTGGAGCTGGGACTTCTTGCCACAGGCTAAGATTAGACAGATCTGAGAATGCACAGGTCTGCCTCTAACCTGGGGTGAATGCCAGCCATTGAGGAGTTGTGAGGTTTTGGCTCCCCAGGGGTCTCTGCAGGGGCTGTAGCACCCCCACTTGAGCAAGGCCTTACACCATGAGCCCATTCCCTGCCCTGCCCTGTCCGTTGGGATCATGGTGTACATTGGGCTATTCTTCCTGTCTTGGCTCCTGTGTGGGCTGGAGGCTGTGTCCCTCAGAGGTTGTGAGGGTTCCTGGAGCATCAGGAAATGAGGGTCAGGATTTCTGGAGAGCATCAGGATGCCTTCAGGGATGTCCACAGTGATAGCTTTAGCTTTGGAAGACATGGAATCATGGGAGATCTCTGCAATGAGATTTTTGCAGCCCCTACCCCACCATTCTGACCCAGCTGGTCCAGGGTGGGTCATGTTATAATCACTTATAACACACATTCCCAGGGCATTTGGGCTCCAGGACCCAGTTTAAGAAATGCTGGCTCACAGGGTATGGCCTCTTCTCCAGAGATGTGGTCAGGATGTCGCAAGTAGTGGGCAGGATCAGCAGGTGGCCAGGTTGTGGGGAGCAGTGGTCAGGATTTCAGCCAAGGAGAAGAGGGCAGCCTGTGCCCTTCCACTGCCCTCTGTGCCATATCGCAGTGGGATCTTGAGAAGTGTCCTGGAATGTCATCCAGTGGTTGCCCGGATGAAAGGCAGGTAGCCTGGGGAAAGACCAAGTTGGTGGGGCAGAGGGGGAGCTGCCTGATCACTATGTTAGAAGCAGGCAGTTTGTTTGGGGTATAAACTTGGAATAACCCCTTCTTTCCTTTCTTTTATGGGATACCTGGGACCCCTTAAGGGTCTTGCTCTCTGTCATATCATGCACAAAGGGAAACTGAGGACCACAACCATCAGTAAGTGCTCCCCCTGCCCTCTTGACACAGTTCAGGGCACAACAACAAGGCTGAGGAGCTGACAGTGGTCAGAGAGGATTTGGGGTGCACTGAGGGGTTTGCTGGAGCAACCTTGGAGACTCCTGGGAGAGGAGAGCATAGTCAGACAGCACCCCTCACCACTTCTCTGAACCTCTGGGCCCTTCAGGAGAAAGGTTCCTGGAAGCCAAAGAGCCTGCAGGTGGCATATGGGGCCACAGTGGGGCTAGGACAGCTGCCTGCTTCTGGGATCATTGAGGAGGTGAGTGATACGGAAACAGGAACTGTTCCAGGACATCAGAAAGACATCAGGGAAGTGCCCAGACCTTTCCTGGAGCTGCAAGGCTGAGAGCCACCTGGACTTCAGGTGTCCATGTGATGTGCTCAAAAGGCCACAGGGGTGAGGGAGGAGAAGGACTGGGGCATTGGCTGAAGGATCCCCTCACTGTTGGGCTCCACAAACATTGCCTCTGCTCTGTCTGTAGTCTGTTCACACATACTGTGGAGGTGACATGGAGGTGACAGAGATGGAAGAAATGAGGCCCCAAAGGCTTCAGGGAGACAGAGGCCGCCCTGTACCTCTTGTCAGCTCCCTGTTCATCCTCAGCTCATGAAATGCCCGTCCCTAAACAAGTCTCACTGGGCACAGCATCTGCAGGGCAGAACACTTCTGCCCCCAGGCCCTTCCGCTGCATCCACACAATGCTGCCCAGTGTAGCGTGTGCCAAATGCTCTTTGGGCCAGGAGCAGTGTTCTGTCCCAGGCTGCCGGAAAAGGTCGTGTAGAAGTGCTGAGGGGGAAGGAGACCAAGGAGGGAAGTCCAACAAGACACAGTGTTGTAAAAGCTGGGGGCCTGCTTGGGCCTCAGCTCGTCCTCAATGGAGGGGCAGTAGAAGCAGGTGAAGCAGGAGGAGGGCAGGCCCAAGGGCTGAACTGGCATTTGTACCTGATGGAACAGCGCCAGGCCAGGGTGGGAGAGCTTGGTGTGAGGTGGCCCTGCATCCTTTGGCTTTCCAAGGTTCATTTGTCGGAAGCCACTTGCTTCCGCTGTCCTCAGGGCTGCTCTGCTGCTTGCATCAGACAGGGCCAAGGTGTCCCCTGCCCAGGGGCCCTGAGCCCTTCTCTACTGGCAGGGGACAGGGGCCATGGGCTAGATGCTTCAGGCACCTGGCCCAGAGCGAGGGTGAATTCTCTGCCACTGCCCCAGCCTGCGAGTGCCACTAGACAGGAGCTGTTGGGTGGGCTCGGCTTTGATGGCCAGATCTGTGCAATTGACTCAGGTAGGCAAGTCACACATCTGCCCAGGAGCTCTGAAGCTCTTTTTGTGGTGGGAAATCAAACTATCTTTTCACAGCCATTGACTGCTCTTTTCCAGTCCCTGTGTACAGATGTGCCCAGAAAAATCAGAGGAACATGTCCTCATCCCTTCTTCCTGAGATCCTTCCGACAGCTCGGTTCTGTAGGGTGTGCGTGTGCGAGTGGTTAGTGTGTGCCTGTGCCTCCTTGTTATTGTGAGCCTGCCTGTAGTGCATGGTCAGAACTTTGCCACACAGTGTCCTGGCCCATCCCCCGGGTCCCTCACTTGGTCGGTCCCTCCCTAGACCCCAGTTGCCCATCTCAGCTCCCCCAAGGCCCTGCTGCTCTTTGATCATTAAGGGCTGGCTCCAAGGTGGCAAGCCTGGACAACTCCAAGTGGATGTCCAGCCTGCCCCTGCCAGTGTGGACTACACCTCGGGTACCCATGGGGTTCTGGAGTGTACTGCATCCCAGGCCACCCAGGTGCAGGTCCTATCTTTCTCCCGCCAGGGCTTGGACTTGGGGCTGGGGCAACACTGCTGGTCAGTGGCAGAGTGAAGATGTAACTGGGGCACTGTCTGTATTACAGCAGAAGTGGACCTGATGCTTCTCTGCAAGCGCTGTGCATACAGGGCAGGGAGAAGAGAGGGGCTCCGTAACAGTTCCCTGAAGCTTTGCACCACTGCTGACAGGGTTGTGTTCCTGGGAATGGGTGGGAGACGTCATGCAAAGGACTGAGATTCCAAAGGGCTTCCCAGAGGTGGTGGCCAGGGGAACAGCTTGAGAGCACAGAGGGAGGAAGGTGGGGAGGGAGAGCAGCCAGGGATATCAGAGGTACCAGGGAGGCCTCAGGCAGTCCACAGAGCTTTGCTGCCCAGCATGCAGCCACTAGACATTTAGATTTGACTTAATTTAAAAAAATAGAATTAAAAGCTGCCTCCTCAGGGCTCTAGACACTTTTTGAGCTCCCTATAGCCACGCGTGGCCCATGGCTGCAGTGCTGTATGGTAAAGAATGAATGACACTTGCATCACAGAGGGAAGGTTGACCAGCCAGCTGCTGAGGCCACCAAGCGCTTGCCTCCATGCCAGGCTATCCCCAGGGACTGAAGCCAGCTCTGCCCACCTAGCATATGAGTGTGGTCAGTGCCAGCATTTACCACCAAAATAATTCTGCCTTCCACAACAGAGTTAATGCCATGGCTAGGTTAGGGTTAGGGCTGGCACTGAGCACCGTGTCTGGGCTCAGACACTGCACACGTGAAGCTCCAAAAAACTCACAGGGTGGAAACCTCACTTCCGTCCATATCATTTCCAGTTAAAAGTGACGACAGTCTAGGAGAACTGTGTTCTGGGAACGGGCTTTCCTGGGAGCCAGGGCTTCCGGGTTGAATACAAGGGCTTGGTGTTCAGCCTCAAGGGCTCCCACAGAAGCTGCCACCACAGAGCCAAGGGCTGCAACCAGTGGACTGATGAGCCTGCTGTGACCTGTAGTGCTTTTTAAAAAAAAAATGAAATTTTAAATTAATTTCAAATCCAGGAGATTCCTTTGCCCAAGAGAAGTCTCATGCTGCTGCCACCAGTGCCCCAGGCCCTATGTGCCATCTCCTCCACTCTCTTGTCTCAGAAAATACACACTGATGGCCAGGACCCCCAGCCCAGCTGGTTAGAGGAAATGTGCTTTGTCCACAGTACGCTGTCTGCACTACGTTGCATGGAGACCTGGTGCAAGGCCATGGACATTCCCAGCCACAGTCCTCTCCAGCAAGTACTCATAGGTCGTGGGGAATGGTTAGTTCCTGGTGTGTCACCTCCTCCACTGGTTCCTAGAAAGGCTGATGAAGAAATCCATTATTGGGGCCAGTGATGTTCAGGGAACCATTAAGGACAGCTGTCATTGCTTCCCAAGAACAGCTGGGGAGGGGCCCAGCTAAAGTCTGGCCATCGCCTGCAGCCTGGACTGGATCCTCCCTGACCAGAAGCCACAGCTCACCACAATGGGTCTCCACCGGGCCTAGCTGTGTCGGGCAGCAACCTCAGCCAGCACTGGGGTGGGGAGCCGAGAGAGCCCTGGCTGAGCTCACCTGCACATCTGGAAGGAAGGACCCAGACCAGGGAAACTGAAGGATGGGCACATGACTGGGGCAGGGTGTGGGTCTCACTGCTGGGAGCATCCAAGCCTACCCAGAATGACAGTGCCAACTTGTGAAGGAAGTGGGACTGGAGCAGGTTGAGACCCAGGCCATGTTTTCCAGCACCCAAGAAGGCGGCCAGCACAGATCCTAAGCTGGAGTTCCCCAGCAGGATTGGCCTGAGACGTGTTTCCTGGACTATTGGTGGAGGCAGAGACACAGTGGACCCAGATTTCGTGACAACAACGTTGCTGCTCTCTGATGGGATTTTGAGCAACAATAGGTTAACATTTCCAAATTCTTAAAGTCAAACATTTGAAAGAGCCCTATGACTTGTCCCTGTCTCCCCACCGAGTTTGTTGAACACCCCAGAACCTGAGACACTGGGGATATTCAAAGTCTACAGAGCAATGGTGGCCTTCAAAGCAGCCCTGTGTGTGGTGACTTGATCAGGGAGAGTTTCGGTGCAGTTTACAGATGGAAACTTTCCTGCCCCTGTAGGGAGCACAGACGGCCTCACCTGTAGCAGGCTGAGTGCAGCCTGCACTGTGAGCAGCTCCAGAGAGGCAGCCTGGAGGGTGGCATGACCGGCACCGTGGACAGGGGACACAGACCTGTGTCTGGGCCTGGTTCTCCTGGTTAGAATCTGCTGTCCTCCTTGGATGCCAGCTGGTGGATTCCCTGATTGTCCTCCCTAAGCAGCCCTGGGAAGCCTGGGTCTCAACCACCCTCACCCTGTTCACTCCAGCCAGGCCCCTGGGCTTCTGAGAGGAAGGGCCCAGGCAGTGCTGGACCAGGAAGCCCAGCGTGCAGCTCCCCAGCCCTGAGCTCCTGCCAAGCCCCAAGACTGCTGTGCATGGGGTGAACAAGAGTGGGAAGTGGAATCCCAGACAGCACTGATGCCTCTAGCTGTGCCCACAAAGGAAGGATCTGCCCCTGTGACTCAGACCAGGGTTATGATTGCACGCGCGCACGTGCGCGCACACACACACACACACACTGAGCAAGCACCAGCCTCACTGAGTGACCAAACAGACAGACCAGTGGGACCCTCCAGAGGAGCTCTGGGCTGTCTGGGCTCTATCACTAGCACTACAGGTCCCTGCCCCTCTATGGCCCCATCATCTCCATCTATAAAGTGGGAGAGTTGTAATCCTGAGTTTCCTCTGTCACAGATATACCCTCCATGAGCAGCAAGGACCCAAGGGAGCCAGGTCTCTCATGGTAGCTACCCTCTAGCTCTTCCCTTGGCAGGGCACCCACCTGCCCATAACTCAGGGACACTGCACCTGGCTGCCTACTATGGCCAGGCAGGCCTTCAACAGGACAGTTGGCCACTTGGTACTAAGAAGCCAGGCTCAAAGTCAGAATGGATAGGCACTGGGCATGACATCTCATATCCTATCTGGCTGTTCCCTGAACTTAAGGGGAGAGACCCAGCACAATCTGTCCCTTGTCCAAGGCCACCCAAGCAGCAGTAAAGTCCGGAAACCAACCTCCAGCATGCCAGCAGGGAAGCCAGGGCTCCAGGGAGGAGCTGCTGGCCAGCATCCACTGCAGGTGAGGGGCCAGGACCCTGCCAGAGCAGCTGGTGGCCCAGCTTTGGGATATCACAGGTGGTGCCTTACTGCTCCAGTGTTTCTGTCTGCACACCAGCCAGGGAGGGCAGCAGGAATGATGTGGCTCCTCTTTGCTGGCACTGGGGAAAGTTTTATGAAGGATTTTCCTTTGGAACTGAGGCTGGGAAATGGCTGCATTTAAGGCTTTAAACCAAGACTTCTCAGGACTGCAGGTCAGTATGACATGCTGGGCAGAAAGTGGGCTCCACAGTCTGTGTAGGGCTGAGACCATGGGTCAGACACGCTGGCTACAGGCCTTTACAACGGGAATGCGCAAGGGGACTCCCAGGGGCCCTGTTTCCCAAACTTTAACTTCTCTGATTGAGGACCCCTGAGTGCTGGGACGTCCAGGCTGGACATTCCTTGAGACACACACGTGGACTTTTCCAAGAGAACTGCAAGCAAGAATGGAGGGCCCAAAGATAAGAACAGGAAACAGGAGGGCATTACAGCTCAACTTGGAAGCTGGACGGGGCAGTGGAGAAATTGAAACCCAGGCCCCAGTGCCATATGCCCCTGTGGACAGAAAACCACAAAGGGGACCTATGAAGGCTGCCCAGCCTCCCTTTTAGAGGTAACAGTGATCCAGGAGGGCACATCTTC
This sequence comes from Marmota flaviventris, assembly GCF_047511675.1. Lineage (NCBI taxonomy): Eukaryota > Metazoa > Chordata > Mammalia > Rodentia > Sciuridae > Marmota > Marmota flaviventris. The sequence continues at coordinate 39,500,326 of NC_092516.1, read as the reverse complement.
AGGCAGACTGTCCCCCAACCTCAACCCAAGCCCACGCCCTGGAGAGGTGTGTGTCTGGTCCAATTCAGGGCCATCTCTCTGCAGCGGGGCCGCTCAGAGGCATTGCTTAAACAAGAAGCCATTTGGCAGGAGGTGGGCTCCCAGGGGAGCTGGTTTGGGGAGTACCAACCTCATGGTGCAATGCTCCTGTCTACCGGGGGGCAAGCGCTCCATCTGTCCACAGCTGCTCCTGAGTTACTAACCAGGGTTGGGAGGAGGTGCCCAGCCTCCCAGGCAGAATTTCCACCTGCAGCCCAGGCTGCAGAGGGTAGTGAAGCAGGTAGCAGCTAGGCAACGGTGAGGTCTAAGCACTCATTACCCTTAAGTATACGTATTTAATGGTAAGTTTGCATCATTTAATTTTCAACAGTGACTCTGTGACAACGGGTTAGCAAAATCATCAGACATTTAAATCAGCTCTGGAAAACTGACATAGTGTGTCCAGCATACAGCTAGGGGTTTTATCAGTGACAAACCCTTTCTGTTCTCCCCATTTTCTCCAGGCAAACCAGGGAGCAGGAGACGCCCCCCGACTTTTTTTATTTCTCTGACTACGAGCGGCACAATGCGGAGATCGCTGCCTTCCACCTGGACAGGTGAGCCCCCTCCTCCACAGAGCAGCCACCTCCACCTGCACAAGGGAGCCCCCTCCTCTGAGAGCCAGGCACCCATCAAGCATAATTACACAGGTCTGCTAGTGCCCGAGAAGGCACAGGCCTGGCCTCTGGGGTCCACAGTGTATTGTCACTGTCATTTCCTCGTGGCGATCTCTGCAGTCTGTGTTCAGAACACCCTACTAGAATTGGTTCTTTTAACTCTCATGATGCCTGGGGGGGCAGACCTTCACATCCCAATTCCACAGACCAGAAAACTGAGGCCCTGAGAGAAATACATGCCCAGAGATGGGCCCTTCCACTGTGGCTCATCACCTAGGCAGGTGCCTCCTGTGTGCCCAGCAAGGAGCATCCAGAGGAATGGTAGGTTTGGGGTCTCAGAGAACACAGGAAAAAGAAAAGCAGGAAAGAAGAGAGGAAGAAGCATTAGTGCCGTGAATTTTAATATGGCTAATCACAGGGTGGGACTTCTCTGAGGGAAAAAAAATCTACTTGAAGAAAGTGGTGCCCACAGCAAAACGAGTTGAGGCCTGGTCCCTGCTTCCTGAGGGGCAGCTCTGACCTGCAGGATGCAGCTCATTTTCAGGTTCCACCTGGCTACAGAGAGGTGGGGGCTACGCACAGGAGCCCCATGGGATGGTCAGTGTCTACCCTCGAGGGGCAGCCCACAGTCTGACCCTGGGGTCAGGTTCAAGGGATCTGGAGGTCAGAGAGCACCCATCAGGCAGCAGCAGAAAGGAACTTCTGCGTCTGGAGCCTCCTGGCTGCTCTGCAGGGCCTTAGGTGGACAGTAGTGTCATCCCCACCACCATCCCCAACCCCCGCAGCTGGCTGAATGCAGAGTCTGGGCCCCACCCCACACCCACAGACCAGGATCTGCATTTTAACAGAATCGGGTGATCCATGTATGATCACAAACCTTGTGTGGTGACTGCAGAAATCTCCAGAAGTTAGATTTCCAACCATTGCATTTTCCCAGAACAGCCCAGCCTGAGAGAAAGCCTTTCTATGGAAAGAACCATGGGGGCTCCCAAGCCATGAGGTTTCTCTCTAGAAAACATGGACCCCAGTCGACGTGCTTATAAGACAGGGAAGCAGAGCCCAGGATATGCCTGCCTGTGGGAGGTGGTGCATGCTGCCACACATAGCCAGCCGGACCCTGGGTCCCAGGTATGCCACCTGTTCCTCCACGCCCGGCCACTTCTGCAGAGGACACCTATGCAGCTATCACAAGTCCTGTGTCAGCAGGAAACACTTGCATCCGGCATCTCCATTTAATTAAGCAAGTGGCAATGCGTGCCGTGGAGCTCAGAAAGAGTTCCATTAAGAGTGGTTCATGTAATTTAATTTAGTTTTCAATTTAGCCCTAGAATGAGGGCATGTTTTAGTTATCCAGGTGCCTGGCAGGGCTGAGGCAAATGCACAAGGACTCGTCCTTCCAGGGTGTGTTCAGCCTGTTGCTGATGGTGCCAGGCAGAGCCACAGCCCAAAGCCGGATTTGAGCGAGGGCCAGGAGAGGCCTGGTTCATCAGCCTCTGCCTGGGCTGCCAGGAATGCACCACAGAGAGTGAAGACTTTTTTCCTCCGTCCTTCTCTTGCCAGGATCCTGGACTTCCGCAGAGTCCCTCCTGTGGCCGGCAGGATGGTCAACATGACCAAAGAAATTCGGGATGTCACTCGAGACAAGAAGCTGTGGAGGACTTTCTTTGTCTCTCCAGGTAGCTATGCACGGCCCATCATGGGGCTCCCAACAGGTGGCGCCCTTGGTAGCCTCTAGAGAGGGGTCATGCAAAGGCCACTCCTCTAGGCAGCTTTTGCTTGGAGAGGGCTGGGTGCCCCTAGCCCCTAGTCCATCTATTGATCCATCCACAAGGCTCCAGAAACCAGAGTTGGGGGTCTTCCTCACTCACGTGCCCTGTGCTAGGCAGGAGGGTTATTTTTACCTCTGTTCACTGTTGGGTTTAGAAGGCAAAGGAGCTCCCTCTCAGATATGCTTAGTCTCTCCTAGTGGCCTTGTCCTCCCTCCTCCCAGACACTCTCCAGCAACATCCACACCTGGAGACAGGCCAGCAGCCCCTTCCCTCAAGGAAGCAACTAGTGAGAGCAGAAGCTCCCCATATCTGTGCCCCTGGAGGTGTCACAGGTGCTGGACTCTTGGGTGCATCACAGAGATCCTCAGCTCATAGAAGCCCTGACACTTTGCTTGTGAACCCCAAGTGTGCACTGATCACACCCACTCACTCCTGAGCCCTGTTGCTCTAGACCTGGTGACTGGGGCTCCGCTGACCTCACTGTCTGAGCTCTTCCTTGCACTGGGCCCCTGCTGAGCTGCTTCCTACCAATTCTTCTGTGCCTGCTGAGCCCTGGGGAGCCCTCCCGCTTCCGCTCCATTCTTGAAGGTGCCCAGTGGTTCCAGCGATGCCAGCAAAGCGGAATGAAGTGGTGGGTGTGTGAACTAGGCCGGCTGGAGACGCTCACACCACAGGAGGGCCCCAGCCACATGCCCAGCTCCGTAATTTCGTGCACATAAATCCAATTAAGGGCTCGATTAGCTGTGTCCTAAGACTTGCTGGCACATAAAAGCCCGACCCCGAAAGCTCGTTTCCTGATCTGTCTCAGATCAATGTGCATGGCTGGGACCGACTCCTAACTGCATTGGTGAGCTTGTCAGAAGCGAGGCCGGGAATCCATATCCATACGTTAGCTGAGTTTGTTCTTGTCCTCCAGCACACATCTGCACGCTCATCTGGTCTCCTCCTCTCAGAGCCTCCTAATGAGAGAAAAATAGGACAGAAATCCCCAAAGGGCAGAGAAGAAGGCTCCCCACTCCCCCGGCCCTCTACCAGCCCCTCCTGACAGAATCAAAGGACCCAATGAGAGCCTGTGTGTTGGCAGGGTCTTTGGGGTGGGTTGTGCTTAAGCCGCCCCAGAGATGGGAGGGTGTCACTCACAGGCAGCTCTCTGTACATGGTGCTGTAAGAAGGGGCCTTCTCTTAGGATTTCCTACAGGGACCTAAGCTCTGGAGTCCCAGCCCCCTTCAGCCTCAGAGCGTGGCAGTTGACCCTGAGGTTGGCCATGAAGTTACTCCTCCATCAAGACACCAACACCACCACTGCCAGCCCCACCTCCTGCCCTACTGCCCACGGGGACACCACCCTGTGGTCCAGGCATGCACACCCTACAGAGACACCACACAGCCCTCTGGCCATGCACACCTGGGAGCTTTGCTACTGGGCAGATACCAGCAGCACTCAGACCTGTGAGTCTTCTTCATTGTTTGGTTTTTTTTTTCTTTATTTTGACTTTTGCAGTGACATTTTTCAAAGGTTCAAAATATTAAGAGAATAACACCCCCCAGGCTTCGGTGCCCACCACCAGGTGAGCAGTTACCAACATTCTTAGACCCAATGCCCTGCATTTCAGCAAGACCTCCTCCTAGGCTCTCAGTTCAGGACAAAGGATGACACAGGTTCAGGGGTAGAGAGGGAGGGGTCCAACTCCCCAGCACCTGATAAGCTGAGAATGGTCCTGGACTGAGGACACAGGTAGATAATGTCATGAGTCCTGCTGCCCAGGGGGTGCAGGCTCAGCCTCAGGGATGTGGGCAGAGGACAGCCCAGCACCCCACAGCACCGGACCCCAGCTGACAGTGCTAACAGCACTCCCATGGAGGGCTGCTCCTCCTGGTGGCATGGGCAGGTGGGACAAGTCCACTACATGGGGCAGGACTATGCTTTCTAGCTGTCACCCAGCAGTGCTGGGCCATCTTTGGGTGAGCAGGCAGGGAAGGTCTAGGTGACAGGCACAGCAGATAAAGGGCTAAGAGCAGTGCAGCTCCTCCCCAGCTCCAAAGACAGGCCTATGGGGTAGGTTGTCCTTGTCCTGCTTTTAGTTTTATTGAGGTGCGTTGGCCTATGGTGGTAGGTACAGAGCATTTAGCCAGCTAAGCTTGGAGGCACTCACTGAACGCCAATGCTGTGGCGCCCTCTACCATCAGCACAGGACCTCACGTCCTGGCCCGTGCAGGCCCCCTGAGCTGCCTTGCATGTCCCTGGGGCAGCCACCCCCTGTGGTGTGAAGCACCTGGAGGCTCAGTTCATATCTTTTGCTTCTGTTCCATCACCATTCTGACTCCAAGGTTCACCCAGTTATTTGCATCTCTGGAGATTGTTCCATCTGTGTGGAGGACTGTGCCTTGGGGAGATGTGTACATTCTGCTGGTCCATTCACCTGTCCACAGGCATCAGATGGACCTGCTTAAGTAACTTGCTCAAGACCAAGCAGAGAAGCTGGGGTCTGAGGATATAGGAAAGGGGAAGCAAGAGGTTTCCATGCTGGGCATGATTTCCCTGCTGATGGGTGGCAGGTGGGTGCAACAACCCAAATGGCTCCAAAGGACAAAGCCACCGAAGCTGCTAAAGCCACCCACTCCAGAATTTTCAGTACCAATGGATTTAGGTCATTATCTAAGAGAGAGGGACTGTGGAGTTTTGTTTGTTTGTTGTTTTTTTTTTAAAAAAAAAAAAAAAAAGGCTGAGCCACTTCTTAGCCTAAACAGATAAATCAAGACCTTACCACGTTCCTCTTTGGTTAGTGTTTGGTCCCCCTCCTGGCCCTCAGCAGGGAACTATCCATTCTGAGTCCCAGGAGCTCCCTACAGAGGCTGCTGGTGACACTGCTGAAATCCCGCCTTTAAAGGCCTCGCCAGGGCTGACGGGGACCAGGGACTCCACAGTAGACATCTGCCCTGGCTTTTTATTGGCTTTCAATGACATTTTCTGCCAGCTGCAGATTCACCCAGGATACTCCAGAAGCTCCCTGATGGCCCCAGGCCCCAGTGGCTCATTGCACCTGGACAATACGCTCTCGAACTCTGCGCCACTTCAGAGTGCAGCCCCCCGGGATCCCACCCACTCCCTCACCATGTGCTGCTCTCAGCGTGATTCTGCCCAGAGCCTTTGGGAACGTGTGGCTTCCTCTGCAGCAGCGGGGTCTGGGAGCCAGCCTTGACCGCATTTTAGAAAACAAAATCTGCTCAGAGTCATCAGCATCACTTCTGCTTTGCTTGCACTTCCCGGCCCAGCCGATGCCAAGATTGTCATCGCTGCTGCACTAGGAGCCAAGTCAACGGGAGACTTCAGTCTCCCGGGGCAGAGGACTGCCTCTGGGTTTGGACAAGAAAGAGAAGACCCCAGGTGGCCAGGAGGACAGCCAGGACAAGAGAGGCACAGTAGTGGCCCTCAAGTCCCAGGGTCACTGCAGGCAGGAAGCAGGCTACAGCCCTCAGTGAGCCCAGGCATGGTGGGGTCTGTGGAAGTCGCATTCAGAGAGGGCAGTTAAGTGCCTGATACCACACAGCTGTGGGCAGGGCCAGGTCAGAGCCCAACACTCTAAAGCTCCATATGCTCAAGGAACATGTTCCCTGGCCTTTTCTGTAAATTTCTGCAAGGTGGATGCTTCTGTGTGGCCTCCCCCATGCAGGATACAGGTCATGGGCAGCCCTCAAAGCCCCCAACTCCTTGGGGCTTCGCACAGCATAGAGATTTTACCCAGGATTAAATTGGCCCGTTTTCTTCCAGACTGGCCTGAGTTTGCCCAGATGGTCATCAAGACTGTCCACACAGTCCCATTCAAATACACACTGAGGAAGAATGGGGCTTCCAACATGGGTCTTCTGCCAGCAGCTAGAGGGTCATCCTTGTGATAGGCATGTCCACTGTCCTGTGCAATGTTGTGGTCTTCATTCCAGGATGGGTGGTCATGTCACCTCCTGCATGGTGACCCACATCCTCCTGAATCAACCTCCATCCCTCAGACAGGCCCATCCTGGACCTTGCACATGCAGGCCAGGACTCTCTGGGTTCATGAGGAGGGCTGTGTGCTCCCGGTCAGGACCAGGCCCTGGGAGCCCATGTCCACTGCACACTATTGGAGGGGCCCTAGCCTTCCCCTAGCTCTCTGTCTACTAGAGCTACTAAGTGAAAATTATGCCCACTTACCCCTCAACATGGGGCAGTCCTCTCTGCTGCATGGTCACCTTCTCTGGACTTCACATAGCTGCCTTATATGATCTTTCTCCCAGGCTGTGGGCACAGCTCGTCCCTCACACGCAGGTGAAGAGCTGAGCAGAGATGTGTGCTGCTTCACCCAGGTCATGCAACTGGAAGGAACCCTGACTTTCAGAGCCCAACCCCACCCTAGATGCCCTTTAGAGCTGGTGAGGAGGGATCCTTGCCCTCTTAAGGTGATACTGTCTAGAACTGGCTTAGGAGGACGTAGCTGTCCGCATGGTCAACTTTCATGGCACCCCGAAAATGGATTGACTTGTGTCAGCAGCCAGAGCTGTGCAGCTAGCTGATCCCCCAAGATGGACCTGTGGTAATTATCCAACTTTGTGCTGTGGTGGAGGCCAGGAAGGGGAGAGGCAGGGGGCAGCTCATGGGGAGACCAGCAGCTGGGACATCCTGTGTTCCTAGGGCTGCAGCTGTGCCAGCACTCTCCCCTCTCTCCATCCGCTCCCCTCTGACCCTCACTGGCCACTCTCCTGACCCTATGAGTGGGAAGGAACAGGGAGCAAGGCAGGGCCCCTCCTGCTCCACCAGAGGCTTCCTCCCTGTCTCCACAACCCGATGCCTTTGCAGGTTTCTCCACCAAACATGTCAGAGCATGAAAACACAGATTCACCCAGTAAACAAATACAAGCATAGAGTAGACCATCCATAGGCTATGATCAGCATGCGGCCATCCCAGTGCTCCCAGTAGGAATACCGCAAACCACGACAGCAAAGAGCTTGAAGTTTTTAAACTTTTAATTGAGGTATAATTCACATGCCATAAAACTCACCATTTCGAGGTGCATGATTCAGTGGTTTTAGTACACTCACTATATTGTGCAAACCCAGAATTTTTCCCCCACCCTAGAAAGACCCCAGAGCCTGCCCCAGCACTTGAGATGCCCCTGAGCCCATGCGTGTGGCCTCCCCTGCCTGGCTTCTCTCACTGGGCAAGATGTTGTCGTGGCTCTCAGCACTCTGTTCCCTTCCAAGGATGGATGATACTTGGTTGTGTGAAAATCCTATGTCTTGTTTAGCCGTTGGTCAGCTGGTGGCTTTGGGGCTGGGTTCCTGCTGTGAGCAGCGCTGCTGTGAGCACATTCAAGCAAAGGGTGGGAATATATTTCATCTTTCTTAGGTAGATGCCTGCAGGTGGAGCCGCTGGGTCACATGCTAGCTCCTGTTTAACAAGCACCTGTGCACATCACTGCCCCCAGCAGGGCCCTGTGGTTCCAGTGTTCCACATCCTCGCCAACCCTTGCAATGATCAAGACCATTCTCATTGGTGTGAGGTGCTTTCTCCTTGTGGATTGGATTTGCGTTTCTCTGATGACCACTGAGGAGCATCTTTTCATGAGCTCATTGGCCACTTGTATATCATCTGTGGAAAAAGATCCATTCAAGTTCTTTGCCCATGTATTCATTGGATTTTTTAAATTATTGAATCATACAAGTCCTTGACATACGCTAAGCACTACATCCCCATGAGCTTTGTGATTTGCAAAGATTCTCCAATTTTTGTGGGTTCTCTCTTTCTTCATGGTACAAATCATTCTGGGGACTACTGAACAGAGACTCTGGAGTTTCCATGGACTGCAGCCCCTAGATTCTGGGGCGAGGAGAAGCCAGACTCCAGGGCTGCGGGGCCTAGGAGCCCACTGCAGGGTTGACTCATGGCCTGGGGCTGGAGGTGATCACTGAGGCCAAGTGAGCTTGGGGGTGAGTCCTGTCCTTAAGAGCTCCAGGCAGAGCCCTGAAAGGCCAGGGGTGGCATGTGGGGACAGCTGTAGGTGATGGGGTCTGTCTCTCCCACCAGCCAACAACATCTGCTTCTACGGGGAGTGCTCCTACTACTGCTCCACAGAGCACGCACTGTGTGGGAGGCCAGACCAGATAGAGGGCTCCCTGGCAGCCTTCCTGCCCGACCTGTCCCTGGCCAAGAGGAAGACCTGGCGCAACCCCTGGCGACGCTCCTACCACAAGCGCAAGAAAGCAGAGTGAGTGCGGGGCTGGGCCCCGGGGACCTGGGATGACTTTGTCCACTCTGCAACTAGGACACCAGGCCTGGGAGGGCTTGGGGTTCTCATGACCATGGGACAGGAGGGGGGGCAGGGCCAGCCATGAATCCAACCCTGAGTAGCATGTATGATGCACAGTGGGCTAGGTGATTAGGAAGGGCCCTGACCTGAGATTTAGAAGCCCCCAAGGCACTGGCCTTACCACTGGGTCCTTCAAAACATGACTTAGTATTTTTGCTTGGCCCTTGCTTCCAATTCCTCTTGTTCCTTGTGCAGAAGAAACATGTCCTACTCTCTCAGCCAAGGTATCCTGATAAGTGCAATGTCCAGGCACTGTTTCTGAAACAGTGAATCTCCAAAACCATGGTACCCAGAGTTTGATAGTAGCTTCAAGCCTGGCAGGGGCCTCTACCTGGAGCATGATCCCCTCCCAGCCCCATAATCCTATTAATGCAACCTCATAGCCCACAGCCAAGGCATGGTCTCTCTGTAAATACTTGGCCCACATCCTAGGCCCTCTTTGTCCAGAGTGGCCCCACTGGCTTGTGCTGTTCTGAGCCCTGCAGCCCCCAGAATTTTCCCTCGGCCTCCCTATCCATGAAGGACTTCCCCTCACACTGGCTCTCCTGCAGGTGGGAAGTTGACCCCGACTACTGTGAGGAGGTGAAACAGACTCCGCCCTACGACAGCGGCCACCGCATCCTGGACATCATGGATATGACCATCTTTGATTTCCTCATGGGTATGTCCCGTGGGTTGTGCTGTCCACTGGGGATGTGGGGCCCAGGTCCACCTGTGCCAACCCAGAGCTCCCAGTGGACCAGCCTGGCACCATACTAGTTACGGTTCTGCGGGGTTGTGGCCCTGGAGGCCGTACTTGGGGTGGACAGGAGGTGCCTCTCTCAGCAGGCTGGAAGCCTCTGAGCACCTGTGCTTATCCCTGCAGGGAATATGGACCGCCACCACTACGAGACTTTCGAGAAGTTCGGAAATGAGACATTCATCATCCACCTGGACAACGGAAGAGGGTGGGTCCCCTCATGTCTAAGAGCCCAGCAGGCTGGCCACCTCTGCCCTGTGGGTGGCGTAGCCCAGAGCAGGAAAAAGCAGGCCTTGGTGAACAGGGGCGTCCCAAGACCCATCCCTGTGTGAAATACAGGCCTCCATTCCGAGGCAACAGGGTCCCCGTCACAGGGAGGGATGGCAGTTGGCCTTGACAGGTGCTGGGTTTATGACAGTAACCCTGGGAGGTGTGTCCCATTGTCCCCTTCTGTTGCCCCAGGAATATAGGCCCAGACAGGCTCTATCTGGGAGAGAGTGGCCCCCAGTTAGCAAGGCAGGAGGATATCCATTCCAAAAAGGCTGTGCAACCCACTAAGGACCTGATGGTTGTGCTTTCTCACGGCAGGTTTGGGAAATACGCGCACGACGAGCTTTCCATCCTGGTACCTCTACAGCAGTGCTGCAGGTAGGTCCCAGGCCGCCCCTGGAGGCGCAGGCCCAGATCTCCCCACTTCCCTGCATGACACAGGAGACAGGCGTCCATACCTGGTGGCAGCCCATAGCCATACCATGGCCATCAGCTCTCTGCCTACCCATCCACAACCCCAAGCTCCAGGGACCCCCACAAGGACCTATGCTGGCTCTTGTCACCCCAGCCCTGTGAAGCTGCCAAGCCCCAGAGCAGACACTAGCTTAGAACCAAGGACCCTGCACCCCAGCAGCAGCTACCAGACCGTCCCCCTGCCCCTCCCACAGTTGGAGACACGGGCTTACGGGGCAAAGTGGTTTGTGCTTCTCTCAGAAGACATCTCAGGATCCACCCACCCAGGTCCAGGCCAGTTGGGTGAGCTTGCCTGTGTCTGCCTTAGGGCCCAGGGTGCCTGCTCACATCCCTGCAAGGTGGGGCCCCGTCCACATGCAGGTGAGAGGCAGGGCCAGTGAGGTACCCATCTGGGATCTGTCTGTCTCTCCCTCTGCCTCTCTCTGCCTCTCTCCATCTCTCTCTCTGCCTTTGTCTCTCTCGGTCTCCATCTCTCACACTCTCTCAGCTTTCATCTCTCCCTCCAGGTCTCTTTCAGCCTCTCTTCCCCCGACCCCTCCCCTGGGGCCACCTGCCCCACCCCCAGCCCATGCTCACAGCCCCCTCTCCACAGGATCAGGAAGTCCACCTACCTGCGCCTGCAGCTGCTGGCTAAGGACGAGTACAAGCTGAGCCTGTTGATGGCTGAGTCTCTGCAGAGGGACAGGGTGGCACCCGTCCTGTTCCGGCTACACCTGGAGGCTCTGGACCGGCGGCTGCGCATCGTGCTGCAGGCCGTGCGTGATTGTGTGGAGAGAGACGGGCTACGCGGCGTGGTGGAGGACGACCTGGACCCTGGGCACAGAACCTCCACTGAGAGGTAGTGACCTGCACCACCCGCACTGCCCACCCAGGAGCATGGCTGCACACGCCACATCATGATTCCGTGAAGTCGTGGACAGGACAGGGTTGTCCCTGCAGTGACCTGCCGCCCAGTGGCACAGCCTCCTGAGGGGCTCCGACAGGACACTTCCATGCTTCTCCAAGACCCAGGACAGGCAGGATGTGCTGCCTGTGGCTGCAGTAGAGGCCTCCGGTCCTTTTTGTGGGAGAGGAAGTCTATTTCACTGTTTTATATTTACATAAGGTGCAATGTACCAAGGGAGGGACGTCCACACAGGCCATGGTCACCTCCAGCCCTGCCCGAGGGCTCTCTCCTGGTCCTGTGTGGCGCCTGCACTCTGCACCTTCTCTTTCTGCTCTTGCCTCCCACGCCTCCGCATTTAGAGGCTGGAGAGACCCTTTGGGGATGAAGGGGGTTCCCGGTGGATGTCAGGGCCTGCGTGTGGACAGATGGACACCCGAGTGTGAATGACCAGTTATTCCAGTATCCAGCAGTGGCCCTGCCCCTCCCCGTTGCAGCAGGCACCACGGCTTTGCTCTGGACAGTTGGTATGAACGTCACACGGGTCCTCAGGGGCCACAGCAGCAGGCCGACCTCCCCGGCATCTTTGTGGAGTAGTTTGCGATGTGGTAAAAGTGCAATAAAGATACGGCAAGCGTGTGTTTTCGGCCTCACTGGGGCCAGGCCCTCACACCCTGGTGCTCAGCTGCCCGCCCGTCAGTCCTCCCAGAAAGTAAGGCCTGGAGCCAGACATGACCAAGGCCCAGCGTACCCGATGCCCATGTGGCCCAAAGCCCACAGCCTGCTGCCGGGGAGCCGCCTGCCAAGCCCCGGGATAAACAGGCCGGGCGAGGCCTGCACTCCCGAAAGCAGGGGTGGGCACGAGGAGAGGGCAGGGCAGCTGCAGAGCCCTCTGAGGACTGGGTGGAGACCACTGAGGCCACAAGAGGCCCAGAGGGCCACATCCTGTCAGGCAGACACACCGTGTGTCCAGCAGGAACCACTCCAAAACAGGGGCAGCTGAGAGATGCCAGCCTCTTCCTACCACTGGCCCCAGAACCTGAGACCCACCAGGCCCAGCCTGCAGGGAAGGCCTAGCAAGTGGTGCCACCCCAGGGAGCAGGCCGACAAGCAGATGTGACCGAGACTCATCACAGACCCCCACACTTCCAGGTCATGAAAATCCAGAGGTCCTCCTCCTGCCAGGTGCTTCCTTGCCTGTCACCCTGCCGGCTACTCGCCTCCCTGCCCAGGGCAGTCTGTGCTGAGGGAGGCTCCCTGGGCCCTGGGCCCCGGGAGGCAGACTACCAGGTTGCTGCTTCTCCAAAGCCACATTGCACTGGTTTGAATCTTGTCATTTCTTTTTCTTTTTTTTTTTTTGAAAGAGAGAGAGAGAGAGAATTTTAATATTTATTTTTTAGTTCTCGGCAGACACAACATCTTTGTTTGTATGTGGTGCTGAGGATCGAACCCGGGCCGCATGCATGCCAGGCGAGCGCGCTACCGCTTGAGCCACATCCCCAGCCCCTGAATCTTGTCATTTCACAGGTGGGAAAGAGGCCCACAGAGGGGAAGACAAGCAGTAAGGCAGATGAGACTCCCAACACGGCAGAGCCAGAGCCAGAACCAGAAATCCCAAAAGCCCAGGAGGGGCACGAGGCCCCTGGACCCTGAGCGAGGCTGGGCTCAGATGTGGGCTTCACACAGCCAACCAGTAAATGGCCTCAGGCTGACAGATCTTTAAAGGAAATAGCAGGATGATAAAGGGGCCACAAAGCCTGCCTCCCATCCTGTCAGCACCAGTGTCCCCACAGCGTGGGCAGCTCCACCCCGCTAGCTTCCTCTCGGCCAGCCCACTTCTGGCCAGAACAACCAGTTCAGCCAAAGACGCATTCAAGTCCCCACCTCAGGCTACTGGGGACTGGGATACAGGCGTCAGCCACGAGCTGGAAGCCAGGCTGTCACCTGTCCTGGGTCACACACCCAGGAGTCACGGAACATCAGATCGGGAGAGGCTGTCACTAGGGCCCCCTCCCAAGTCCTCTATAGGTCCACAGGACAGTTGAGCTGTGATGCGAGAGGTCACAGGACAGCAGAGCAGCCAGAGGCACATGTGCTCAAGACCAAATGAGGCCAGTTGGTGGCCACACCAGGTCAGCCCAGCACAGAGCCTACAAGGCCTCAGGAAGTTAAGATGCTAGCGTTCTTGAGACAACGATGATATAACTGAATTAGCATTTCAAAAGATCTCAAGGGGCCAGGTGCAGTGGCACATGCCTGTAATCCCAGCAGCAGGAGGATCACGAGTTCAAAGCCAGCCTCAGCAATAGCAAGGGGCCAAGCAACTCAGGGAGACCCTGTCGCTAAATAAAATACAAAATAGGACTGGGGATGTGGCTCAGTGGTTGAGTGCCCCTGACTTCAATCCCCAACACAGAAAAAAAAAAAAAGATCTCAAGGGGTTGGGCTGATGGAGGTTGATCTCAGGGGCTTGAACCACTGTAGCCTTCTGTATGCTCGGTCTGCCCTGCCCACTGCAGGATGGCTCTGGGATGTCTGGGCTGGTCATTAAAAAAAAAATTATCATGAGGCACACCCTGGCCATCCTTGGCTGGGGCAAGGGGACAGCCTGAGAGTAGGGGAGAATAGCCAGGGAGGACGGTGTACAGAAGGAGCCCTGCCCAGCAGAACAAGCCGGTGTCCAGCAGGCAGGCTCCTTGCTGCTGACTGTGAGCCAACAGCAGGAATCCCCAGCCACCTCAGAGTCCTTCTGGAGAGCACAGAACAGAATGGACAGTTCAGTGACACCCAGAGACATGCACAAGACAGGGAAGAGTTTGGGTGCCAGAGAACGGGAAGGGCTCTTGGAGTGTTATGATAGGGAGAGACCGAACAGGAAGAAGAAACTGGAAGGCACAGGAGACAAAATCGCGGAAGTCCCCAGACAAAGAAGGGGGCCAGAGGTAGAAGCAGAAGGGTGAGCAATGTCACCAGAGGATGCCTAGGAGCTGCCTGCATGTGGCCTTCTCCAGGGCCATTCCAGGTCTGCTGGGTGATGGAATGATTCCTTCCAAGTGCCACCAGACAGCCTCATCCCCAGCACATCAGAGTGGCCATGAGGGTGGACAGACATGCTCAGCGAACATTTTGAGCACAGTACAAAGCTGGCACCAGAGGACGGGTCCTCCAAAAGCAGGACCTGATTCAGGAATGCAAAGAGGCAAAGGGTCAGAGTGACAATGATGGGGTCCCAGGAGACCCTGCTATCCTGGTGCCGTGGACAGATGGGACACCAGGGGCATGATGAACAGAAGGAAACACAACTCTGCTGGAGAGACACAGGAGCCCTCGGCAAGGTCAGCCAGGAAAGAGCACCTCCCACGCCCCAGGAAGCAGAGGCCACCCAAGAAAAGACCAGCAAGTCAGGCCACTCGCCACCCGCTGGGGGGATCTGCACAAGACCTTTCCAGCATGGAAAGTCGACAGACGTGGGGTGAAGCTGAGACAGTGCAGCCGAGGCCTGTCGTTTAGACACAGGAAGGCAAATCCCCAAACAGCAAAACACCCGGGAAACTTGCAGAAATGGATGTTCTCTGGGCTTGGCTGGGGGAGGGGACTGTCTTCGTGACTTCATCTAGGGTGTCATTAAAGACTTTGAACACTATGATCTATTGCTTTGGTACAAATTCAAACGAAACTCTGACTACACTGGGCAGAGGTAGAAAGGGTCAGCCCCGGCCCCGGTGCTGGTTGCCAAGTGTCCCCAGCAGCCCCCATCTCCTGTTCTCTCTGCTCCTCGCTGTTGCTCTCCCAGAAGAATCACTGTCCTGTTGAGCCATTTCACAGTTTTGCAAACTGAGGCACCAATAGGTAAAGTGGTTCCCTGGGTTCAGCACACAGTGAAAAACCCTACCTGCCCACCACCCAGAACCCTGTGCTCTCTCCAGTCCTCAAAATCAAGCCCCCAGGCCTCCAGGATGGCACAAACCTGCAATGCCAGGCAGCAAGTGAGCGTTGCTGAGGGAGCAAGACCTGCCTGGAGCCCAGGCCAAGAGAGGAGCAGCTTCAACAACCCCCCCCCCCCCCCCCCGGGGCAGGCCCGAGGTGCTTCCACAGATGGCCTTCCACCAGAGCCGCCTGAGAACAGAATGTGATAGAATTCAAGCAAGACTTTTAGAAAACGGGAGGGGACCTCCTCAGTAGATCTGGGCTTTATTTTGCAGTGTCTGGGAGTGAGCAGGGGGAGGCAGTGGCACAGAGGGCTCCTGCCCAGGGCTGGCCTCCCACCTCCTGGCAGAAGTCACAGGGCAGCTAGAGCAGTGGCTCCTTCTCCCCGAATTAAAATAAATAAATGCACAAACAAATACATACCTGAGGCTCGCTATGACCCCTGCCCTATGGCCAGAATGGGCCGTCAGACTGCTGGTCTACCAGCTCCCACCCCAGAAGTCTGGGGTGGGCACAGAACAAAGTACCAACTGCCCTTCAGGTGAGAGCAGAGGCTTCTGGGCCTCTGATAGGCAGAAGGGCTGCAGCCCTGGGTCCCTGCACCCATGTGCCTGCACTCCAGTCACCTCGAGGGCTAAAGAGCCCAGATCTCAGCATCCCCTACCCCCCATGCAATCCTTCACTGCTCCGGGGTCCCTCGCTGAGGCTCCTGGGCTCCCCTCAGGGTCTCATTTCCCCAGACAGCTGGAGCCTCACTTCCACCCACCTTGAAGAGACGCACCCTCCATACCTTGCCCATGCCCACCCAGTTCCTACGGAACCTCTCCCAAGTGCTGCCTTCAGGAGATTCCCAGGGAGATGAAAAGAGGAGGTAGGGGACACTTTGCTGTCCAGGTGGAGAGAGGGGAAATGGGGAGACTGATCCAGGCTGGACCACAGCAGAGCAGAACTCCAAGGCCTCCATTTCAGAAAAGCCTCATCCTGGTATGTGAGACCCGGCCTCCAAACAAGGAAGGTGCCTGAGGCCACAGAGCAGGCAGACAGACCCCAGCTGTACAAAAGCATCTTTTACTGGGACTTAGGGACAGAGGTATGGCCTGGCTCCCAAGCCAGGAGGACAGGTTTCTATACCCAGCCAGATAAAGCTGGATAAGGCCAACAGGAAGGTGGTGGCTTCTATCTAAATCTGTCCACCTGTCCAACCCAGGTGTCAGTGACAGTACACCACCCAGCTGACAGTATACCACCCAGCTGACCAGCTGATGGTGCTTTTTGTTGGTGCCGGGGATTGAACCCAGGGCCCTGTGCATGCAAGGCAAGCACTCTACCAACTGAGCTATATCCCCAGCCCACAGCTGACAGTGTTGAGACAGCACTCGGGGTCTCTGGTGGGCAGAATGTCTCCAGTCCTGGGTCCCTGCACCCATGTGGGGATCCCTGTGGGACAAGAGCCACTTCCTGCAAGGTGCCCCCTCTAAGAGGCAGCTGTTCCTGCCCTGAAGCTAGCTGGGAAATGAGAATGGAGCCCTGGAGAGGCCTGGAAAGGTGTAGGGTAGGTTATGTAGGAGATGGGACCAGGGGGGACTGTCCCCAGGCTTGGCCAGGTCAGGGCAACCCCGAGAGATTATCAAGGGGCTGGGGGTCAGCCAGCCTCCTCAAAAAACATCCATTACACCCTGCCTGCCCAGGGTCCCAGGACCTTCCTTACATGCCCACAACCACCAGGTGTCTCCCAAGGCCATGGGAGGCCAGGCCGAAGGCACCTCTCCCACCTGTTCCCCAGCACCATCTAGAGGAGGGCTGGAGACAAGCAAGAGCTGACCTCAGCAGGCACTGGCTGCTACCTCCAGCTTTGCCAGCCTCTCACCGCCAGGCCTACAGCCCTGGCCAGACCCTGCATTATCCCACAGGACCTAGAAAGGTCCTGACCCCCTCAATGCCTGTGAATAAATGTGTTCTCAAAGGCACAATGCTTAGTGAGTGCCAAGATGTTCTGAACACAACACATCAATGAAGTCTTGCAGACACTCTCCCTCGACACAAAAAGGAGTCGGAATACATCTGGAGGGCAGCGGAAGCTAACCTCTGGAAGCCTCCGAAGCCACCACCTCCCTGGCACCACAGGGCTTTTGCACAGCTGGGAGCTGCCTACCCTGCACCACCTCTTCACCTTGTTTATTCCCATTCAAAGCACCCCTCAAACTTCCTAGGCTGGGCCAGTCCCACCACGCCATGCACTCCCTCACACTCAGCTCTCAGCTTCATCTTGAGTGCATCTGTAATTACATGCCTGTAATCTTGAGATTCCTCAGACAGCATCCGCTGCCCTAGTGGACTGGAAGCTCCATGACACACGCACCACTCTGCTTTGTGGCATCCCCAGCCTGCAGGCTATAGCCCATACAGCGTAGGTCCCCTGTGAATATGCTGAAGGGCAACCCTGTGGGCCTGGTGCCTCCTGACCCTCAGGCTCACCTTCTGTCTCTGCACAGATTCCTGGGCCCCAGTGAGGCACAGAGGCACCAGCTTGGCCTGAGCCCTTGCAGTCTGGGGGGCCCACATGTTCTCATCCTGGAGCCCCATCGTTGACTGGCTCAGTTCCACACCCCCTGCAACCTCCCTGCTGGTATTGGAGGTGCTTATGTTCCTGGGTGGGTACTAGTCCCAGGAACACCGGGGAGCATGCAGGCCATAACTCCAGCCCCGTGCAGCCAGCTGACGCTGTCCAAAAACACGATGGCATTCTGTCTCTTTTCCAGGTCACAGTCGGTTTGCTTCTAAGCTTTCTGTGAAGTCTTAGGATGGGAAACACCTGTCTCCATCCACAGTGAAGCCTGGTTTCATTCTTAGGAGATGCTGTGCATCAGATAAAAAAAACTCAGGGACATTTGGAAGAGAAAGTGACATAGACAGGAATTTATAGATCATGGTGGGCCCAGCTGATGCGGAGAAACATCTAACTACTGGTGAAATTGAAGCCAGGTATCCAGGAAGTACAAGGTCCCCATGGTCATCCCCAGGTGGGGAGATCCCTATGGGCATCTCCAGGCAGAATTCTGGCTTGAGAGAGTCCTATACCATCCTGGACGACAGCAGCCAGCCCCACCCTGAGCATGGACAGACCCCCAGCCACAGCCATGAGTGTGTGAACACAAAGGTCCCCAAGGCAGGGCCACTGCACCAGGCCTGCATGCCTCTGGTGTCTGGCTGGGCCTATAGCCATGGTTCTATTTATCAGCTCCAATAACTGCCAGTCACCTGCCATGTAGAGCCCTGTCCTTGGTGACAGCAATGGGACAGGGACAACGCCGTCTCTGTCTGCAGGGTGCCATCCCAGCAAGAAGCCCCATGGGGGACAATACACAGCAATAACGGGGCCACCCATGGAGAGTCAGCCCCAGTGGGTTGGGATGACAGAGCACATGGGGCCACAGCAGGTGGGGACATGGACAGCATGCTCTGAGTGGGGTGAGACTGGGGGCAAGTGGGAAGCAGACACGATCCGATGACCACGGACACCTGCAGGAACACCAGCAGCCTGACTCCTCCACTCCTTGAGCCACTGCCTGTGTCCAAGCCTCAACCAGCCAGGCTGTGACATCCAGGATGAACATTCCCTCCAGTGTCCTGCAGGGCTCCCATTCCCACCCGGCCAAGTCCCAGCCAGAATGGGAGTTGCCAGCCACTGGCACCCGGGGCCTGGGAGATGGCACCTTCCCCTCATGGGCACCTCTCAGGAGACACCCCTGGTCCAGGGTGCAGCCCGCTCCCAAGTCTCTGCCTTCTCACAGCTGGGACCTGCCCTCCCTGTGGTGTCCCCAGGCAACCACAGTCCTGGGTCGCTTCTGTCCTCCCTTCCAAGCATCCATGGGCCTCTCTGCCTGAGAAGCATGGGACACGTGAAATTGAAGCCACCCGCTCCTTGGCCCACTTCTCAGTGAGTTGGGGCCTCAGGCAGCCCCTGGTGGGCAGCAGGAGGACAGCACTGGGGCACCGGGCATGTGGCTGCTCACATCCTCCATGAAGTCCCTCACCCCTCCTCCCTCTCTCTAGCAGAGGGGAGGGACCTTGGGACGCTCCTAACACTCCTGCAAGTTCTGTCAGGTGGGGCCAGGGGTCATCTCCCCTCTTAGGCTTGTGATGCCTCTTCACTGACCCTAGAACAAAAAGCAGAAAGTCCCCTGTTCTATGACTGACCCCAGAGAGCAGTTTGTCCAGTCCGTGGGCTGTCAGGAGTCTCTGCAGGAGCAGAGTTTGCTAGCTTCCCAGTTGAAGCCACGGGGGACACAGGATCACTCCCGCTCTCAGCCTCCCCAGGCCCCCAAGCTGGTGATCATGGCCCCACCCACCCCCAACTCCTGCACCATGATTTCCGGTGGCTCTGCTGGGGCAGGTCACCCATTCTTCAATTCCTGAAGTACATGACAATCACCTGTGGACACCTGGTGCCGACAGTAGCTGAGCCATACAGGGTTTGCAATACCTAGGTGAGTGGCCGGAGCCTGCGGAAACCCCAGGATTGACCTCACAGTGCCTGATCATGGACAGTTCCTGTCCCCACGGAGGCAGGTGAGGAATTAGGATGAATGCCTGACACTGAGCTCACCAGGAAAGATGTCAGCCATAGACACCACGATCCATGGAGACATCCAAACCCACACTCGCAACACCCAAACCTGCCTGCAGAGGCACCTGAACCCAATCCTGTAAGATCAGGCAAGGTGGGCAGCGACCAAAGGAGGCAGATTTTAAAAGGCCTCCGAACGAGACTTTATTTGAGATTCACTCCTGGGCGGAACTCAATCAGACTGATAGAGTGGACAGGAGGAGGGTCTGAGGAGAAACCGCGTGGGAGCTCCACTGGACTGGGATTTTATGGGCTTAGGCAGGAAGGGAAGGGCTTGGGACAGGAAAAGGTGTTTTTAGAGTCCCTTGTCCCATTGGAGTTGGTCAGGGGAGTTGGCTGAACTCCAGGATTGGCCAGGGGGTCCTGCTGATTGACAGGCATTAGTGTGGAGATCCCGCTGATTGACAGGCGTTTCTGTCGGCGCCTAATACATGTTTCTTTCCCTTGGGGGCTACTTTGTCCTAAGTCATCACCACCAACCTGACAAGTCCCACCCAGAGCAAAGTCAGGAGCAAGTGTCCACGCACACCCAGAGCATGTTGGCACGTGGGATCTTCTTCTCCCAGCCTCTGGGCAGATGCGAATTTTCAAAAAGCTTTTGAGCATCATGTAGAGTGAGCTCAGCCAGAACCTTGCTGGGGACACACATTTGCTGCCTGCCCAGCCGTCTCCTCCCCTCCCAGCTTTGCCAAGAGATAGAGGACAGGTGCCAGGAGGTGTGGCCCGCCCATGCCCTCTAGTGGACACGTGCTCACCTCAGCACCTCAGCCCATTGCTCTTTCCTCGCAGACTGTGGATGTGCACATGTTTGCACCTCCAGGTGTGCACACACTCACTCACACCCCCTTCCAGGTCTTCATTCATGGGTCCTCTCACAAGGAAGCCTCCTGTGACTCACCTACTGAGGTTCTCACACATGTGCACACGCACATGCACTCACACTCACACATACACGTGCACAGCACCCTGGAGCTCTGACCCTGCTCTGGTTCTTCCCCACGGTCCATTTTTCCTTCTGAATCATGTTGATTAATTTTGTCAACAGTCTACCTCCTCCAACACGGGACTCTGGGGACTGGGCAGGTTTAGAGCAGATCGCCCCAAGGTACCTTGCACGTGGTGCTTGAGGAACAATGACTGCAGGGACTGGGGACTGCAGCCTTGTAGTTGGAAACACCAGCCTGCGCCTCCCTCCGTGTGGTCCCCGTTCTGTCCTGTAGCTGCCCCACCCCCAGCTCTTCTGCCCCCACCAGGTATGTGGAGGTGGGCGTGGCTTCATCCTCTCCGGCTCACGCTCACCTGGTGTCTAAGCGTCTCCGTTTTGCTGTGGATTTTGGGAGTCCTGGCACTTGGCACCTCGGCCAGCTCTCCTGCCACATGCTGAGAGGCACTGAAGCCTCAGCTCCTCCCTGGCCCTCTGTGTGTGTGCTGTGCATCCTGAGCCGCTGTGTTCAGCACGGTGGTGGACCAGCTTCCTGATTTTGTCTTCAGTGGGGTCTGGCCTAATGGTGTGACACAGCAACTCTTCTCCAAGGTCTCCAGGTTCTCAGATAAGACAATGTGGACGCTGATATCCATGCTGCCCAGGGACAATGAGCTCTGACCGGTGCTCAGCCATTCAATTCCCAACCCCCCACTCCAGCCCTGCAGCCAACAGGAGGTTTGTGTTCTATGGCTTTGCCTGGCACAGCACCACACAATGGGAATTTTGAGTCTTTTGCTTCTTTTACTCAGCAACATGAGTTTGGGACAATAAGGAGTGGCGGGGTTTCCTATTCACTGCTGAGTAGTACTCCACAGGATGGGCCCACGGCAGCTCATCTATTCCCAGAAACTGTGGATTCTTTGTAGGATTTAGTAACAACAAATAAGGTCACCAAAGCACATAAACTCACAGGAAGACTCTCCACGTAAACACAGGCTTGCGTTTGATATGTAAACACCTAGAAGTGGTGGCTGGCCAGGTGCAAATGCCTATGTGACATGAAGAAACTGCACCCTCACCCTAAAGAATGAGAGTCCAGGCTGCTTCCCATCATACCGGCACCTGACAGGTGGTTAAGTTCTCCAGAGAAACAGAATCAGAATGTGTGTGTGTATGTGTGTGTATGTGTGTACACACATGTGTGCAGAAATTGGGGGAGAGAATTTAAGGCACTGATCCACTAAATGTGGAGACTCACCCCCACCCACAGGTCTGGCCTTCAACTGCTTGGGTGAGGCCCACCCATTGTATAGCTGTCTGCTTTTCTCAAAATCCACTCATTCAAATGTTGGTCTTGTCAGAGGACTCTCTCACAGACACACTCAGAATAGTGTCTGATCAGATATCTGGTCCCTGGTCAGCCAGATGGACACATAAAACTGCCTGGTGTGAGGTGTGTGTGTGTGTGTGTGTGTGTGTTTAGCCATTCTAATAAACGGGTGCAGTATCTTGTTATTTTAGTTTACATTTCCCTCCTACCTAATGGTATTGGATGTATTTTCCAAGTGCTTATTTGCCATCTGTATTTTTCTTGGATGAAGAGCCATCTTCAAGTTTGGGTTGTTTGCTTTGCAAATAACCTCCTGCCCTGTGTTCACCTTTTAATTCCTCAGGGACAAGGAGCTCTGACGGGTTTGACACGCAGTCCAGCCATTTTTTCTTGTATGTATCATGTTTTTTGCTGCCAAATCAAAGATACGTTTGCCTAGCCAATGATCATTCTAGCAGCTTCATAGTTTGAAGGTTCACACTCAGGTCTGACTCCTTTTGAGTTTGGTTTTGTCTGGGGGTGGGGTGGATGAAGGGACTCCTTCTCTGAGCTTGCTACCTAGGGGGTGCCTTTCATTGGTTCTAGAAGTTTCTAGCCATCAAGCTTTCCTCACCCTGTTCTCTGCTGCTCCCCTCCTGCTGGACCTGTCCCTCTCCCAACATGTCCTCAGCACACTCCCTGTGTCCCCCCCTCTCTTTCGGTCTTGCCTTTCCATCTGGGGAGTCCCAGTGACCGACCCTCACATTCACTCACTCAAGGAGCCCGAGGCCATTTCCTCTGTCACAGTTTTACTTAGGACATTTGTTCTTTTCCGTGGTTTCCACGTCTCTGCTGAGGGTGCTCTCTGCGGGAGCAAGTAGCTTCTCTGCTGTGCACCACTCACGGTGACTTTCAGTTACCTGTGGGTGACTCCATGCTTATCTCCTGCATGAGTCCAGCTCTGCTGGAACTCTCTTAAGAACGCGTTGGTTTTATTCCCTTAAGTGTCTTGTGAATTTGGGGCTGCAAACGGGCTTTTCTTGCGGGATGGTACCAACATGGAACTGACGCTCCATCCGGCCACTAATCGCCCCCACTGCACGGTCCTCACCACCAGGGGGCGTTAGTGTCAGATTCCACCCTGGGCTGCTCTCTGGGCACTCTGTGCGGAGAGAAGCCACCTTGCCCAGGTCTTCCCCTGTCAGCTCCCCATCAGCCACTACTTCCTCCTCTCCATAGCCTTGCAGGTAGCAGAGGGCAGTGACTTTTACTGAACACTTGATGACATCACGAGCCACGGGTGGGGCTGGCTGTTCCTTGCTCCTCCAACTCGGAGCAGTCTCTGGTCCGGGGTTTCTTAGGTGGGGTCCTGGGGGGTGGGAGTGAGCCTCCTTCTCCCCCTCCCTCCTGGGCAGCTGCCTCCACTGTCTGGCTCAGCACCAACTCCTCCCTCCAGGAAGGGGTTCTTCCAGCCCCTTCCCAGGCAGCTGCCCCATCCCTGCCCCTTTGCCCTTTCCTCTGGATTCGGGGGACAGAGGGGATGGGACAATTCTGTTCCCTCAGCCTGACCAGCCTCCTTCCACTCCCCCAAACCCATATCCCTTGAGCATCCCTGGGGTGGGGAGTCGGGGAGGGGGCATTGCTGTGTGTGAGCTCCCTGGTGCCCCACACACACACACACACACACACACACTGCTGGCCATACTTGACCTTATCCACTCTGAGCAATCCACTGACAGGCTGAGTCCAACTGCTTCTTCTTCCTGCCCTTGGGGTGGCCCACTGCAAGGAAGCAGGTGCTGGGCCTCTCTGAGACATGCCTACCCTCCCCATATATGGCTCCTTGCCCAGCAGCCATTGCCTTGGTGGGCTCAGGAGAACCTGTGCTTCTGCAGCCCACCCTGGGTGTCCCAGCAGTTGAAGGACGGTGACAGCCTTTCCACTGCTCTGATTCTTCAGCAGAGATCAGAGGTCCTCGATAGCCTCTGATATTCCACATACAGCTGCATCACCATCTCTTCAAGGACAGCTGCACAGCACCACCCATGCCACCTGCCCTCCTCACAATATGACCTTACACTCCTCCCTTTGGGTCAGTCTGCATTCTCCTCTTCCCCCTGTGTGAGCCTGTGCTGGAGAGGAGGCACTGTGGGGTGAAGCCAGGTCATGTCAGCTTCTACCTGGGTTCATGCATGTTATACAAGTGGAATTGTAAAGTGTGAAACCCTTTGAGGTTGATCTGTGGAGATCCACCTAGTGGATGAGCAAATGGATAGTTCCTTCTTTTTATTGTTGAGTCTTATCCCATGGTATGGATGTGCCACTGTTCACCTAACCATTCATCTGTTTAAGAACATCTACCTCGGGCTGGGGTTGTGGCTCAGTGGTAGAGTGCTTGCCTAACATGTGTGAGGCCCTGGGCTCAATTCTCAGCACTGAATATAAATAAATAAAGATCCATCAACAGCTAAAAAGATATATATTTTTTTAAAAAAAGAACATCAAATTGTAATGCATTTCACTGTCATTTATCTTTTAAAAATCAATTTAAAAATTAAAAAAAGAACATCTGCTTTTTTTCTTGTTTGGGGATAATGCAAGTAAAACTTCTCTGAGCATTGGTGTGACCTTGACCTGGGAGCCCTCTGGGTTGAGGATCCAGGAGTGCAACCAGCAGGTCCTATAGTTGCATATTTAGGACTTTTTTGGGTAGGGGCTATTGTTTGTTTCCTCGATTTTGCAGTGGTAAGGATTGAATCCAGGGGCTCTTGACCACTGAGCTACACCTCTAGCCCTTTTCATTTTTTTTATTTTGAGACAGGATCTCGCTAAACTGCATAAGATGGCTTTGAATTTGTGATCCTTCTACTTCAGCATCCCAAGTCCTGGATTACAAGTGTGCATGGGCATGCCTGGCTGCATGTTTAGTTTTTAAAGAAACTTACCAAACTGTTTTTGAGCAGGGCTGTGCAATTTTATATTCCCAAATTCTGACATCTAATGGAGAGGACAATGCCATTAATTGTTGACTGTGACTTAGGACTGAGCAGAAGCCAGATAGCTGCTTACCCCAGTGACAACTGCATGTCCACCCCAGTGGTTAGGAGCCCTGGTGTACCTGGGCTTCTACAAGCAGGACCTCCAGCTGCTGGGAGCCAGGGTGTCAGAGGCACTGGCTGCTCCTGGAGTGATTAGCTGGAAGGAGCATGGGTGTTTCAGAGCTCAAGGTGCTGTTCTGAAGGAGGTTCTCAGTCAGACTTCTGCAGATTTTTGGGAAGCATGCCCACTAATGTCCTACTTCTTTCCTCCCGGGTTTGTATCTTCTGCAATCACCTATGCACTCTGAAACCAGAGCTTTGGAGCTAGAAGCACCAGCTCAAGGGAGGTTCTTCAAATGAAAGGCCCACCTCCCCAGACTGTGGGCCCCAAGTAAGGAGGGCCCCTGGAGAAGGCCACTTCTGGCAGGGATGGACAGTGATGCAAGGGCATCCTGCTCTGGAAGAGACACTGGACCCTTTATCTCCACCCATGCTCTCCCTAACGCAGTGCCCAAGCCAGGGATACTCAATGAGCCCCACAGATCAGCCCTGGACCCCATTGTGGGCAGCCAAGGGGGCATCTGCCCAGCTTTTTGTGGTCGTGCCCCTGGCCGTGGGCTCTGCTGAGAGTCCATGACCACTGGAACGATCTCCAAGTCTCAGGGAGTACCCACTACACAAGCTACCCAGCAGCGCGACCTGAGAGTCCCCAACTCCAGCTCCGGGGTACTATCCCGGTTGAGCCTCCAAATCGTGCGGGTTGGGGAGTGAAGGCGGGTGGGCGCCCAGTGCATCGGACCACCCAACACGCCTTCTCTCTCCCTCCTCCCTCAGCGGGTCAGAGGGTCGCCTAGACAGCCCGGCTGTGCTTCCCGCTCTGCCGGTGACTGGGGCCACCCCCGCACCAGGATTGGACGCCAGAGAACCGGGTGGGGGCGTGCGCGGGGGGTCCCCAGAAGCCCAGGCTCCCAGTCGCTTCCGTGCAGACGCTGCTGGCCCGTGCCCAGCCCGGGAGGACCCAGTGCAGAACTGGGGGCCGGTGGGCGGCGCGGAGGAGGCGGCAGCAGCAGCGGCGACGGCGGCGGCGGCCCCCGGGCGCGGAGAGCGCCAGGATGTTTGACAGCTCGCAGTACCCCTACAATTGCTTCAACTACGACGCCGACGACTACCCCGCCGGCAGCTCAGACGAGGAAAAGCGGCTCACGCGGCCCGCGTACAGGTGCCTGAGGGGGCCGGTGGCGGGGCTCTGGGGACAGCTAGGGGCTCCGAAGCCGGAGACTGTCCGGGATGGAGGGAGAGAGGGGCTTTCTTCCCTGGGGCGGGCTCTGGGAGAGAACGCACCAGGCGCACTTTGCGGGGGTAGCCGAGAAAGCAGCTTGGATCTCCCACCTGGCGGGACCCCGCGTGCAGGAGAGGTCCCAGGGTCTGGGTGGAAGCCAGAGCTGTGAGCACGGGGTCTCCAGCCAGGACAGCGCTTCCCTTTCCCCCTCCAACCCCGCGTTGGCTGCCTGGGGAGGCGGAGCAGTCGGCCTCGCCCACCGGGCGGGAAGGCTGCCTGGCTCCCCGCGCCCTGCCCGGCGCCCGCTTGCCTGACGCCCCGTCCGCAGCTACATCGCGCTGATCGCCATGGCCATCCAGCAGAGCCCCGCGGGCAGGGTGACCCTGTCGGGCATCTATGACTTCATCATGCGCAAGTTCCCTTACTACCGCGCCAACCAGCGTGCCTGGCAGAACTCCATCCGCCACAACCTGTCGCTCAACAGCTGCTTCGTCAAGGTGAGCCTTACCCCATCCCCGTCGCGAACGACCCCCGAGTGACCCCTGTGTGCCCAGCCATGGCGACACTCGGGCCAGTCATCCCTTGGTGACTGGAGCTGTTGGGAAGCTCCTGCTCAGAGATAGGGGGCCCCAGCCTGCGGGCAAGCAAGGCTACCCCGAAGGGCCAGCGGCGCCTTGCAGGTCCGTCGAGCGCACTGACCCCGGCTCTGCGCAGGTGCCGAGGACCGAGGGCCATGAGAAGGGAAAGGGCAACTACTGGACGTTTGCAGGCGGCTGCGAGTCGCTGCTGGACCTCTTCGAGAACGGCAACTTCCGCCGGCGGCGCCGGCGACGCGGCCCCAAGCGAGAGGGCCTTAGGACACTACGCACTGAGGCCGCTGAGGGGTCCCTGGGTCCATCTGAACCCGCCGCGCGCGGGTCTCCGGCCCCAGACGGAGCGCCTGCCCTGGGCCGCGAGGCCCTGGCCCCCGCCGGCCCTGCCGCCCTGGGAAAAGAGGGCCACAGAGACATCAAGTTCAGCATCGACTACATCCTGTCCTCTCCAGACCCTTTTCCAGGGCTCAGGGCTCCCTGTCTCATGCAGGAGGGGAGCTTCCCCCGCTGGAGCCCCAGCAAATGAACCTCCACTTTGGAGGCAGTGAAAGATGAGACTGAGGTTGCTTCCTGGTGGCCACTGCAGAATTAGCCTGGGGTCTTGGGTTAGTTTCTCCCCAGGAAGCAGGTCTCAGCCCCACCTTGAGCCATGAAGCCCCCTGATTGCGGATTGCCACGAACTTTGAACTTTCTCCCCAGTCGGACCCTGAGTTCCTGGGTTGGAGGCAAAGGCGGAAGACCGCCTGAGGAGAGCTGCTTACTGTGAAGTGACTTTATCCGTTCAGAGAAAAGTTCCCCAGCAGGAACAACCCTCTTGGGTCCAGTTTGACTTTGGAGTTTGCTTGTGGATTTTTCAGATTTCAGTTCCAGGGGGAGAATGCAGGGAACATTCCCTGGAGCCACATAGCAGTTCATTCCTGGTGAGGTGTTTTAGAACTGGTGTGTGCTCAGTAAGCAGTCAGTGAAGTTGGCTAACACCTCCCTGTAGGTAAAAATAATAAGGTAAAAAAAGATGAAGACAGACATTTACTGATCCCCATGAACAATAATGACCCCACATTCCTGATGCCCTGTGTTTGGGCTAATAGGATCAGAAGTAACAGATGTGTCTTGTGTTGTCAGCAATGTTTTGATGATGGTTTTAAAAGCCCCTTGCACAAATACAAATATGGGAAAGAAGAAAGGAAGGGTGGGAGGGGCCCAAATTTGGGAGGGCACTGGGCAAAGCCAGTTCTTCTGAGCAGGAATCCACTCCTGCTTGGGCACCAGCTGGCTTCCCAGAAATGCAGGCGTGGACAGCAAACTGTTGGTAGAGCCCCACACACTGAGGTGCAGAGCCAAGCATCCAAGCTGGGCACACTCCATTTGAAATGTAAATGATTTAATTACTGTGTAGAGACAGGCAGTTTTAAAAACACAATTATGCACAGTGAAACTATTTGACCAACCTTATCATTTTTCACCAGCCCATTTTCGCAGAGTTAATTGCTTTCTGTGACTTAATTTGAACATTAGTATGGATTACACCTAATCGGATTCGCTAGGTGACAATGATTGGCTAATTTTGTGAACGGCAAAAAAACACACCCAAAGAGGCTGGCTGTCTGGATTGGGAATTATAGTCTTGTATATTATCGGACTCTCTTAAAAATGGGCTCTGAGTAATGAAGGCAGGCAGGCTGCTGAGGCAGACCCGAGCCACGTGTGAGGCCCGCCTGGACCTGGCTGCGTTTCTGTTCAGAGGCCTGACATTTTGTTAGTTCCAAGTACTCCTTTGCTCACCTCCCTGTAAATAGAGACTGTGTGCGCCTTTGTTTGGGGAAGAGGGGAAAGTGTTCCTGACAGATGTTGTGAACTGCCTGGGCTCCTACTCTACATTGAAAACTAGTGAGATGCCTGCTCCTTTGGTCACCAGGCCCTGCCAATGGCAGCCTGAGCCCAGGAGCCGCCCTTGGCCCAGCAGGAAGAGAGGGAGCCAGCCTCAAATGCCCTTTCCTGAAAGCAGAAACAAGACCTGAGAATGAGGCCTCTCCTCTGCAAGTGCTACTGCTATTCCCAGACCTCTGCTGGCTTACACATGAGGCTCCCCAGCCAGCCAGGATGACCTCAGCCAGGACACGCCACCTCCCGGCATCCCCCAGGCCCTGGGAGCTGGCTGCTGTCACTCCTATGCCATTTTATGGGTGGGAACTGCACAGGGATGAAGCCCCCTGCTGGCCCCTTCCTCTGACTGGTCTGGGTTGTCGGAAGGGCCAAGTGCACATGTGTGTTGCTGGTATGTGTCCTGTGTCTGTCTGCATTCCTGTTATTTATATCCCTTTGTCGGATGTGCTAAAAGAATTGATTTAAGTTATACTAGAAATAATTTAGATGGTGATAAGGCACAGATGGTACTATACATAGTGTATGGCATAGAGAGTATCTGAAGATATATTTTTCTGTAACCAACTGAGCAAATAAAATTTGCATTTTATCTTTTGGGATCTTGTATTATTCCTGCATTTCATTCTAGTTAGCAAAGTCTGATTTGAAAAGGCAAAGCCCTTTGCCCAAAGAAGGACAGGTTGTCTTTGAAGGCCTCAGCCTCTGAGAGAGTTCTTAGTGGCCCTCTGAGTGAGAGTTCTTAGTGACCCATCTTCTCTGCACACATGGACAAATGCCAACTTGGTAGCCAAATGAGGCAAATGGGCCACACCAGTCAAAATCTGTGTACTCTGAAGTGTAGCATTTGTTTTGCAAAGGATATCAATCATGTTTTTAAAAGCGAAGGGACATTTTCAATTTGCCAGTGTGTGATATCCTACGACTTCAGAAGTGTTCCCAGCCTCTAGAGTGAATGGCATTTAATACCGACAACATAACAGGGGTGAGGGCTGGCTGTGACCTATTCAAATGTCGCTGCCACCACACAGCCTGGCCCAATGCAATTATAATTAAATACTTTATGCCTCTCTTGCAAATCCGCAGATTGATCATCGATATGTACATTACCACCACATTACCCCCGAGCAGATGTCTGCCACACGCGTGTTATGGATCACCAGGTTTCCATTAACAAAGTTGGGAGGTGCTGCTGAGCAGGAGCTCAGGGGGAGACATGTGCAAATTACCTAGTCCCGACCAAAGTTCCTGGCTGGGTAGTGCTGGGGCCTTGAGTTCCCTCTCCCAAGCCACCAGGAGATTCTAGGTGTCCCTTCTCATAGCAACTGAGATCAAGAGCCTCCACCAAATGCTGCAGGAATGAGAAAAAAGCCCCTGATGGCTTTGAGGAAGGTGGAAAATCACACCTGCAGCTTCCCACAGAGGAAAGAGGCAGGTCTAAGGGATCAAACCAACCCCAGGGATGCGCTCTCTCCCCATTTCTGACTGGTGGGGTCCAGCCTTACTGCATCTCTCCAGAGAGGCCTCCTTGGCTGACGGTGTGGTTGGTTGGACACCTCCCTCTATGTCAAACTGAAATGGACTCCTGGTCTCTGTCACTGGTTAGGTCTGGCCTACCTCCCAGGGACTGTTCATTCATTCATTAGGTAAATATTCATGAGCTGTGCCGGGTATATCCAGGAACCACAATGGCACAGGAAGCCTTCCAGCAGCATGGCAGGTGGTAGACAGACAGTCATCCAGGGCACGTGGAGTTCCCATGCCATGCAACCAAGATGACTGTCCATCTGCCTCCTGCCTTGCTACTGGATGGCTTCTCTGAGAAGAGGGTGTGTGCAAGGCTAGCTCAGAGGGTGACCAGGCAGAGCTCACCAAAGCTGCTAAAAGTCAAGGCCTTGAAAGAAACATTTTAGGTCAGCCTAGCCCTGTGTCAGGAAGGATTCAGGACAGGTGAATGGCTAATGTGGCTGCAGGCAGGTACAGGAAGGACATGGTGTGTGTGAAGGCCCTGTCATGCTTATCCCAGCCCCGTTCAGTCTGGATTCACCATCCTTTCACTTTTCAAATGCAGCTCCCTCATCTGTGCCAGTCTGTGACTCTCTCTCTGATATGTTTAACTCCTGCAGAGTCTGGTGGGATAGTCACCCTGATAGGGGACAGATAGATGCAAGAGGTGGAAACACAGGGAATAATTCTATAAACTGGGCCCACTGTGCTGACGCTCACACGCTTTCTTTTCCAAGAAGCAATTTACCTACAACCCTGGCTGGCTTAAGTGGACAAGCTATGTCACATTCCTCAGCAACCTATTAACTGCAGGAGAAATACAGACCTGAAATAAGGTTGATAAGAGGAACCTAAGTTACCCTGAAGGGGGAGGAGGCTTTTGTGACTCTTTTCACAGACCAGATCCAGGAACTTAGGGAGATAAGGATAATTCCTCTTAAACATAAAAAATCTGTAAGAATATATGTTTAAGAATCCAACTGGAACAGTCAGTGGCCAGGGATAGAGCTCAGTTAGTAGAGTGTTTGTCTCGCTTGCACAAGGACCTGGGTTCAATCCCCAGTACCAAAGAAACAGAACCAGTCAGCATGAGCCAAAGTGACCTAGGGTTGTCATGGCAGTGGAGACTTGAAAGTCAGGTGTCATTGTTCTCTCAGTCAAAAGTCAAAAGGTAGACCTAGGCAGGACTCTCTAGAAACTTCTCTGGGATCCCCAATAAAACTGGAGGGCAGGAGAGGCCTGCTGTCCCTCTCCTCTCTAAAAGGACCCATTTTCTCTCTGGAGACCCTCTTTTCCCTTTTCCTATCTCTTCTAATAAACTCATTCCAGCTACTCTGAGTGACATGACTGAAATCTTTCCAACTTGATCGCAATAATAAAGGTTTGAAGGGGGCCCTTTGCACTGCCTCTGTTCCCCAGAAGGCCCCAACCCTGTAACACCCCATTTTTTTCTGACTCTTGGCAATGGTTAATGAACCCCCCTGCCCTGCTGGCCACAGCTGATTCACTGGCAATGTACCCATCATGCTGCTGCTCTTGTCCCCAAGCCTTTCTTCCCAGCCTCTGTGTCCTGTGCTCATGAAATGGTGCAGGGCACCCTGATCCAGATGCACCTGCTGACAGGGTAAGGTGCTGGAAAGGATGGTGTGACTGTTGGGGTGCCCTTCAGCATCAACCCACACCTTACTCACCCAGAGTTGCTGCCCCAGGGTGGCCTTGGAGGTATGATGGCCCTGGTCTCCCTAAAGAGGGAGGAACACTGGACTAGGAGCCCCGCAGCTGTGTCCTCAAGGGCCCATCTGTCCTGGAGCTCCTCACCCACAGCATGCACTACCCAGCACTGGGTGAGGGAGGCCGGGGCCCTTCCGCTGAAGCACGTGCTGCCCCAGCACCCTGCAAGGGCTCAGCTGATGGGCTGAACCAGTGGGCACTGGGCCAGGTCTGGCTCCTGCCTCATGTCCTCCACCCTGGCCCTGGGACCCAGAGGAGGAGGTAGGGACAGGTTGGTTCCCTAGACATCTGGCCTGTGGAAACTGGCTCCCTGCTGCCCTCCTGGCAGAACAATGCCTCTTTCCCTGAGACCCTGTGCTATGTCCTTCCTTGCAGCCACCTCCCACCTGACAAGCAGGCCAGGGGACAGGGGTAACCCTGAGCTAAGATGGACTCAAAACCAGGCAGTCTTCCTCCAGATCTGTGCTTGTTTCCCCCTCTTCTAAGCTTCTTCAAAGGATCTGTGCTGGCTTCCTGTTCAGGGTTGGGCAGCCCTGCCCTCTCTGTGGAACGGTCAGTTCCCACCTCCCAGGCTACAAGGTCTGAAAGACACTGGGATCCCTCTGAAACTCTCCATCCAGTGCCCCCAGGCAGACCCGTGGCTGTGTGAGTCCAAACCAGGGAGAATTTATCTTGATGAGTGTGTGTGTGGGGGGGGGGGGACCTCTCCACATAAACATTCTAAATGAGGAATCCAAACAGGCTTCTCACCAAAAGTAAGAAACAGAAAACAAACTTCTCAAGGCTGCGGCTGCTCCTGCCCTCCCACCCACGCTGATCCTTCCTTTTTCTCTGCCTGGCCCCTACCTGGCTCACGGAGGCCTGGGTGGCCTCTCTGCTGCCCTTCTGGGCTCCACTGAAATCCCTTCTCTGCCTCTCAGGCAGATGCAGTGGCCGCTGGTCACTCTCAGACCTAAGAAATCCCAGCTGGCTAGATTGGAATCCCTGCCTCAGTCCAGCGGACTCTGGGGTATGTTCCTGAGGAGCTGACCCATGTCTCCTAGTGTGTAGAAGGAAGAGGCGGCTCAGGAACCCTGGGGATCAGAGGGACCAGGAACCTCTGGAACCTCAGGAATAGAGCTGCCCAAGAACCAAGGCCAGGCAGGACCGCACTGAGGAGGAGGCCATCCAACCTGGCCAGGACTAGACCAAGTCCTGTCAGTGAAGGAGAGGGAAGGAGGGGAGCCTCATCCCACCCCACCAGCCATGAGTCTGCGGGCCACTGGTTGGAGGAGAACCTCTGCACATGTGCGATTCATGCTTTCATTAAGGTGACAAACTGTGTTACCAGTGGCCAAGCACTGCAGGCCACTTGGGGTCCCATTTGATAACCCACTGGAGACAGTGACGGAGCCGGAAGAAGGCTTGTTGGACTCTCTGATCAGGCTCCACAGTGAACCAGATACAGAGACTGTTCCCAGGGCACACCATGGAGGGAACACAGTGATGTCCTACAGGCTGCTCCAATGCGGGTGGTGGGGTGCCAGGAATCCCACCGTGCTGGCTTCTCCTCTGCATGTGCTGGGTGCCCTGCCCTGCTCACCCACACCATGGATCCATCCAGCTGTCAGAGGAGGAAGTGACTTGGGGACATCACCAGCAAACCCAAGCCAGGTGTAGCCCCAAGGTCACCCCAGCTGCAGCAGCAGCAGCAGGCATTTGCTGAGGCTACAGTGTGCCTGGCCCTGTTCTGAGAATACTCATCTCCAAGGACACTGACACCCTGGGATGTACTTGGGGCACTGAGAAGCCACACACCAGGGGATATGCAGCAAGAGGCAAATCTGGGGCACAGCCACCCGGCAGCAAACTGCCACCAGGGGCCACTCATCACTGGCAGGCAGGCTGTGTGACCCAGTGGGTGGGGGGGGAGTTCTGTGAGACTGCATAGGGCTGGTCCAAGAACCCAGGGGGGTGCTCCATGGGCCTGGCATCGCCTTCCTCCTCGAAGGGTCCCATCTGCATCCTTCACAGAAGAGGAGACACTGGCCCACTGTGAGCAGGAGGCCAGAGGGCTTCAGGGGCACCTGCTGGTGGGCTGCTCAGAGCTTTCACCCTGCCCAAGATGTAGTTCTCCTCTGGAGAGCCTGTGATAGAGAAGGCTCAGAGGGACCCTTGGCCTGAGCCAGCATGTAAGGACGGGGCCCTTGACCTACTCCTCTCCCCGCTCTCCTCATCACCCCTGCCCAGACCCTAGGCACCCTTCCAGCCCCAGCAGCCCCACCTGACAGCAGAGCCAGGTGGACCTTCATAGTAAAGAAGCGAGGCTCCAAGCTGGTGGGAGCAGAAGGGCTGGTCCTAGCCTGTCTTCCCCACTCCAGATGCTCAGGATGCCAGCACCTCCAACCTGACCTAAAGGTACCACCCACCAGCTGTGACCACTACTTCAGGGCCCCAGAATCTGGGGATGGATGTCCACTGCACGCACGGTCACTGTGGGGGCAGCCTTATAGAGGAGGGAACTCTAGCACCCACCCTCCCTCCTCTGGTACTGGCCCAGGGAGTGGCCCTTGCCACCATTTGTGAAAAACCTGGGAAAGAAACTGCTCACAGCCTTTGACCGACAAATTAGCAACCCATAAACATTTACAAAATTGCATGTCTTCATCCCAAGAAAAACACCAAGTGCGTCTTGTGCTTGATCCTCCCGCTCTGCTGTTCTGGAGAGACGGTTCTCAGAACCAACCGCTATCGTCAGGCCTGGCCGTTTGTCGACACAAATTAACAGGCCTGATACGCGTCTGCACAATTCCATTCCCACCAGCTTTAGGGGACTGCAGACCCAGATTCCAAATAAGATGCGAGTTCACTCAACTGAAACTTGCAGTATTAGATTTATAATAAACAGAGAGAGGTCGCACAGCTATGCCATTTTTGAAAGAAAAGGAAATTGAGAGGGAACCTTAGAACTTCATTCAACTCAGCCCTGTAGTCTGTCAAATCCAGGAGCCAGGGTCAGGAGCCTCCCCTTAGGAGAGGTGGCCATGTCATATCCCAAGCCTCTGGCACGCTGGGGCACCACCACCATCCTGACAGCGGCCACTGTGATGTCAACTCCATCTCACCTTCGCACGACTGACCTCCCTCTGACCACCGCCGGCCTCCACCTTCTCCTTCCAACCTGGAGTTCACGGGACTGCCAGGCTCACCCCCAACCCCACTCAGTACAGAGTCCGTAAAGTGAGCTTGCAACACAGGTCAGTGACGGGTCATTGTTTGTTTCTGCATTGGGGGCAGGAAGAAAGGGACCAGACCAACGCTCTCCTGAAACACGAATGAGGATGGTTGGTTCCAGGTAGTGAGGAACATCTCACCCATCAAGCCATTCATTAGCGTCTGTCTCTACTGCTTCCTATGTAACCTCATGATGGCAGGCCACGTCTGTGCACACTCACGTGTCCAGGGCTATACGTGGTCAGTGAGCTGGTGAGAGAGGCCAGGCCCCAACAAGGTGACCTCCTACTCTGGGCTCCTGGTGTGCTTCCTCTCACAGACCACAGGAGTTTGAGGTTCGATCGGAACATGAGTGGCCGTGTCCTGAGCAGAAGAGGTCTTCTTTGCTCCCTGGCCAAGAGACAGGCAAGACAGTTCATTCCTGGAGCTGTTTAACCCCTGAACCTCGGGGCAGGGAAGCACCAGGGCAGCCACCTGGACTCTGGAGGAGGCAGGACGAGAGGAGTGGGAGTGGAGTGGGGTGGGAGTCAAGCTGAAGCTCCTGCTAAGTGGGAACTTGGAGAAAGTTTCCTTAAACATCCTGCAAAAGGATTCATTTGCCTCCACCTCCCAGGAAGATGCATTAAGACAACAAAAACCAGACAGCCTGGCCCAGGAAGTTCTGTCAATGGAAGACTCTGGTATGGGCATCGGTAGTACCACCGCTTCTCCTGCGGGATTCTGCAGGATAGACTTTCCACAGCCATACTTAGCACCAGGGGATCACCCTCCTCTGGCAGTGGGGTAACAGGCTTAACAAAGACCATGGCTTTACTGTGGTCCAACCCAGGTACAGCCAGACTCACCCAGGCCACCTCCAGACACAGGAGGCAGAAACAGGCTGTTTTCACCTGGTGGTGGCCCTGACCTGAGCCCCCTCTACACCTAAGTGCCATGGGCCTGGCTGGCTGGGATCTGCATTCACAGCTTGGGACATAAAGGCAGAATGTGCGCACATACATGTTGTCCTACATGCCTAGATCCCCCCGCCTGTCCCCAAGTACACATATATGCAGAGCGCACACACACACACACACACACACACACAGGAAGAGATGCATGCCATGTACTCGTGCAGAGAGCAGGTTCATCCACCTGTCTGCAGGCACGTGTGCACAGGCTTCTAGTGTGGCCTGATCTGTCACATATCATGCCCCTGTCCACGTAGCCCCTTTCTCTACAAAACTTTCTCATCTTCTCAGCCTCAGAGTTAAGGCTAGGAATAGGGTTAATGGTTAGGAAAAGGGTTAGGGTTGGGGTTAGGGTTGGGGTTAAGGTGAGAGTGGTTAGGGGCACAAACCGTCATCAACAGCCTTACTCATCTCCTGAAGATGCTTACCCAGGGGCAGAAGGACCAAGGCCAGCATGGACCCTCCCTGCACATGCTGCCCCAGACTGTGCCTCCTGCTCACCCTCCCAGCCCAACCTGGAGCTCACCCTGCACCTGGTATGTTCCAGGATTCACTGCTCCCAGAAAGCCATTGTTCACATCAAAGATGTGAGTTGTCTTTCCCAGACACAGGATAAAGGGAGCGATGTGTGTCTGTTGTTTCTGAAAAGCTGGGAACATATTTTTTCTCACTCTTTTCTGTTTTGATGAACTCATCTGAGTGGATGGTCTTTCAGATAACCTTGTACCCCAGATGTCCTGTATGGACACTCCTTATGTCAGGATCAGCTGTAGGAACCACAGGCCTCCCTGTCCACGAAAGGCCCAGGGCCTCCTCTCTACAGGGCTGGTCTTGGCTTTGGGCAGCCAGACCCATGCTGTGCAGGCCCCCCGCACCCCAGCTACACCCGGGGGCATCCTCACTCTGCCTACAGCTCCCATCAGGACCAATCCAGAACCAGGGGTCCCCTCAGCCCCCTGGAAGCAACACCCTCCCAGGTCCCATCCTCAATGCTTAAAGCACATTGAAATAATTTCTGACCCTCTTACCAGCAAAAGGTGGTGGTGGATCTGGGTCCCCAGGCTATTCAGGGAAACTGAGGCCTCCGAGAGGGCAGAACAGCAGCCATCCTCCTGCACCCAGGGAAGGTGTGGGCTCCTCCCTCGGCCTCTGGCCAAACTGTGGGCCTGGAGGTACTTCAGATCCATTTGCTCAGACTTGTCCCTCTTTTTCCTGGCTCTCCTCTTAGATGCTGAGCTGCCTGTCCACACTGGCTGCCTAAGGACCAGGGAAAATTCATCAGGGTCCTCTCTTGCCTGGGTCAGTGGGCTCTTCCTCAGAGCAGAAGACAGAGTTGGGAGGGTGGGTGTGAGCCACACAGGACAGCCTCCTTCCCTCCTGAACTGACCATCTTAAGTTACCCTTTTAGGAGGCTCTATGTATCCAGGAGACCAGAGTTAGAGGCCCTCTGAGGTCAGCCCACCTGCTGTGTCCACAGGGCTCAGTTAAGCCAATATCTGTTCTTTGTCCTAAATGGGCACATGATTGCACCCATACAGTACTGATTTCCCTGTGCTGCCGACATTGGCACAGGGCACTCACGTGGTCTGATGGTGAGGACAAACAAGATCCTTGATGGTGTGAGAAAAGCACCCAGATCCA
The DNA here is from genome assembly GCF_047511675.1 of Marmota flaviventris. NCBI lineage: Eukaryota > Metazoa > Chordata > Mammalia > Rodentia > Sciuridae > Marmota > Marmota flaviventris. The sequence continues at coordinate 39,462,534 of NC_092516.1, read as the reverse complement.
GCCATGCCTAAAGCTGTCTATTCTCCAGCTACCTGTGCCAACCATACTCTATTGGGCTTATGGCAGTTTGACTTGAGAGTCTGATACTTCCAACTGAAGGAGTCTTGGTTTATACCAATGTTTCAACACTTGGCCTGATAATGAGATAAATGCTTTCGCCCAAGAAACATATCCATGATAGTATAAATATGACCAATGAGACAGTCATATATGTACTCAAAGCACAGCTATCCCCACCAGGGTGGATTGTGGCTCACAAGCCAAGGGTGAGAATTCCCCATGAGCTGTACAAACACAGACCCTCCATAGGTTCTGAAGTAGGCCTCGTCTATGCATCCTCACCAGCCCCTGGTAATCAGCAGTGTCTGGAACCAGGGTCTGGCCTTTCTGCTACTGGGGATAGGGTGTAGCCTGCAGGCAATCAAAGCCCGGGTGCCACTGCCTGCCATGTGTCAGTGGGGTGATCAAAAGAACCAGCCCCCACCAAGCATGTGTGTGTGCAGGTGTGCCCATGGGATTGTGCATACATGCTGTGGGTGTGCAGGAGTGACCAGCTTTCTATGAGTGTGTTGGTGTGGGGGCTGTGTCAGGGGACAGGCTGCACAAACAGGGGTCTCTAGGAACTGGCCCCCGCCTGTGGCTGCACACAGCTGCTCACAGTGCCTTTTCAATCTGATTTGTTTTGAGACATGAGTTTACAAAACAACAGAATCTGTGCTCCCAGAGCTCCCCAGGAGAGTTCCTGCCAGGGGATGTGCAGGGGCTTTGCTCATGGCCTGGGGTCTCCACGTGCGAGTTCCTGTCCTCCAGGACCCCGCTCAGTTTGGACTCGGTGGGAAGAGCTGGGGGAAGGCCCCTGGGAGCTGCCGCCACAGCCCTGGAAGCAATCAGCGCGGGCTGTGCTGAATGTAAAGGTTAGTACATAAATCAAAGGGAAATGTCAGATGCCTTTTAACACTGATTGAGATGTAATTTGGGGCAGGGGCTATGGGCAACCACTATGCTCATGCAACGGTGGCAGGCCACAGAAGAAATCATGTCATTTGTTTGTTTATACATCCATAATCACATAAAGATTGATCGTCCCTCCATTCAGGCGGATACAGACACCTCTTCTGCATTCTGAGGAATATTTATGGCTGGGCGCACTGGTCCTGTGTCTGCTGATACTGATACACACTGAGGATGTGCCATACACATGATCCCTGGGCCTGAGAGAACTTTCCAAACGAACTGGAGAAAATCTCGTACTGAGTCAGCCCTGAGGGCTGAGTCCTTAGACAGAAGGTTCAGGCCCACAGTTCACACGGAGGCCAGACCCAAACCTCATTAGGCCTAAACCTAATGGAGCATATATGTCCTATGTCCCTGGCCCAAGCCCCCTGCACCTCCCTTGGCCACCAGCTCTCCCCTGCAGCTGCTCAGAACAGGCTTTGATCTCCCCAGGGCAGCCCAAGGTGCTTCCTGCTTCAAGAATCCAGGTGGGTCTCCAGCATCTGGACTTGGGTCTCCGGACCTCACCTCTACTACACAGACCCCACTGACAGCAGGAGTGCAGCCATGTGTGTGTTCTGCATCTCAGGCTGCCAAGTGGGGATCAGCACAACAGTGATGATCACTGCATGGTGATCCACATACCAGTCATCACCTGGCACACCTTGAGCCTATTCAACCTTTGGTTGACAATTAAAATGCTTTGAAATAAAATTTTAAAACATTGTAGCCCTCCTTGGCCCATCTTTGAATTTTTGAAACAATTGTTCATTTTTTTAAAAAAATTCTGTGACTTCAATAAATAAAAGTGGCCCAGTCCTCTCTCCGCCTCACCAGCCCTGAACATGCCTAGAACTGTGCGTTCTCAGGCTGCCCTAGGCCAGCCCATCCTCCTGGGCCTTTGTCAGCCTCCTGCGTTTCTTCTGCCAGAGAAGGCTGTGAGCCCCTCTGCTCCCTGGTGCTTCTCTCCTGGAGCTCAGCCAGTGCCCCCTATGTTCTGAGGCTCAGCTGGAAGGCCACCTCCTGCAGGAAGCCCTAGCTGGCTGTGCTCCTGTCTAGGCAGGGTTGGAATCTCTGACTTCAAGCACCCACGGGGCCCCTGACACTTACCACAAGGGCTGCCAGCAGCCCCTTCCCTCCCATGGGCCTGGAACCAGCCCTGGGGCACTGGAGTGGCCTGCTCTGTCCCCACCTCACCTCACCTCACTGTGGGGACACCCATTTGTCACTCATTCAACCTTTAATTTGAGAAAAGCCAAGAAAATTACCATCCAACCTGACTTTAAAAAGAAAAAAAAAACTTGCTTACATAAAATGCACTTTAGTAGGGTGCAGTGGCACACCCCAGTAATCCCAGCAACTCAGGAGTAAAACAGGAGGATCGAGAGTTCAAATCCAGTCTCAGCAAAGGCGAGGCGCTAAGCAATTCAGTGAGAACCTGTCTCTAAATAAAATACAAAAAAAATAGGGCTAGGGATGTGGCTCAGTGGTTAAGTGCCCCTGGGTTTAATCCCAAGTACAAGAAGAAGAAGGAGGAGGAGGAGGAGGGGGAGGGGAGGGGGAGGGGGGAGGGGGGAGGGGAGGGGAGGGGGAGGGGAGGGGGAGGGGGAGGGGAGGGGGAGGGGAGGGGGAGGGGAGGGGGGGAGGAGGAAGAGGAGGAGGAGGAGGAGGAGGAGGAGGAGGAGAAGAAGAAGAAGAAGAAGAAGAAGAAGAAGAAGAAGAAGAAGAAATACACTATAACCATAGGAACGCAAAAAGTTAAAAGCAAACAAAATATATGTATATCACGAACACTGACATATGAAAAGTTGGTGCAGCTGTTTTGTGTCAACTCAGACATCAAAGCAAATCTTTATCTCCTTTCCTGGAGATAGAGAGACACTTCCCCATGATAAACCCTAACTCTTACAAAGCTTTGAAATAACCCCACAGTGACTGGGGCGGACCAGGGCAGACAGGGGACTGAGGACAGGGGACACCTGATGGGCTGACATTCTAGGCCAGATCCCAGAACACAGAGCAGCTCTCTTGGCGGCCACATGGAGTGTTTCTCCAAGGACCACAGAAAGCTTCCACAGGGCAGCCCAGTAGACCCTACAGGGCGAAGCAAAGCAGAGCTTGGAAGGACACATATAGCCTTCCCAGGAGAGAGGCTGAAAGGACAATCTCAGTGACCTGTGCAGGCACAATGTGTTTGCAAATCCCCTGGCACTTGCTGGAGCTCCCTGGTTGGGTTTGGACTTGGAAAGAGCAAACCTGAGCAAACCCAAGAAGCATCTCCAGTCACCTGCCAGGCACGGGCCTGACCCCGGCTCCCCAGATGGTGCTCCTGTCAGTGACTGTGTAGCGAAGGATGGAGCAGTCACCCATGCAGAGGGACCTGGGTTCCAAGTTAAGAGATCTAGTTCTTCAAGGATAATGTAACAGAATCTGTGGCATGTCACTCCCCGGGGGGCCTTGGGAATGTGTGAGGTTTATGGTTTCAATTGTCAGTGGATTGACCAGTGCCAGGTGTGGACCTGGGATGCCAAGCAATCAACAGCAAACGAGATCACAGAAGTACTGTCTCAAAGTGCCAGTGCGCCCTCCTGAGAGACTGCCACATACAGGAGCCAGGCGGGAGCCCCGTGGGATGCCCACAAGTGGCCAAGCTTTGCCACTTCTAGATTCTATTTAAACTTAGCCAGAGATGTGCTGTTGGCAACCCAGGGTCATGCCTGATGCAGACTCCAGCCCAGCCTCCCCCGCCCCCTGCTCATTGTTGTTTTTGTTGTTTTATGGGAGAGAACCCAAACAGATGTTCCCAGATGTTGGCCATTCTTCACTCACCACTGGTTCCTGTGTCTCACGTGGTCCTCCTGGAATCCCTTTGCATCTTCCTGCATTTGTTGGAGCCAATTCTTTCTGTCAGGGGTGATCTGCTTGCTCAGCCCTAGCCAAAGGCATGTCCTGCTCTCCCTCTCCCTGATCTGATTCAAAAGCGAGGAGTGACCATGCTTGAACCTGCTGGTCAGTCCTGACCTTTACCATCCCTGGTATTCCCCTCTGATGTTATTTAGAAAACTTCAAGCATGCGGGGAAGTTAGAAGAATTTCGCAGTGCATACCCACAGACCCTCCATTCAGAGCCACTTGCTACATCTTGCCATGTTGGCTGTGTCAGTTCTGTTCCTCCAGATACCCAGGAATCCACCTAATTCTTCATGAATTTCCAAGTGTGTTGCATAATCTGTAATTTCACCCTACACAATTCAGCAGGTATGCCATCAGCAGGAGCTTGCTGTTTGCATACAGTTTTCGGTTTTTTGTTTTGTTTTGTTTTTAAGGGGAAATATGCTACAGTGAAATGCACAAACACAATTTTTAAGTATACTATTATGAGTTTGGAAAAATGCATACCCTCCATGACCCAGAACTGAAGAAAGACGTGGAACATTTCCATAACTTAAAAAGCTGCCTAGAGCCCCTCAGGAGGCCTGGCCCTGATGTGGGGGCTGGTCCTGTAGGTCCTAGCTTTCAGTTTTTGCACTCTGAAACTTCATTGCAGAGCAGGGCTTCCTGCACCTAACTTGGGGCTCTGAGGCTCGTCCACACTCACATATGTCCCTGTCAATAAGGAGTAGCATTTTGGCCATTTTTATGGGCTTTCAGTTTTTATCTCCATTTTCATTCTGGGTTATCTACTTGTCTCCTGTCGTGTCACTAGTAAGAACTCAGACAGCACTGACCACAAGAGCTGACATCCTGGCCACAGGAGGGGAAACATTTGGTGTTTCATTGTGAAGTGTGTTAGCTGTTGCTGGATTTTAAAAGCAGGTGGATACCTTGCCAGGTTTAGGGAGTCCCTTCTGCCCTTTGATGGCAAACCTACAGCCATCCTTATCCTTATTCCCCTTGTATGCGAAGCATCTTCTTGTTCTGGCTAGATATAAGGTCCTCCTTTTATCATTTTTTCTAAATGCTTTGATTATGATGTGCCTTAGTGTGTGGCTTTCTGCACATTTCTTGAGCTTGGGGCTCACTGGGCCTCTTCAGAAGTCAGTAGTCACCGCTACGTGAAATTCAGAATGTTTTTAGCTGTTCTTTCTTCAAAATCCTTCTCTGCCCACCTGCCCAATTGGGGTTCTCCGTCATGTGCACATCAGGTGCCAGAAGTCAACCCTGGTTCGGGGACGCTGCAGCCACTTGCTGATTGCTTGCTTTCTAGCTGTACTTGGTGTAGTTCTGCTGTTTGGACTTGGAACTCACGCACCTGTCTTCTGCAGAGCTTCATCTGCTGCAAATCCTGTCCTTCTCATCTCAGATCTGATCGTTTTCACCTCTAGAAATTTAACTTAGGCCCTTTGTAAACCTTCCCTATGCCTACTTAATTTCTATGAGCACACAAAACAGCTATAGTAAGTGTTTCGTGTCTCTGCTAGCTTAATGTCCATGCCAGTTCTGGGTGGCTTTGATTGACTGATCATTCTCTTCACTCTGGATCATGTTTTCCTGCTTTATATGAGTGCTGACCTTAAACTGGATGCCAGGCATTGTGAATTCTGCTTTATGAGACTTTGGACAGTGTTGTGTCTCTATAAATATTCTTGGATTTATTCCAGAAAATTCCTCAGCCATTATCTCTTTGAAGTTTCCTTTCTCTAATTTTTCTTGTGGAAACTCCAATCACACGTGTACCACCACATTTTAGCCTATCTATCATCTATCTGTCTACCTACCTATCATCTATCATCTGTCTCTACCTACCTACCATCTATCTTCATCTACCTATCTATCTCTATAGATATCATCTGCCTCATCGATTTATTTTATTCTTGGCAACTTATTCAAATCAGTCTTCCAGTTATTAGTTCTCTCTCTGGTTGTATCTAAATTGTTTTAATTTCAATGACTGTATTTTTCATTTTAGGAAGTTTCTTTGGTGGGGATGGGTTTTTCTCATAGCATATCATCCTGTTTTAAACTCCCTTTTTCCATATTCTTAATTGTTTCAATTTTTTTCTTACCATTGGATATTTGACTAGTCTTTTATCTAGATTTCTTGAAGATATAATCATGCCACTGCATTTTCTTGAATATTGTGCTTTTCTTCTGGGGGTGGGTGGGGGTATTGTCATTGAGAGCTCATGTTGTAGTTTTATCTGGATGCCCTGTCTGGCCTGGTTGAGATATGTCCTCAAGGAAGTCGCTTCTTCTAGAAACCCAGGGAGGCTGGTAATGTTCAGTGGTGACTTCACTTTCTCAACTCCTCCCCTGAGTGTTCCTCACCTCATGGTGTATATTCTTGACCTAAATCCACTGCCACAGTTTCCTCATTGTAATTCTCAGCAGAAACCTTTAACCACCAGAATCCAGCTCCTGGAGGGTCTGAGAAGGAGGCTGCAGGGGCCAGCAGGGCCAGCTCCACCTGCAGGAATCCCTGCCTCTTCTTTCCACAGACCAGGAGAACAGCCAACCATCAGCTCATACACCTCTGACAGTGCTTTTATCTCTGTCTTGGATTTTTTTCTAGTTTCTCAAAGCTGGGCTCTGTATTTCAAAGGAATTTGCTATAGTTTATCAAGATTTCTAAGTCACTTCTATCAAAAGTGCTTTGGGGACAGTTAAGACCACAATATTGCTGAAAGCATGTGTCCCCATTTTACAGGTAAGCATGCTGAGGCCCTGAGTGATGAGAGGTGAATGAATGCAAAACCTTTGACCTGACCTTGGATTATGGGTAAATTTTTGCTCCTGGTACAGACAGCAAAGTCTCTCAGCCCACAGTGGACGGGAGGGAAGCCCAGGTCCCAGGGGCCTATCCTTCATCTATCTGCACCAAGAGGAGCCCAAAGGGACTTCAACAACTCCAACAAATACAACTGATTAAAGACCAAAGATTATTTCCTAAAAACAACACACCCAGCCCAGTGCAGTAGCCCACATCTGTAATCCCAACTCCCAGCAGCTCAAGAGGCTGAGACAGGAGATTAGCAAATTTAAGGCCAGCCTCAGCAATGGTGAAGCACTAAGCAACTCAGTGAGATCCTGTTTCTAAATAAAATACAAAATAGGACTGGGGATGTGGCTCAGTGGTTGAGTGCCGCTGAATTCAATCCCTGGTAGCCCCCCTCAAAAAAAAAAAAAAGCAATACACTCAAACGACAAAATCCTGGATTCCCCTCTGTACAGATGCTGTGACTCCTAATTTGCATTCTGACATTCATGGATTCCATTGTTCTGTCCCAAATGTTCAATGCATACAAGAAGGCAGGCTGTGAAGAAGATCAAGGTGCATCCGTACCTTTGAAGAACTCAAGTCTAGTCAGGAGAAATGGAGACACACAGAGCCCAATGCTGGAGGAGATGTCCAAGGATGAACTCCAGCCCCGCCCTAAGGTCTGCAGTGACAGTTCTTTGTTAGGCTGAAGTTTCAAGCTCTTTAGATAATAGAGTTTAAGGTGCAATTTCCCTATTAGTCCCTTGTTCCTGTCAGCTCTTGTCATGATAATGTCGAGATAATGGCCCTAACCCCACATACTTTGGAGGCTCAGGGACAGCACAGGCCAGCGTTGGAACTCTAATTGCAGATAACTGCACTCGGACTCCTCATGGTCAAGCCCAGCTATGGGAGGGTTTAGGGGGGTTCCCGCTGCAGGGTGTCGTCCTCAGGAAAGGGTCCATCCACTTCTGTACTAACACCCTCTGTTCAGACAGGCAACATAGCCAGGCCGGAAATCAAGGATCCAAATAGAGGCCCTCCACAAAGTTCAGGGCCAATGTGTTTGAACAATTTAATCTGCCTCACCTCCCACTCACAATTCCAAATCCCGAAGCACTCCGCACAACACTGTTCTCATCGCCCTGCAGACCAAGGCCTGTGATTCCATCCAATTTCTGTTACACAAATTGGATCCCACCCTGAGCTCTGCCTTGCCGCCACCTCCCAGCCACCCATCACAGAACCCCTGTGAATGTTTGCTAAGCTCAATACTTGTGCATCATGTAAAGTCAGGCAAAGGCGGCAACCAAAAGGAGGCAGATTTTAAAAGGCTGCTGAACGAGGCTTTATTGAGATTCAACTCCCAGGCGGAACTCTATCAGACTGACAGAGTGGACAGGAAGAGGGTCTGAGGAGAAACCATGGACCAGACTGGAATTTTTATGAGCTTAGGGCAGGAAGGGAGGGCTTGGGACAGGAAAAGGGGTTTTTAGAGTCCCTTGTCCCACTGGAACTGGTCAGGGAACTGGCTGAGATCCAGGATTGCCAGGAGACCCTGCTGATTGACAGGCGGTTTTAAAGGTGCCTGATTGATGTTTCTGTCGTGCAGAGGGCTGCTTGGTGCTTTGGTCCTAAGTCACCTTCGTCGACCTAACACATCATGCCTAGGAGATGCCAGAAAGGGGCAGGCGTAGTCTCTGCTCCCCCAAAAGATAGGCCCAGGAGGAGTCTGTTTGTCTGGTCCAGCTTCCCCCAAAGAAAATTTGAGGATAATCTCTCACTTCCCAGGTTGAGAAAACAGGACCCTCTCTGTGTGTTCAGTCTCTCCACATCCTGGGCCCATTACATGCCTGATCTCAGCTGGGCCCCCAAGCAGCCTGGGAAGTCCACCCGGTCACTGGGTTGGGCACAGGTTGGAATTCAGGAGATGCATACCCAGGTCACAGAGTGGCTGCAAGGGGAGCTGCATCCAACCCCATGCTCTACAGTCACTGCCCTGCTTCTGGTGGCCTCTCTCCCAGGTCAAGAGTTTGGGTGCTGCTGTCAGCTGGGCTCTCCCTGGTGCCAGGTGCAACCTCAAGCTGTGGAGGCTCATCTGGGGCTTCAGGGTGCCCTGGTAACATGGCCAGGGGGACTCAGTCAACTCATCTCATGGGGAAGTGCAAGGGTAGGACAGGGCAGGACATGCTGAATGAGGATTGCAGGATGAAAAAGGGAGGCAGGTGGGAGATGGGAGCCATTGCCTCCCTCCCCATGACTTGTCTGTCATTAAGTTTTCACTCCAAAGCTGTCACACCCAGGTTGCGATGACTCACATGCTGCCCAGAAAACTGCTTTTTACTGGAGGGGGATGTTTGTTGAGCAGACAAAACTTTATGCCCAGGTAGGTTCAGCAGCGATCAGGGAAACAATGAGGTTGAAAGTCTGACTTAGGACTCAACCATCCAAAGACAAATAATTCAATTTTAAAATGAGCAAAGGATTTGCCTGGACATTTGTTCAAAAAAAGATAAAACAAATGGCCAACAACCTCATGAAGCAATATTCCAGGATATGCAAATCAAAACCACAGTGATACACTGGCACACACCCACTAAGCCGCTATAAAAAAAACTTTTTAAAGGGGGAAATAATACAGGTTGATGAGGGTGTAGAGAAACTGAGAACATCACGTGTGGCTTATGGAATGCAAAATGGCACGTCTGCCTTGGAAAACAGTTTGGCATTTTCCGAAAAGGTTGAATAAAGACTTATGACCCAGCCATCCCACTCCTAGGTACACAGTAAATTGAAACTAGGGATTTGTCCATATATGTTCACAGTAGCATTACTCATATAGCTAAAGAAAAAAAAATGCAAACAACCCAACTGTCTACAACAAACCAGTGAAAAAGCAAAGTGTGGCATCCACATGGAGAATATCATCAGCCATGAAAAGAGCTAAGCACCCACAGGCTGCAGTACAGACCTGCCTCAAAGACCATGTGCCTACACAGGGCATAGTCAACTCAACCTGTCACCAAGAGAATCACCAACCACAGCACTCCCTGGCAGGAAATGGTGCCAGCGATGATAAGGGGTACACGGTATTTTTTTTTCAGGTGATGAAAATGTTCTGGATAAAATCCGCTGAGTTTCACTTCAAAATGGTGAATTTTATGTTATGTGAGTTGGACCTTAGTTTTTAAATTGCTCACACACCCACACCCTGACCTAGGGTGAAGTCATTGCACAGTCCTCCCCTACCATTGTGGAAACTCTGACCCTATCACCTCTCTGAGCCAGTTCCTTATGCTTTAAATAGGGCAATAATGCCTCACTCACGAGGGTGCTGTGCCCTGAAGTGAGATAAGGAAAGAAACACCCTGGGTTATTGTGCTAAGTAACTGAGATAATGCATGCAATGTAACACCAGGCTCAAAAACAGGGCCATTTAAGAAGTCACCTGGCCCAGTTCCCATCGCACCTGTGGGTGATTCCGGTCTGACACCTGGCAGTTGGCCCTTATCCTCCCTGGATCCCACGGTAAATCCCTAGGCCTCACATTGAGGGTGCATGGCCACTTGCACAGCTGCTCTGTGGCCCCGCACCCACACCACTCACCTGGGGCCACGTACCTGTGCCCCCACCAGCCTTCCTGCAGTCAGAGGGGCCTCCATATCACACCATGCCCCGCCCAGAGCCCGCAGCCCCTGAAGAAACGTTGCAGAAGGCTAGACTGGAGCCAACTGAGAGGCGCCCCTGGCCACCCCGCTGCTAAGCCACTCTCTGCGCCCAAACCTCCGGGTTAACCGCGCCTGGGCGGCAGGAAGCAGAGTTGCCTGGTGCTGCACGGCATTGCACGGCATTGCACGGCACTGATGAATCAATGTCCCTCGCCCTCACCCAGGCTAAAACGCGCAGCCTGGTACACGGCTGATCCGGGCGCCGACCCTCACATCGCGGGTGCGCGTGAGGACTGTAGTGGAAGCAGCCTGGTGAATCTGTCCCCAGACTGCGAAACGAGGGGCGGGCTCTCCAGGTGCCGCGCGGGGGCCACCCAGGTGGCGATGTGCCTGACCTAGGGTGAAGTCATTGCACAGTCTGACCATGGAAGCTGAAGCCTGAAGCGGGACTCGCAGGGCGGCAGTTTCCTGTTCATCCCACCCTCTCGTTTAAAGCGAGCTAACCGCGTCCGCGATGTCCGCAGCCTCCCTCCAGGAGCATGCGCGCACCTGCCCTCCGCAGGTGAGGCCAAGAGGGTGCGCGGCCGCACCACGCCTCTAGGCGGCAGCAGAACGCCAGGGATGAGCCGCACCGCGGCACTGTAGCGGGGCTGGGATCATGCGGTGGGCAATGCGGCCGCCTAGGCCACACCCATGACACATATTCTGGACCCGCCCACCGCTCCTGCCTCACCCAGGTCACGCCCCCATTGACCAAGTCCCAGCCGCGACCCCAGAGTCCCAGACCTGCTCGGGACCCGCCCACCTCTGGGGGGCCACGCCCCTGCAAGGCCACGCCCCTTCGTACGAACTATTGGGGCTGGGGTCAGTGAGTGGCCTGGCTGGAGGAGGGGTTCCCGCTGTTGAGGGCGTGGCCTCCAGGGCTCTTTTCACTGCTCCAGAGTCTTTTGGAGCACTGGACGCTGGTTTTCTCACTGATCCTAAGACCGCCCATTTTGCTAGGACAGAGAAACACTAGACGTCTGGTAGGAACCATTCCGGAACCAGACCTAGGCTGGAACACATAGCGTGAGCAACCCCTCCTGGACACGCAAGACTCTGCCTGTCACTTCCACCCCAGTTCCTGAACTGCGAAAAGGATGACCCCTGCCAGGTGGGTGCTGATTCCACCCCAGTTCCTGAACTGCGAAAAGGATGACCCCTGCCAGGTGGGTGCTGATTCCATGCCAGGTGGGCCCTGACCCTGAGCCCAGGTGGGTGCTGACTCCAGGCCAGAGGGGCACTGACTCCAGACTAGGTGGCCCACTAACTCAGCAAAGCTCCTGCCTGACTTCTTCCTACTAAGGCAGCTCTCTTATCTGGAAATGGTGGGCTTGGAAGACAGCTGTCCTGTGGACACAGAAGAGACTGTGACACAGCACTCAGACAGGACGCAGACCCAGGTCAATTCCCATTTGCCCACCTGTCCATCCCCTTTCCCTGAGTCTCTGAGCAGAAATGGAGGCCAAGAGCAGTCTCCACATTTGCTCCCATTCCAGCTGAGAGGGTCCCCAGGTCAGGGCTCTTAGTTGTGTCCAGGCAGGATGGAAGCCAAAGGACCCCAGAGAGATCGAACCCAAGAAGGCCATGCTCTCCTGCCAAGTCAGGGTTTGGAAATGCACAGACTAATCCTAACAGGTCTCTCCAGGGTGTCCCCTCACCAGGGGAAACCCATTTGCACACGTTTTGTACTAAAACACAGATGTCCTCTGTCGTGGAATGCAAAATTTCTATGAAATTCTATTTAAAAAATAGAAATGTTGAAGAAATTTTGAACTTAAGATAGGCTATTTGAAGTTGTACCCAGAGATCCTGGTGGGTTCACCCATTTCATGCCCTCTGATTTTAAAACTATGTCCACAGAGATGTCTGAGAAACTTCATAGAAAGTCACCACCAGCCACTAACTCTGTAGTAAGAGTGAACTTTACAGGGGCCCATAGAGGGTGGGGTGTGGGGTTGTATCTTGGGGAGGCCACCATGTGGGGCATATCTGAAAGGACAAACAAGCAGGGCAAGGCAGGAGCCCATCCCAGGTGCCCCAGACATGCCATCTCCAGTCCCCTTTCCCTGAAGCCCTCCCAGGCTCTGCGTCCCCACAACTCGTGGCCCCAGACCCACTATGAGAACAGGCTGGACATTCAGGGACCACTTTCCAAGGTAAGACTGTGGCTATGGCGGGGGGGGGGGGGGGGGTGTGGATCCTGCAAGGATATGTGCATAGCTGTGCACAGCGAGGACCCCAGACAGAATTAGCCTGCATTTCCAGGGACATGATTCCCTGCCATTAGCTTCAGCTCTGTAAAATAGCCCAAATGAAAGGCGGCAAAAACCCAGAAGGTGGGGAGACAACACAGATATCATTTTTTACCACTTTCAGAAGCCCCCAGGGTGGCTCCGGTCCAGACTGGAGAGCCCAGCCAGTGCTCTGGGGCAGGGCCTTGCGCCCCCTCCCCCTCCTCTCCCCTCTTCTCTCCCCTCCCCTTCCTGGATCTCCCTCTCTCCTCCCCTCTCCACTTCCTCCTCTTCTCTTCCCACCTTTCCCCCCTCCCTTCTCCCTACCCATCCCTTTCCTCTCCCCTCCCCCTTGTATTTCCTCCTCCCCTCCCCCTCCTTTACTCCCACCCCTTCTCCTCCCCTCCCCCACCAGCCCAAGCCTCCAGGACCATCCCCTTCTGCCAAGAACCTGTCCACCTCTCTGTGCTTTGTGTCCTGTGGACAAGGTCTGACCTGTGATCAGGCCTTGCTTTGCACTGTCTGTGTGGCTTAGAGGTCCACGGTTCTGTGCCTCAGTCTGCACGTAGAAGCTCGGGTGGCACAACAGCACTACCACATAAGTGGCTGGTGTCCTCCCAGCTGCCACCCCGTCCAACCCCATGGCACTGGCTCCTCCTCCCAGGCCAGCTCAATGACATGGACCTCCCTCCCTCCTGCCCCAAAGCATTTCTAGCTCTTGATTTTCTGTAAAATCAATCCCAAGTGCCTCCTGTGGCATCCAGCCTGCAGAGTTCCTGCGCCCTCCCACCATCCACCTCAGCCAGTACCCATAGCTCATGTTCTGGGACAAGCTGCCCACATACACCCTTCCCCAGGGGTCCATGACCCTACATGTGCATTGCTTAATTCTCTCCCCTGCTACGTGTGCACACTAAAGGGTGGGTGTGTAACTCAAGCGGACCCATCAGGGCAAATCCCTATGTGGACTTCTGAGACAGACATTCCTTGGGGAAGGGTGGCATTTGGTGTGAAGCCTGGAATTGCAGCAGCTATTTTGTGTGCATGTGGGAAAGCACGCTTTGGAACAAGGCTGACCAGGCACAAGGCAGAGATTGAAGAAATTGGGGCCTTGAAAGCATTACTGAATCACAGTAGGAAACCAAATCCAAACCCACCCCACCCCACCCTCTCACCCCCTGCTTCAGGACAGTCTCATGCATAGCCCCATACTGGCAGAGACAGCTTGGTTTGGCTTCTCTGGTACTTGCAGCCATTCTGGCAGATGCACTCCCTCTGATTGGTCTCCATCTTTGCACCTACTTCCTGGATGCCCCAGGCATTGGGAAGCCATCTGTCTGACATGTCTAGTCCATCCACGTTGATGACCACCACTTGGCTGGCACTGATGGTCAAGTCCCCATACACCTGCAGAATTGGCCCTGCCCAGAAGTGAGACCTGCAGCCAGAGTGGGTGAAGCGGAGACCCACTATGTGCCACAGGAAACTGGAGTCTCCAGTCAACAGTTGCCATGGACCTGGCACCCCATGTGGCTGCCTGGGCTGTGGTCACAGCTCCTTTTGAAAGGACACAGACAGCAGGGACCAGGGCCTCATAGGCTTTGGAGACTTTGTAGTTTTCTCCATATTTATTTTCTTCTCTCCAGCCTTTTCTAAGAGACAGGCTAAAATCCCCGCCCCTTGGCAGGAGGTGAGAAAGTCACCAAGCTGGGATTTATGAGCAAACCATAGGCCTGAGGGCTCCTAGCTCCGAATCATTCTCTCAGAGGAGCCGCAGGTTTTCCGTACACAGCAGCTGGCATCTGATTTCAGAGGCAGCGCTGGGCAGACCAGCCGGTATCCAGTGTTTTTTTTTTTCCAATCCCCTGAAATGTGTTTTGTGATTCTGGAAGCTTCAGTGGGTCTGCAATTACAAGTAGCCCTTATTAAAAATTGGTGCGGCCTCCCACATCAAACAAAATTAATCAGTAACAAGCTGTAATGGTATTAGGTCACTTCCCAGCGTGGTAAGTCAGGGCAGCCCTATCTGATTGGCTGATGTGAAGCCTCAGGAATTCTCCTGCATTTATCTGTGTGCCCAGAGCTTTGCACAAGATGTTTGTCTTTGCTTGAATTCCATGTGGGTATTGTCTTACTGAATACATTCCGACTGACCTGGCGGGTGTGTCTTGCGGGACACACACCAGGAGTCGGCCGTCTGGTTCTGGCCAAGAACGTCAGGAAGCCCATGGCCCTGGGACCTACAGCGCACCCTCCTCTACTAGCAGTGGTGTGGATGGTCTTCCTGTGGCCAACATCACCTCTGGGCATGTTCCTCAGGTGGCTGCCAGAGGAACATGTGAGCAGCACAAGAAATTTATCAGGACTGATCCCCACAAGCACTCCTTTGTCTTCAGCATGGCCTGGCCCACGGGGCCCTGCATCCCCATCCTATTGGCCCCACACCTGCCTCCGCTCTGCCCTCTGGCTGGCCCCCACAGCCACCCAGACCTGAGCTGCATAGCAGTGCCACTCGACAGAGCCTCTTCCTATAGACAGTTTGGGAAAGGTGGGCCCTTGTTCCCTGCCCTGGATTTGTGGGTGGGCTTGTAACAACAGCAGAAGCAATGTACGTAATGTGGGGTTCAGGGCGTTAGTGCTGGCCTTGTCTTACATAGGCACTAGAGGACACAGGTTCCTGGGACGCCATGCTATAAGGAAGCCCAAGCTGGCCCATACAGAGAAGCTGAGGGGAGAAGCCTGTGAGAGCTCTGAGGGCGCTAGAGCCAGAAGCATCCAAGCCTTGCCTGGTTTGCCGAGCTTCATTCCTGGCCTTAGATAAAGGGTGCAGCAGCTTTTGGTGGGTCCCCTGTGGTGCAGGCTCTTCCTGCTCAGACCCATAGCTCATTCTGTCCCCTTCCTTGTTCTTCATTAAATGTCCAGTGCTTAGAGCCATGCTGGGCACGAGGGGCAGGCTCCAGAGTACGCCCATGGGTCAAATACCTGAGTGAACATGGGATGAATGGCACCGTTTCCTCTAGCCCAGTGGCAAATGGAGGGACAGTAATCCCAACAGTGGACATGGACTGTCTGGCCACAGCCCAGAATCCAGAGGACAGAAGCCGATGCTGACTCCAGGGCCCCCATTGACTGGAGAGGCCTCTGCCCCATCTGCACCTGGATATCCAGCACAGGAGCAAGAGAGAAGTCAGAATTTCCACCATGTCTCAGGAGCCTAGGCCTGGACCCTTCCCTGCAAGATGATCTGGCCAGGAAGAAAGACGCAGGGGAGCCCCAGGGTCCTGCCCCACCCAGCCTGCCCTAGCAGGTGGAGTGGACTGCTTGTCACCTATGGTCAGTACATGGTGGGCAGCAGCCTCAGCTGGTTCTCATTCACCCTAGGAAAGAAAGGGCTGGGTCACCCTTACCCACACTATTGGCGACGGGCAGGGTGGGCAGGGAGCACATGCTGTGCGGGCTGGACCAGGCCAGGCTCTAAACTTGGCCAGGGACAAAGTTATTGTTTGATTGTTGTCTGGCTATGTGGACAAGAGTGGCTCTGATATAGATTCTGGGTTTGTTTTTTTTTTTATGTCTTATGTCACATAAATACCCACACATGCACATGTACAGACATCCATCTACATGACACAGGTATGACACATGTACATGTCCTTCGTGTGTATGTATACACAAGGAAACAAAACAGTCCCACTAACTTTTCAACACTGGTCTATTTTCCTGGTTTTTTGTGTGTAACAGGAGGTTATCGATGTCATCAAGATTCTGAACAATTTTGCAGAGCCACCTGGAGTTCTGTTGCAGGGATGTGCACACCTTATTCACCCAGTCTCCTATTCCTGAACAACAGACTTCACTCCTTGCTGTGTTCAATCCTGCTTATTTTCCATAAGGGTTCCTTATAGCAGAGTTCACCTGGGGCTTCCGGGACAAGTCACCATCCTGCAGCTGTGTTAACAGGCAACTCCAGGAGGTACAGACATGTCATCTCCAGGGGCGTGGGATGTGCTTCTTGTCACATCTTCTACACTACCATGGAAAGAAATCCGTGCCACTTTGCTGAACCAAACATTTTTTAAGCAGTAGAAGGACATTTTTTTTTTTCATATGTTCATCATAAGTTTTTTTTCTCTTGGCAATTGCTTGTTCATGTCTTTTGCCTATGTTTTTGTTGGGCAAAGACCCTCTTCCAATACCACCTGCTGCGTACCTGAAAGGCCTGGCCCTCAAGGCACCCAACCACAAAGCCCATCCTACCTGTCCGTGCTCATAACCCAGCGCGTACCTCTCACGCAGAGTCACCCACCAATCACCCTCTCATGTACGTTCTTCTATCTCCATCTTTTTTCAGATATTGAACAACTAGTAGCAAAGATGACTCTTCTATCCACATCCCTGCCACACTCCTAGAGGCACCTCCATTCAAAAACATCCGGAATGTTCTGTAGGTGCTTAGCAAGCATCTGCCATCTGTTCCGTTTACTTAGAATTTCTAGTAGTCCTGGCCTCAGTTACCAGAGTTGGAGAAATTGGATAGCAAATTTCAGCAGCAGTGAAATCAGCAAAAAAAAAAAAAAATGTAGGAATAAGCAGAGCAAGAAATGTGCAGAATACTTAAACACTTACAAAGAAAACACGGAGACACTACAAGCCAAAGTTAAAAGTCAAAACTGACTAAGAAAGGACATTAAAAACCAACAGAAAGCTAATTTTCCAACACAGGAAGAGAAAGAGGGCCTCTAGGACCTCAGGAGGATGATCAGGAGCCCCCATGGAAATGCAGGAAGGGATACCAATGCCCAGAGGCTTAAAATCAACAAATTTAAATTTTAACATTAACGAATTAACAGCTGATTAACAGAGGGAGACAGAGAGGGAGCTGTCCAATCGTGTGCATAACAAGAGGTGCAAACTGAAACTAAATGCAGATCGCATTTTATTATCTCAGATTGACAAAGAGCAAAAGGTAGGACAGTGAACAGCACTGCCCACCGCTGACAGGAGTTCATGAGTGCGATTTTTATGATCAGCAAATTGGCAATATCAATTAAAAAATGTGAATACATATGCCCTTTGCCCAGCAACGTCACCCATCCCATAGGTACCCCTGCACAAGGGCAAAGTGGTCCACGTACAAGGTCATTCACTGAAGCATTCTTTATAAGGACCTAGAAATTCATTAATAGGAAATTGCTAAATGACTCATAATAATCATCATAGATCCATAAAATGAAAGGGAACTCTTGAAAAAGAACGGGCCCTGATCAAGTAGGTTTGAGGAAAAGACATCTTTCCGAATATATCCGAGAGCTGTCCAGGCCCAGGGTTTGCAGAGCAGGAAACACGAGGGCCAGCCAATCCGCACATCCTCAAAAGCAACTGCACAGCCATGATTGGCTTCTGCAGAGCTGCTGGAAGCCAAGCAAAGAGGCCCAGAGAGCTCTTAGCACTACTAAAGAGCAGAAGGATGAAGATCAGAGCAGAGGGTTACTCCAGCCAGGGTCCAGGGACAGGAAGGACACTCAGTCTCAGCATTGCACAGTGCAGGGGGGCACAGGGAGGCTGGGGATAATGCTAAGAAGCAGAAGTCCACAGTGCTGAGAGAGGGAGATCGGAGCTCAGAGCCTGTTTTCCTTCCAGAAAGTCCTAGGGAAACACCCAAAGCTGTCAAGGGACAATTTTCCACTCCAGACTTGAATCCGAGAGACTGAGGTCTTTGCCTTGAAGTTGCCCTCTCCCCTCACACCTGCCCCTCCTGCTGCCCACTCGGCTTATGCAGCTCCCTCTCCCCAGACCTTTGGGTGAGGACCTGGGTTCAGCCTGAAGTCTCCCCCTACATGCCACCTGTCCAAAATACTCTTGACTCCACCTTCAAAACAAGCCAGAACCGGATCATTCTTTACAACCTCGGTACTCACCCTTGGTCCAAGTGCTGCGTCTTCCAACTGTGCCATTACAACAGGTCCAGCTGTGGCTCCATGTCTATCACTTGCTCAAGTCACAGTCACTTTGTGTTGGCATCCAAAGCAAAGCCACCAGCCTCTGACTGGTCCATGGGCCCTCTGTGACCTCCACCCCAACCTTCTAATGAAACTGTGATTTTAGAATACTTTTAGGTTTCAGAACAATTTTGAAGACAGTACCAAGTTCCAGTATCCCTACACCTGTTTCCCATGCATGCAGATTTGTCAAAATTAACGATCTAATATAGGCACACTAGCAACATATATGATCTAGATTTCATTAGTTTCTCCACAGGGTCCCTTGCTATTTCCACACCTGCTTTGAATTTTAAACCATGTGATGTGTATTACTCGTTAATTAAGTTATCTAACTTATTTATTTATTTTAAGGACTGAACCAGGGTACTCTATCACTGAGCTATATCCCCCATCTTTTTTATTTTGTATTTTGAGATAGGGTCTTACTAAGTTGCCCAGGCTGGCCTTGAACTTGGGATCATCCTGCCTCAACCTTCCAAGTCGCTGGGATTACTGGTATGGACACCACATTGGACAAAATTATTTAATTTTTAAAAGCATGTCCTAATCCCACATTGGCCCAGGAATGGCCTCAGATGGGTGACACAGGATCCAGATCCCAGGTCCCACCTGAGAGACCTCAAGCAGAAAGTTCAAGGCAGGTCAGGGTGCTCCAGGTGTGCCTCTCAGGGGTAGGGCTTTCCCAGGAGCACTACATGGATGGTGGGAAGAGCAGGGGACCAGCTGGAGCACTGTGCCACAGCTAGTCCAAACCTGGCCTGGGCAGAGCCCTTCACTGTCCTGTCCATGATCTGCCAGCAGATTCAGGGAACGAGGTTCAGAGCAGAAGCTCTAAGAAACAGCCGTGTTGGGGGACCACTGATGATGCTGCCTCTCGACCTCTCATGGCCCCTTCCCAGGGGAAATGCTCTCCCTAGGATGAAATCAGCCGTTCCTGGGGCTTGAAGTCACTGCTGAGGCTGAGGGATGGCTGGGCACCAGGCTCAGCCTGCACCCTGATCTGCTTTGTCAGTTCCCGGGGATAGTGCAGCTCATGGCCCAGGAGCAGGGACATGAACCCAAGTTCTGCAGGAGCATGCTGCTGGACCCACTCAGACAGAGCCATGGGCCCAACGGGAGCAACCAGGGACACTGGATGAGGCCCAGGGACACCTTCTCTCTTCTCCTGGCTGCTGCTATACACCTGCAGCCAGCATCTGCCAGCAGGGGGCGCCTTTCTCTAAGTCTCCCAAAAGTGCCCCAGTGCACCTTTAGGACACCGGAGCAGCCTGTCCCTGTGGTTCTGTTGGCTGAGTGTGAACCGGCTGCATCCACACATTTTCACAGCAGGGGTCCCACCCAAGACAGCAGGAGGCAGCCCTGGAGCCTCAACTCCAAGAAGTGGGCTCCAATGTCCATCCTTGCCTTGGGCCTCAGACCCCCAGGGCCTCTGATAAGGAGGCCCCCACGGATGGTGGGCTATGCGGCAGGTGAAGCTGGGCTCAGCCCCCAGTGCCAGGGCCACATGGGTGGGGATGGGCCTGCCCCTCCCAAGGGTGGGGCCAGTGGGTGGGGCCCTGCTGAGGACACTGTCCCAGAGCTACACCGCAGGGCCCTGGCCACCCCTCCCGCCACCGCTGCCCTCTGAAAGGCCTTTCATCCCCAAGCCACTGGCCGCATCAAAGAACGTCTATGGAAAGTCTTATTTTTCCCCAACCAGAAAAGTTCAGGCTCGGAGCACAAACATTCGGCTCATTATTTAGAAATAACGAGTCCTCAGGGCCCTGGTATCAGATCAAAGCTCAGAAATTAAACTCTCCAGAAAAGGAGACGGCCGCCATCAGCAGATTTGTGTTTGCTTATTTTTTTTTTCATTCGGCAGCTAAAAAAAGGGCCTTGAAATCTGCCTAGCGGTTTGGAAGTCTGGCCCGGGCTTTGCGAGCAGGGAGGAGACAGCACGCTCCGGAGGGTTCTGGGCGTGGAAGCTGAAAATATTTGGTTGACATGACAATGGAGACAGTTTGGCAGTTTATCAACACCGGCCTCCGGGAAAATCCTCCCCAACTCCAAGTGCCCTAGCCCCGTGCCCCCACCCCCTCTCTCTCACACTCACACACGTACACACGCACACACTCGCAAGGGGAGGTACACAGGTACCCATCCACCCACGGCAGCTCAAGTCCACAAGGACTTGAGCACACTGCAGGATCTACACGTGTGCACACAGGACCCCATCATCAGATTGCACGTGCAAGCACACACACATTTGTGCACACTCGTGTGCACACACACGGGTTCACAGCAACCAACAGAGAAGGGATCAGAAGTGTGGCTCTTCACTGCACTCAGGGATGGGGAGCTGGGGTGGGGGGCAGCCTGAAGTGGGTCTCACAAGCAGGAGACAATACAATCGACCTGCCCAACCCCAGACCCAGGCAGGCTCGCCCTCTTTGGGAACACCACCCATAGCTGTCCCTCCACTCCAAGGCTCCCGGAACCCCACTGCACCCCACTACCAGCAGTCAAAGAAACAGGCAGCCACAGGTATGGGGCCCAGATTGTCACTGGCCCTGGGTTGTCTCCACTGTGACTGCTACTGTCCTTTCCAGCGAGGCCAGGCTGGGTTTCTGGGTGGTGCTTTCGCAGACAAGAATCTATTAAAGAAAGAGAATAAATAGAATGTGTGAGGCATGCAGAGAGGTGGGCCACCCCACCTGTGTCCCTTCATACCCGCCCTGTAGCCCCATGCCCCACACCCACTATATAGCCTTCATACCCTGACTGCCACTCTTTGGCAGTGCCTCATATCCCCTAACCTTTCTCCCCCATGCCTCCTGCCACCACCCTTGCCTTGGGCTTCCACACCCCCATCCAGTGTGCCCATGTCCATACCCCTATACCTGCCACCCCTGACCTCTAATTCTCCAAGCTCCCATCCCCCAGCTGTGGCCCCCACCCCAACTCCCTGAGCCCACAGTCCCCTACCCCAAATGCCCATCCCCATCCTGGGCCCCCGTGACCCCCAGGCTCCTGGTGGTACCCCACATGCCACCCCCAATCCCCAGACCCCTACCTTGGTAATCCATGTCTTCATAGAGCCAACAGCCTAGGGAGACCTGGGAGGCCCGTGGAGCCAAGTGTTGGATGGCATCACACTGGATGGCTGAATCAAACCCACCCTGAAACCTGATTTGGCTCCCAGTCTTCCCATCGCAGAGCCTGTAAACTCCAATCCACTTGGGGTAATTTGAATTGGGTTTTCTCTTAAATGCCACCAAAGGAAACAGGAAGGGCAGAGCATGGGCCCGTTCATCCCCATCTACCAAGAGGGGCGTCAGCCTTCACAGGCTAACAAAGAGGCATTAGGTGTTCAAGCACAGCAGCAAGCCACAGGCTCTGAGGGGCCCCTCTTCCTGTGTTGCCCTGCCCAGTCTCCCTGGGCTCTGGACACACAGCTCATGTCTGCAGGCCCTCTTGCCCAGTCTCCCACTTATACACTGGCCTGTGTATAGGGTCTGGCCGGCTTCTCCAGAGCACTCTCCCATCTGAGATCCTTAACCATATCTGCAAGGTCCTTGTTTGCCATAGAAGGTAACATGTCAGGTCCCATTATGGACATCTTTTCCTCTAGGGCACACTTTGTGTATCACCTGAGCAGGTTCCCATAAACATGATGTGCGTGCAGGCACACAGGTACCTGGTCCATACCTGTCCTGCATTCACCTGTATGTGCATGCAAACAGATAAGCTAATGTAGTTGGGTTCCCCAAAAAGCAGAGCCTGGGACCAGAATTGGGGCTCAAGTAATTTAGTTTAGAGGAGACCTCAGGAAGTAGAAGGAGGGAGCAGTGAGGCCAGCATAGATAAGCCAAGAGAGGGAGTGATCAGGGTTGGCTGCCCTGGTTCCAACAGGGACCCCAAAAGGCCACAGAGAGGCCAAGGAAGCCAAGTGTTCATGGTGTTGCAGGTTGAGGTTGGCCCCTGATGTGTTTGTGCCCCTGCATTTCTGGGGCCCAGCCCCTCAGGCCCAGCAACTCCCGCCACCAGTGCAGCTTATTAGGCAAGTTTTAGATGCAACCGGACCTGGGGGCCCCTGGGCCAGACACGCCACAACACGCCATGAGGACGCACATGCACTGCCAGGCACACTTGAGCTCTGCATCCAGGACAGCTCTGCAGCTGTGTGCCACAGAGCAGGACCAGGGTGCTAGAAATACACTGCCACCTCTTCACCTTGCCTCTCTTGGGGACAGCTGCTGTTAACCCCAGAAACCCTTGCTGAAGAAAGGATTTTGGAGAGGCCAATGTCCCTTTAAAGTTCCCCCAGGACTCCTGTCTCTAAGTTTAGCGCCAGAGCAAGTAAGAGGGAAGAAATGGAAACAGCTGGAAATGCAGACAACGTGACTCTTTTTTTTTTTCTTTTTCTCAAAAAGTGATGAAAATAGTGTCCCAGACAAGTCTGTTTTCTAGGCAATGTTATTTTAGGTATCATGTATTAATGGCATGAGAATTAGTGCAAATTAAGTAATTAGGCACAGGCTGGCAGCTAGAGCCAGCAGGTGCTAATGGACACCTGATTCAGGGTCCCTGAGCTTCACAACTGCAAGGCTTGCTACTGAGAAGGGAGTGCAAGGGGCATGGGCCAGTCTAGTTAGGGATTCCTGGGACACCTGTGTCCTCTGGTGCAGGTCACAAGGACAGGCCAGCCCAATTTGGACATCACCACAATCAGGCTCCAGGGTGATCTGCAGGGCTCCTCAGATGCGGAGCCTGGCCAAGCCTCCCTGGGCTCTCTGGCACAACCTGGATCTGGGCAGGTCTGTAGGGCCTGGGTACCCAGGAGGCTCACGGCCCCACCCAGCAGCCGTCTCCTGCCGTGCATCCTGAGTGCTGATGTGCACAGCAGATCACGTGCTCCATGGCCCTCCCTCCACAGGTACCTGATGGGTAGAGTCATAGGTGATGTCACCCTCAGAGAACTCAGCTGCTGAGAGAGTTGCTAGCCCCCTTCACAAATGAGGACAGTGAAGCTCATAAAGTTAACTGTTTTCCCAGGAACACAGAGCTGGGCTGGGAGAACTGGGTCTTCCTTGTCTCTATGCTTTCACAGGTCAACCAGGGACCCCTCCACCTGGAGAGGTGGCAGAGCGGGGCACACAGAGGGCTCAGGGCACTGCCTGAGGATGAAGGTGGGGGCAGCCCACACCTGCAAACCACACACCTGGGCCCTAATGCCCATGTCACCTCAGTGTGGCCCCGGTAAGCCCCTCCCTCTGACTAAGACTCCGTTTCCTGCAGGTTTTGAAGAGACCTAAAACTCAGATATCCTCCTCACCAGGCCCTGACCCTCCTGATCTCCACCCCTCAAGCCTGGGGCTCACTTTCTGTCACTCAGCATGTTTTTCAGGAATATAGCTTTCATCAGGGACTTCTCTCTGCAGAATGCCCTCATGTGATCCCCGGGAGCATTAGCCCTTGTACCCTGTCCCTGGGGTCAGAGGTTGGCTGCCTCGTGAGTGCTGGCCCATCCCTGCAGCACGGCCCAGGCATAGTGGGTGCTCCAGGGTCTGCCAGGTGCTGCCCAATCCCATGCCTCCTTCCCACTGCAGCCCTGGCCCCAAGCCCTTGCAGCTGCATGAGAGGAACCATCTTCTCTGCCAACCCTGGGAAATTCCAGTCTGTGGCTACCTGTCAATGTCCTCTTCAGGCCTGAGCAGGGGATTACTTGTCCAAAATCGAGCCTAAATAGTGCCGGTATAGGCAGCGCTGCTCTGGGAGGTGGCTTCAAGATCAACGAAAGTGACAAGGCAGAGATGAGCAGATTCTCCTGCAGGCAGTGGGGTCCCACCTTGCCACTGACCCAAGGATCTGCATACAACATACCTCACATGTCCCATGGAGAATGGAACTCAGTGTCATCTGTCCTTGGTCAGGGTGGCATCAATGGCCTGGCACTTGGAGCTGCACAGAGGGAGGCTGAGCAAGGGTAAGTGGCACCAGAGAAAGTCATTATGCTGAGCAGCAGTGAGAGGCACGCAGACACTGGGGGATGCATGGAAGCTGCCCGGGGTAGCTGCAGGTGAGCTCAGAGGTAGGCCAGGACACCTGCAGCTTCAGGCAAGTGACAAGTCCCAGGGGAGAGAAGAGGGGAGAAGACGTCGTCAGCCTTGCTCCCAGTCCCTGACACGGATGCAGGGCCGAGTGGGGGGTGTGGTACAGAAAGGTGGCAGCAACATCTCCAGGACTATCTAAGGAGCAGGAGCTTCGTGACACGCTCAGAGAAAGGGGTCATGTGAAATTCCAAAAGCCACAGTCATAAATGACCACAAACCTGAGCCTTAAAGAAATATATTCTCATTTTGTCCCGGAGGGCGACAGTGAGGTTCTGGAAGCTGGCACCTCCCAGGCTATGAGGGGATCTGCTTCAGTCACTCTCCAGCATCTGCTGTGGCCAGCAGTCCTGATGTCCCTCGGCTTGTAGGCATGCCCCCATCTCTGCATGTTTATGTGGCCATCTCTCTGTGTCTGCTTCTGACACCTGTCGTTTGATTTAGGGCTGACTTCTAAATCCAGGATGATCTCATCTCCAGGCTCTTAACTAATTACATCTGCAAAGACCCTATTTCCAAATAAGGTCACATTCTGAGCCTCTGGGTGGACGTGAATGGGGGATTCTCGACTCAACCCAGCATAGGGGCTTTCCAGGAAGGAAAAGCTCAGGAAGCAGGGTGGGGTGCTGCCAGCCCTGGGGAGTCCTGCCATAAAGAGACCTCTCGACATGTGACCCGAGGGCTGGCTTGCAGGAAGGCACCCCCTGTCCTTGCGCGTCCCTCCCTCCTGGTCATCCCTCCCATTTCCATCTCCAGCCCTGACACTCTTCAGAACAAACTGTACATCCCTGAATGCATACATCCCTGTTTCTGCCAGGGGCCTCCCACCCTCACTTTCTCCTGCCAGCTGCTTGAGGTGGGCCAGGGCTCAGCAGCACCAGCAGCCTGGGGGCCGTGAGAAATGCGGAGGCCCAGGCTCTTCCCCAGACTCCTGTCAGAGCTGAGCTTCCGTAAGACCCTCATGCAATTCCTTCATGTGCCCATGCTTGGCTAGGTAGTGGGCAACGGGTCCTCCAGTCCTTGATGTCTGCCTGTCCTCAGCTTCTTCATCCAGTCCAGAGCTGCCCAAGAACTCAGGACTCAGCAGTGCCAGAGGAAAGGCTGACATCCACTAACCATGGCACAGGGTCCCCCGGTAGCCCCTCGAAGCCCCAGAAATATCGGGGCCCAGTCTCTGGGTTCCCCTCTATTCTTCTTCACTCCAAAGACTCCCAAGTTTTTTGACCATCAAATGTAATTTTCAGAAACACTGTGCCTCAGGGCAGCGGTCAGTAACTATGTCCCGGATAGTGCAGAAGAGCAGGGGATGGCCAGGGTCCTGAGCCCTGACAGCTTCCTCTATCCTGTACCTGGGCTCCTGGCCTTCTCAGGAAGCTTGGCATGACTTCAGGTTCTGCTCCCCTGGCACCCAGAGCCTGCCCCCCTGGCCCCTGCCCCCTTGTTTACCAGTGGGGAGAACAGGCCTGGCGGGTGGGGTGCGAGTCTGTCCCTGGCCCCAGCTGTGGAGCAGCTGAGCTCATTGGAAACCAGGCGGTGGGCCTGAATGCGGCCCTTGTCTGTGCGCCCCGGTCAATAGCCTCCATGGCTGCCCAGCGTTTCTATTGACTCAAGATAAGTTCCGGGAGGCCGGAGAACAGTCACTGACCCGGTGTCTGCTGGCCAGGCCAGTCGGGCCGGGACAGCTGAGCCTGGTGAGTTCCCAGGCCAGGACCCAGAGGCCGGTGCTGCCAGCTCAGCAAACACCCTGCCCGGCATGCTTTGCTCTTATCCCTGGGCCCTGCGATTGTACCTATCAGTCTCATGCATGGGTGCCAGTGTGTAGGACATACCCCCGGCTCTGTGCAGAACAGGTGTTGAAGTGATGTCATATCTTACCAGAGATCACTCAGTCCTCCGACTTCCACCAATATTTATGTTCCCAGCTGCAGGGAGAGTCTAATCAGACTTCCGGTGGCTCCTGCCCTGTTTCTGGCACTATTGCTCCTGGCTGTGGCTTTGAGCACCAGGCCCTGCTGGATTGGCATTTACCTTCCTGACAGGTTGGGGCCTTGGGACAGCCGGACAGAGAACAGAGCCAGGGGTTTAGGGAGGAAGCACCAGAGAGGGTCCAGCCTGCTGCCCCTGCGGGCCTGGGACATCAGCCAATCTGTCCAGAACACCACTGCAGCCAAGGCTCTGGGCAGAGGCTGCCAGAGAAGAAAGGGGTAAGGAAGCTCTTTCCAGAAACTTCTTTTTGGGGGGTGGGGAAAAAAAAAGCATCTCTGTAGTCAAAAGCCCCAGTAATAAGTGTAGCTGTTAAGTGCCCTCAGTGGATGGGCAGCATGACCACTGCCCAGCCTGATATGTCCTTCCCAGGATGTGATAGGGTTGACCTCCACCTGCCCATGTCACTCCCTGAACGACCATGGATGGAGGCTTACCTGCTGTGCTCTAGGCAACTGCACCCTTACAGATAAGCAAAACGAGGAGACAGAGCCACGAAGCTGGGACAGTAGCAGCATCTTCTGGTCAGGGCTCTGGAATGTGGGTTCTAGGGAGGTGTGAACCCCCTCGTGGGCTACATCCCTCTCAGCCCATCCCAGGAGGCATATTGACCCACCAGGGGCCAGAGATAAACCCACCTAATGTCAGGATAAATAAGAGACTGAAACCAGAGAGGCCTGGGAGAGATAAGACAGGCAGTGGAAAAGGAGTGGGGGCTGTGGCCCCGGCCACCTGTACCCCTAGCCCCGGCCCCAGCCTGGAGAAACAAAGGGATCAGAGCCAACCCATGTTAATCATTACTTGTTGGCCCAGGGCGGGGAGGCTGAGACCCTGTTTTTAGGAGACCAGGGGGCCCAGCTGTCCTGTGTGGTTCCTAAACCCAGCACCCCTGGGGCCAAGGACCCAGCCGTGAACCAGACAGGTCCGTGCCTGCCCAGACTCAAGGTCCGGCTTACTCAGGCAGCCACACTCATTAAGCAGACAAAGAACACTGCCTGAACCCCGTGGCGTCCTCATGGCAGGGACAGAGCATGGTGGCAACCAGGTATGGAGGACAGAGAGCTTGCCTGATTGCCTTTAGGGACTGCCGTTGGGCTGGAGGAGGGCTGCCTCCTCCCCACCCAGCCTGAGCACGCCGAGAGGAAGAGGAAGTGACCAGAGCCCTCCTGTGCTACAGGAGCCCCAATTCCGCTGGGAGAGCTAGCAGCAGATGGGCAGGTGAGGGGGCTTTAGAATTCTAGGAGACCTATTCTCAGAGGGGCCCCCAAGTTTCCCACCAGGCACCTCCAACACCTCCCAGCAGCTAGCAGAGGAGCAGGCCAAAGGCCTGGGGAAGGGATGTGTCACCCCTGTCCTGGCAGTCAAGTCTGCAGGAACCTCTTAGAGACCTCAAGGGAGGGTGGTCCCTGGAAATACTGACTGGGCAATGAGCAAGGCCTGCGCAGAGGGGCTGAGGGCCTGGCAGCTGGCAGGGGACACCGAGACCAGGTCTGCATCTTGGGTTCTACATCTCTGCCTGGTAAGGGGCAGCAGAGGGACAACATTGGCAGGTGCCTTGTTGAGCAGTCACTGGGCCCAGTGCTGGGCACTTGCATGTTTTGCAGATGACCTCACACCAACACAGTTGTAATTCTTACAGGAAAATGGCTTCCAGAGAAAACTAGAGAATATTGGCAAGAATGTGGAAATCCTATCCAGCCCCAAATGAGGACTTAGGTCACAGAGCAGACCTGGACACTCCAGGAAGGAGACGTAGTCCAGTGAGAGCCAGAGGTTAGCCAGAGCAAGCTGGAGAGGACAGAAGTTGTGCATACATGTGTCCATCCATGTTCATGTACACGTCTGGGCACATGCGTGTGCATGTACATATGTGTGTGCACGTGCAGAGTGAGGATGTGCAGACCCCGTGGCTCTCTTTTTTGTTTGGTACTGGGGATTGAACTCAGGGGCACTCGATCCCTGAGCCACATCCCCAGCCCTATTTTGCATTTTATTTAGAGACAGGGTCTCACTGAGTTGCTCAGCCCAGTGACATTTTGAATGCAGATAATTTATTATGATCTCGTCTTTGTTGATTAATGTTTCAACAAGAAAGTATTTTCCAAAGCCAACTATCAATCCAACAATTCATCCTGGGTCAATTATCTAACTCTGAAATTAAGTAATTTTTAATTAAATTTGTTTTTCACTTGACAGAAATTAAGTTCATGGGATAATTTCCATTTTACTTTTACAACAAAATTATGATTTATTCATTGTTGTTGGTCTGTATCAGCTTTCATAATACTTGCTTCTCAGTTTTGGGGGGTAGCTGACAAGCCACTGGGACACTAATACTCCATTACTCCATCTCCCCTAGTCATCTACATCTTTTTTTTTTTTTTTTTTTTGGATACCAATATACTCTTTTTCTGAACCAAATTTTACAAAATTCTCTCTCAACTTATAGTCTGGAGGAAAGATTGACACGAACAGTGGTTAACAATTTTATTTTATTTGCGTGGTTGATTTCAATCGTTTTTGCTTCTTACAGAACTGTTAAGAAGAGAAATATTTTCTGTTTTCTTTCTTTCCTCTCTTCTTTTCAGTAAATCCTGGAAAGAATCATGAGATGTTTTATAAAATGAGCAAAGAGAGACAGAGGGGAGCCCAGGGGGACAGATGGGGAGGCCAGTGGGCCAGGAGGGGAGGAAGGAGGTCCACATCCAGGACTCCGAGGTAATTTTCTGTGTCAACTTGACTGAATCACAGGCTGCCTGAATGTCTGGTGTATCTGTGAGGATGTTTCCAGAAGAGATTAGCACAGCATTGGTGGGCTCTGTAAAGCAGAGGGTACCAACCCCTGGAAGCCCTAAAGAACAAGACTGAGCTCAACATCTTAGCTCAATTCCTCAGCCCCAGGGGTGGGACTCTCCACAGGCCCCCCCGAGTCTTAGAGCTTGGTGCTCAGACTGGAATTTACACCACAGGCTTCCCTGGGTCTCAGCTTATAGAGGGCAGATGGCGGGACTTCCTGACCTCTGTAATTGCGTATAATTCCTCATAATAAATCTGTCTCACCTACTGGTTCTGTCTCTCTGGAGGACCCTGACGGGCATGCTCCATGACCTCCAGAAGTTCCCAGTCGCTAAGTGATGAGGCCAGTGAGCTTCCATGTCAAGTGCTAAGATAAACGTCCGCTGTGGTTTCCTGGAGAGGATTCTGGGACCCTGTGTGCAGGGCTGGGGTGTGTGAGGGTTCAATCCCTTGCACCCAGTGCTTTGCCAGCCCTGAAATGTAGGCAGGAACTCTCAAGGGGGCTGGGGGGAGATGATGCTGAGCAGAGAGGATATGAGAGTTCCCGGCCCACATTGGGGATTCTGTCTCTCTCCCCCACTCTGAGCCCAGGCTCCTCATCTACACCCTGGGGCTGTCACAGCTCCTGGAAAAACAACAGGATGTAGCAGTATTTGAAAATTCAGTCCTAAGGAAGCCTTGAGGCTGGGTGGGTTTGTCCCCTCGTCTTAGCGCACACAGCCGCAGCCTCTGCACACCTCCAGAGCCAGTGCTGAGTCAAAGTTTTGACCCAAGATCTCAAACTGGATCCTCTATGGCTTCTCCTAAAATTCAGTTGAGCCGTGAGGCAAAGGCCAGTTGGAACACCCCAGAGACCAGCGGGGTGGGGAGAAGGGGGAGCGGCCACATAGGGACACTATCCAGGAGACTAGGAGATGCCACGGTGAGCTGCACCCCACCAGAAGCACAGCTGCCCAGCTACTGTGTGACCAAGACCACCTCTTCCTAGAAATCAAGTGGGCTGAGTACTACGTGATGGGTGCTGCTGATCCTAGTCAGCAGTTTCCAGATTGCCTTGGTCCTCAGGGGAGACAGGGCTTTGGCCAGAGATGATCATCTTTAACTAACCTGGATTAATGACAAGAGCCAGGCAGGTGTCACTCTCACCTCCTCTCCAGCTCTCTTGTCTGCTTGGAAGTGGCGGAGCAGTCCCCGGGTGAGATCGGCAGCAGGATCCAGAGTCCGAGGAGCAGGTTCAGGCCCAGGCTCAGCCATTCGAGTTCACAAGAAGGTGGCCCTAGATTCCTCCAGCCCTGGAATATGGGTTCTGTGGCCTCCTCCCAATTGTTCCTGACTTCCATTCCCTTTCCAGGTGCAGAAGGTTCAGATTCTGAGCCAACTGGCAAAGGGGCCAAGAGCCAGGGTCTCACACCAGCCCAGAAAACTCTCTATAATCAAACCAGATCCATCTTCAGGATCTACCCTTCCTGGTTGGCAATCAGTCCAGGTCAGACACTTTCTGGCTTCCTCGGTCCCCATGGGTGGGCCCTGGAGCTCAGCATGGGTCAGGCCCCACTTGCCCAGACCCCAGGACTTCTGGGAGCAGGGGGAGGTCCCTCAGGCAGTCCTGTCATTGTGCCACACTGAGTGGTATGCTTGCAGCCAGGGCTTGATGCCCACACCAACTCTGGTTCCCTCCTGGCTGTCCACATGGGGATCCTGCCAGCATGGAGCCCTCCTGTCTCTCCCACAGAGAAAGTGCCTCAGTCCCAGTCCATCGAGACCCCACAACCTCCATTCCTCCCTCCCAAGTCAAGAACAATGCTTGGTCCCCTCAGGGCTGCCCATGGCTTCAGTCTTAGAATAGGATGCCCTAAGAATAGAGGGCTCCCCATCAGAGTCTCATCAGGGACTAAAACGAATGGTGGACCTCACAGACAGTTGGGACATGACACACCTTGTCACTCTGCTCTCCCCCTCCGTAAGAGTCTGTCAATTTTTATGATACCAGACCCTGCAGGGGCCTCAGGAGCCCTGGCCTCCTATGCCCACATCCTAACACAGTCCCCTCCCATGACCATGCCAGGAAGTCATGGTGCAACACCAAGGCCACACAGATGGGAGGTCATGGGTCCCACTCCTTCTGCCAGAGCTGATCTCAACTCTGAGGTCACCCGCTCTGTGGCAATTGCCACACTGTGAGGATGCTTAACCTGCCCCTAAGACAGATGTCATCCATCCAGCCCCAGCAGAGCCCCCTGGCAATGCCAGCCCTGCCCAGCCAGGCCTCCAGAGGGCACAAACCACAACCACTCAGAGCAGAAATGTCCCACGAGCTGCCCCCAATTCCAGGACCCACAGAAGCCATGAGATAACCTTGTCATTCTAAGTCAATGAGCTTGGGGCTATTTGTTACACAGCAACAGAAGACTCATACACTTCTTGACACTTTGGGGGTTTGAATTGCACAGCTTCTGCTGTGGATCAGAGTGGGGCAGGAGGAGAGTTCAAGGTCCAGTGGGAGCCCTACCAGAGAGGCCCTGAGAAAACAGGGCCCCACCTGTACACTGCACTGGGAACACCCTCCACACACTCTGCTTAGAGGGACAGGCCAACCCCCAACCAACTCTCACCCAAAGGGGCCTTCCATGGATACCCTCACCTTAGGCCCGCAATATCTAGAACAGGCTTCTGAAGAGCAAAGCCCCAAGTCTGACCACAGGTCACCCCTGTTCTGCACAACAGGGGCTCCAGCTTGGTCTGTGTCCCATCCACACAGATGGGAGGTCATGGGTCCCACTTCTTTTGTCAGAGCTGATCTCACCTCTGAGGCTTTTGACCCAGAAAGTGCTTAGGGAGGCAGTTAGACCCTCTCCCTGTACAGACAGGATACTGAGGTCCAGAGAGGCGTGGATCCAGCCTGAGGTCACCTAGCAGGAACCAGCAAGGTTGGAATTAAGCTCGTTCCTCCTGCCATGCCCAGCCTTCACCCTGCATGAGTTCCTCCCAAAGGGTGTTGCTAGAAGACATCCCGGAACTGTTTTTTTTTCTGCTAGAATTTAAGCAAACACTTCGCTTCTGGGATGAAACACCAAGAAGTATCCATACAGAGGGCCCAGGCCACTCTGCCCACTGTCAGCCTTCAGGGTACAGGGGCGGGTGAGCCGGGAACCAGGTTAGCAATACATACTGAAGCTGGGCCCAAAGCCCAGGCTGGGTCAGCATATTTTCCTGGCAGCTCTCATGTTGGGCAGTGGCTCCCTGTACGTGGAGACTGTCCTCCCAGGAGGTCTCAGGAAGGCTCCCAGGTGGGTGAGGTCACCCACTTCCTGGGAAGATCTGCCTACTCTGCAGGCACCACTGGGCACCCACCAGCTGCTCGGGGCTGCCTGTTTACTCAGACCCTTGCTCTTGCAAAGGGATTCAAGGAGCCTGGCTTTGTCTGTGTGCAGCAGCCAAAGTCAATGGAAAACCGCAAAGGGAGGAAGGGAGGGATGCGCAATGCTTGACCCTAGGAGAGAGGGCTCCTGGGGTGGGACACTGGCTGGTCAACAGTGGGGCGGAAACAGGTGTGCCTCTGGGGCCAGCCAGAGTGGGCAGGAGATGAGAAGGAGGGGCGGGTGTTCCAGGCGGCCCAAGCCCAGCACGAAGCAAAACCAGCTCCTTTTGGGTTTTGAAGTTGTGTCCTAAAGCTGTGAACCATCAGCCCACAGCAGAGAGCGGAGGCCACGTGCAGAGAGGGAGCAAAGAGGGTGCATCAGGCTCTCCTTCGGCAGCGCCCTCTCCTCCCAGGGAATCGGTGCCCTGCTCTGTGCTGTGGCTGACAGTCCTTTGTGGCTTCAGCGTGCACATTTGATTTGCTGCTTCTTAACTTCTAATAAATGAACTGTCCCTCCCAGGCCTCTTTGAGGCTCTGTGTGGTGCGTTTCGTGGTGTGGATACGCCAGGTACCCCTTTGGCTGTGAATGCACTTTGAGGCTATTTATGGTCCTCAATTTTACAGACTGTTTAAGAAATCCACCTCCAACTCAAAGTCAGTCTAAATTCTCCTTCTGTGACTATAGTTTTGCTTGACGTTTAGGAATTTACAAGGTGAGGGTAGGAGGTGAAAGAGAGCCATGCTATTCTCTCTTTGGGTGTGGATAGCGGGAGTCCCAGGACCGTTCTCTGGAAATCTCCCTGTCTGCCCCACAGTCCTGACCCCGTGACTTCAGGGGGGCCCCTGTCTCTGAGCTGTACTGTCTGTCCCACCTGTGTCCCTCCCCAACATCGGGGTCACGCAGCAGAGATCATCATGGTGTTGTAAGGACCCCCCCACCTCTGCGGCAGCTGCTTGATCTCGTCTTCGTGTTCAGAGGCAGCGTGGTTCTGCTCAGCTCTCCGCATCACAACACAAATTTTAGAATCAGTTTGCCCTGATCCACAAAATTGAATTAATTAATTAATTAATTAAAACCCGGACATTTAGATGGGCTGCACGAAATCTACGACCGCTTTTGTACAGAGCCAACATCCCGACCACACAGGGCCTCCAGCCGGGTAAAACACAGTTGCTTATGGTGTCATTTACCTGGGTCCTGCTGAGTCTCAATACTTGCAGATCAGCTGCTTTATAAAAATCTTTCACCTGCTGTTTTTCCTATGCAGTTCATATTTTCGTTGTTTACAAATGACATCTCTTCTAAATTTCAGTTTGTCATTGATGTTAGAAAGAGTTAGCTGATTTTATGGATGGTTTTGTATCCAGCGATGTTCCTGGCTCGAAGGAATTCTAGCAATTCATCCTGATGCTCCTGAGCTTTTCCGTAACGATGTGTTTCTTCCCGTCCGTCCTTAGACTCTTGCTTCCATTGCTTAACTCTGCTTTGGCTGGGACCCTGAATGATGAGGAGTGAAGACAGGACGGAGACCTGAGCAGAAGCTTTCCAGGGGGTTGCTATAGGCTTTGTGCCATTTATCAGGTTAGGGAGGTTTCCCTGTGTTCCTAGGTGAGGGACATTGAATTTTACCACTTTTTCTCATCTAGTGACCTGACCACATGATATTCCCCTATTGAGTCTGAGGGTTATTCAGTGTTGTGGTTTGGAACCGGAAGGTCCCTGGAAAGCTCGTGTGCTGCGGGCTTGGTCCCCAAGGCTGCGTTGTTCAGAGGTGGGGCCGTGGGAGCCTACTGGATTGTGAGAGCTCTGATCTCATCAGTGGATTAGTCCATGGATAGATTCATAAATGACCAGACTAGGGGAAGGGGTGGAAGCTGCAAGAGGTGGGGCCTAGCTTGAGGAAGTGGGTCACTGGGGGCATGCCCTTGAAGAGGACACCTTGTCCCTAGCTCCCCTCCCTCTCTCTCTGCTTCCTGGCCACCTTGAGCTGACCAGCTCAGCTCCACCAAAGGCCCCTGCCATGATGCGCTGCCTCACTACAGGCCCAGAGATAACAGCACCATGTGGCCATGGACTGAAACCTCCAAACCTATGAGCCAAAATAAACTTTTCCTCCTGCAAACTGATTTCTCTGGTATTTTGTCACAGTGTCAGAAAGCTGACTAACACATTAGTTGATTTTGATATTCAACCACTCTTGCCTCCAGAATAAACACAACTTGGTCATGATGAATTATCCCATTCATACAGGGTTGAGGGTTGTTGGTATCTTTTTGTGCTTGCTATTTTCCTTTCTCGTGCCATGCAAAACAGGCTCTGTTATCAAGGGTGGACTGGCTTCTTGCAGTACATTGGAAAGTGTTTCCTGCTTGCAGCTTCCTGTAAGCGTGAAGGGTAGAATTATTTGTTTCTCAAATATATTGATAAATATCACCAGTGAGGGCATTCAAACCTGGAGTTTTTGTGTGTGGGGGGGGGGGAGGGTGTCACTGGGAAATTGAACCCAGAGACATCTTACCACTCAGCTACATCCCCAGCCCTTTCTATTTTTTTAATTTAAAACAGGATCTCACTAAGTTGCTTAGGGCCTCACTAAGTTGCTGAAGCTGGCTTTGAAATTGCAATCCTCCTGCCTCAGCCTCCAGAGCTGTTGGGATGACAAATGTACACCATTATGCCCAGTTGGAATTTTCTTAATGGGAAAGTTTTTAATTTTAAATATATAAACACAATCATGCATTTTTGGTAAGGGTGCTGCAAATCCACATACTCAACTTGGGCAACTTCCCAGGACACGGCAGCTCTGCTCTTAGGACACCCAGGGAAATGTGTTCATGGGTCTGCCCAGGACACGTGTAAGGCATCCACATCTGCTTATCCTAAGGGTCAAAACTGGAAACCACTAACATCAGTGAATGGCAAGTTATCCCTCCATCCCCTGAAATAGAACCAGCAGCAGATTCCTGCAGCAAAGTTGAGCCTCTCCCTGTGCTGAGGGAAGGAGGGCTAGAGCCTCCTGTTTTAAGGACAAGCACAGCCACATGATGGAGACAAGCAGGTGTGTGTTTGAGGAACCTGGGGGTCAGGAGAGCTGCTCAGAAGCCAGGTGCTGAGGCCCCAGAGTCTCACATTATTCCAGAGGTGCTGTGGGGCTTGTGTCACTGGTGCGCATTGTACACTTCACACAGTTCGCCATGTATCACACTCTGATAAGAAGGGCATGAGTAAGATGTGGGCAGGAAGGAAGAGGAGCTCACCCTCCCACTCTGACTTCTCCTCGCATGTCCGTGTGTGATAGGGACATCCACTACCCACAGCTGCTTTGATCCCCTTTGCACTGGGCAGACCAAGGCATTCTTTCTGATGTATGCAGGGTTGCAGGAACACCAAATTGTGCATGGTCCTCTGGGACCTTCACATGAGCCATACCTGCCACATTCTGAGCTGGACAACAGGACTCCACTCTATCTCCCTGATGTCCTGCAGGAATCTTGTGCCCATTCTGTTCATTAGGCAGCTGCAGCTTCCAAGTGGACAATGAAAGGGGAGCGGCTACCTTCCCTGCCTGCTGCCCCAGAGGCTCCGCCTGTTCCTGGGACATCACACCTGCTTTTAGCTGTGGGCTGGCTGCCTTTCCTCAGTTGGGAGGAATGCATTTGCCTTTGGCCTCACCTCTTTGCTCACTAAGGTCTCCATGTTGGCTTTTTTTAAAAAAAAAAAAAAATCATCTCTTCATGTAATTAACACACTGGCTCCTTATCATTGTCCTTGCAAATCTTGTGCCCACTTGATTTGTGCTTTTGCCTTGGCTATGGGTTTTTAACACAAAAATGCTTTGAATTTCACCTTAGATAAATGTTTATTGCAATCTACTAAGCTTAGAAACACATGCTCCACTGAGACCTGGGTTCATTCCTCTGTATTCTGAATTCCCTGGCCACTGATTAGTTGAGGCCAGCACTGCTGCTTGTTAGCACTAGGCCATGAGTGAAAAGGGCAGCAGTTCCTGGCCTTGCAAGCCTGGTCTCAGGGCTTAGGGACAAGGCATGCACATTGGGCCTTCCCAGTGCGGGCCGCCACCTGACCAGCCGTGCTGACTCAGCTGCCTGGACATGTGACCACCTGGCCTCATGCAGCCGTCTGCAGCGTCTGGTTCTCAAACCTGGGTGCATCAGAATCACCTGGAGGATGTGTACACCCTAGAACATGCGTTCCTCATGAGTGCTCAGTGACGTTGGTTGGAGGGTCATGCTTTGGGAGCCTCATCTCCTCCAGATAGAAGACCTCCAAATCAGCCCTTGAAAAATTCCCTAAATGACTCTCACCTGCAGACCTGAGGGACCTCGTGCCTGGGTGGGGCAGAGACTCTGGGAAGAGGCAAGTGGGAGGCAGGGCAGATACACAGTTGCAGACTGGCCTGCTGTTGGCTAGAGTCTGGGTAGGGCAGAGGGGGAGCCAGAATCAGCCTTGAAGCTGCTGTGCCTAGGGTGGGTGAAAGTGGGAGAGAGACTGCTGGTCTCCAGAAGAAAGGGCCTTTGGAGACCACTTCATTAAGAAGTGGGAAAACTGAGGCCCAGGAACAGAAGGGCCTGGGTGCCGTGCCCAAATCTGAGCTAGAAGTCCTAATCTGTCCTTCGTCTATTTACAAAGCAAGAAGACCACAGTGGAGCTTGGGCCCTGAGTCCTGTGGTCTCTCTGCTCGGCGCAGTTTCTCAGGGCCCAGCTCCAACCACTATAGTCCATGGCAACAGGGGGACACTGGGGCCCCCAGAGCTACTGAATCACTTTCCACTGGTCCCACCTCCCTAAGTTCCCAGCAGATCACCTTCTGGTCCACCAACTGCCCTCATGGGATAGGTGAGTATTTTTCTGGGTCCCGGGACCAGGAAGGAAGTAAAAAAAGGAGAAAGATCTGAGCTCCACAGAGACCAGGAGACTTCGGCGTTGGCCACAGACACCTGGTGACCCCATGAGTTCTTTGCACCCACAGCAGCTCTTCCTGGCATGTTCTACAGAATGACCGTGTCTGCAGCTGGAGGTGGTGACCCTCTCCACACCCGTTCTGGGGCTGGGCTGACAGGGCCTGGATCTCACTATTGTTCGTGGGCCTCGTTCTGCCACTCGGTTGGTTGGGGTAGGGTGTCATGCCCATTTCCTGAAAACTGTGGGTCTAGAGTCAGCCCCGTTAGGGGAGGCCCCCAGGACCTGGAGCCTTCATGTCCCTGTGGCAGCGCCTCCTTCCAGGAACATGGGGCTGCTGTTGGGGCTGCTTCCCCAGGGTTAGGCGAGGGACACATTCACACTATTTCTCTCCTGGTGTCACAAAACAGGGACTCTGCAAAAGACGCCTGGAGAGCACCAACTTTGAGGCAGCAGGACATTCCTGGACAAGAGCAGACACGCGCCTCGAGGAAGCTGCTCCCTGAATTCCGGATGTGGCTCCCAGCACAGGCCTGGTCTTGCGGGGACAGGCAGCCCCTCCTGGTGCTGACAGCCCAGCCCTGCGGGCAGCCTCTCCAGACTGCAGGTGGCCTATCGCAGGCGGAAGATCAAGTCCCCCGGGGGGCCAGAGAGATAGATCGCATTCCTGGGGACCCACCCAGCCCCCTGCAAGTCAGTCTCAGGAGGACAGATAAGGAAGCTGGAGCCCTGGAACTCAGACTCGAATGTGTGACCCAGATCCACAGCCGAGTCCACGGAGCCCAAGGCCTCTCTGCCCAGGAAAAGTCACGGAGATGGCCCCACAGCCACCCAGGCGTGCTCACAGATAAGATACCTACACAAACAGCAACACAAAGGCCACTCTCCACTGCACCAGCCCTGTGCCAAGAGCTCAGCGGGCACTTTATGGCGCATTACCTCATCTGTGCCCCACAACAACCTTGCCAGGTGGGAATTTCACTCCCTGTAAACAGATAAGGAAGCAGGGTTCAGAGAGGCGTGGGGCCGCCCAAGGTCACACGGGTTATAAAT
Organism: Marmota flaviventris; assembly: GCF_047511675.1. Classification (NCBI taxonomy): domain Eukaryota; kingdom Metazoa; phylum Chordata; class Mammalia; order Rodentia; family Sciuridae; genus Marmota; species Marmota flaviventris. The sequence continues at coordinate 39,423,701 of NC_092516.1, read as the reverse complement.
CGGCTGATCCTGGATCCATCCCAGGCCCACCTGGATGCACAGCCCACCTGGGCACCTGCCCCACACCCCTTTAATAAAAAGCAACAAATAGACTCTTTGTTTAAAGAAGACTTTTAAAAGCCATGCTTCCAAGTAAGGAACAGAGGTACGACGCAAACACTGGCCGGGCCCCCAGCTTCCCACCAATGTAGCATCAAGACAAAGCTTGCAGGGTCAGGGGCCCAGGGCCAGCAAGGGAGGGAGCTGGCAACCAGCAGCAATGGGAGACATGGGCTGGCCGACCACAGCCCAACCCATGCACAGAGAGCCCAGAAGGCCCGAGAACAGAGGCCTGAGGTGCCCCAGCAGCCAGCAGACTGTTCCACCCTCTTAGCTCTGCACCCCTCAGCTCCCCCTCTGGTCAGCGGGTCCCATGTCTGGAAAACTGGACATTTTGTAGAGAGGGACAGGCAGAGGCCAGCAGAGGGTCTGTGGGCAAATGCATGAAGAACTGAAATGAGCCTTCTGACAGTCTTGGGGCTCTGGCTGCCACTCTGGGCAAGACCCTGGAGGATCTTTCTCCAAAACTCAGCCAACCTGAGAGGAGCAATCCCAAGACACAGATCCTGGAGCCTCCTGGTGAGACGTCCTGATCACCAGCACCAGGCACCCATTGGGCCAGGGTCCCTGAGAGACCAACGCAGACCCAGCACAGGCCAGGTGGGTTGGCTTACCACAAGACAGAGGGCACAGGAGCAGCCTGCTTCAGGGATAAACTGGAGACTTTGTGTGGATAAGCTCTGAGCCAGAGAAGGAAAATTCCCAAGCTATTTAATGGAAGGTCAGATTGGCTCACACTGGTGGGCTCTGTAACCCAGGATGCTCTGACCCCTGACCTCGGGACCCCTGGTAACTGAGAAAAAATGCTATATTCTTCCCAAAGGAAGCAACATTCTGATCCCTCCATCCCAGGGCACGCTTCGTGCCTGTCCCTAAGGACATCAGGAGCAGGTGACTGACATGCAAAGTTGGAAAGTGACCTTCTAGGTGCTAAGTGTGATCTAGGGAACAGAAATTATGCCTCCAAGGCATGTTCTGAACTTTCAAAGGGCCCTTGGCACCCTGCCTTTCCATAACACGTATCCATAGGCAGTGGCTTCACCTCCTGGCCTTTCCTGACTAGACCAACCAGTTGGTAGATTGGATCCACCATGCACAGCTGTCCCAAATGGATGGTGTTCATGGCTTGCAAGGTGATTGAGCACCTGGTGAGCAAGGCCTGTGAGAAGACATGGGAAGGCAGGAACCTGCCTTGGAGTAAAGGCATCTGGCCCTCATAATGGCTCCATTTCCCTCCTGTGGATTTTGTTTCCCCAACTAAACATCCATTTCCCAGAGAGCGAGGACTCTGGCTCACATTTCTCCCATTACCTGAGGAGCCCAGCACATAATAGAGCTCTGGAAAGGGTGTCCTGATGTCCTGCTGCACCACTTGGACAAGTAGCTGCTTGGGACCTCTTGAGGACTAAAGCTACCCATTGCAAGTTCCTTGTCTACAAGAATGACGCTCAAGATCAAGGGCACCTAGGTCCTAGACTGTGTCCCCTGAGCCACCCCACTCTCCCTTCCAGGACTCCTATAGGACAAAGCTCAGGGACCAGAGCCTATTTCCTCACCTCAATGGGCATATTTGCCTCAGGGCCACTGCAAGAACTCCATGAACAGAGTCACATGCCACAGGCATCCCTCCTGACCAGTGCAGGTCAGTGGATGGCCAGAGGGCTCACCTTGCTTTCCCCTTGTGGAGGGGATAAAGAAGATGACCCCATGCTACTGCTGGCCTCTGACACTGATGGTTAAGAAGATGCCCCTCCACAGTGTTCCCCAGGGCCAAGAAAAGTGGGCTTCCTGATTCAGAGGCCAGGTTTCCAAGCCCCTTACTAGGAGGGCTGTGACCTGGGGAGACACTAGGTGCCTCCACATTCTTCCTTCCTGAAGACCTTGCCAAGCCTGGGGCTCTGGGGCTCTGGGACAGTGAGGCCACCTGCTTGGCAAGGGTGGTGGAATAAGCAACAAAGCAGAGGCCACCTCATGACTGGGACAGGCTCCATTGGCTCTGCTGGGAAAGAACCTGGTGGCCTCCAGTGGCCGCCCAGCCCCACAGGGAGCAATGGGCAGTCAGGATGAACCAGGCACCCTGTCAGCCTCACTGACTCCCTGTAACAGCCTCAAGATAGGAATTTCTACTTCTCTGCTTTGCAGAAGATGATGCAGGAGAATGTGGGCACATAGAGTGAAACTCAGGAGGCCTGTGCCAGGCCCAACAAGTGCTTCTGAGTGTGGCCTTGGACTGATGCTCAAGTGGCCTGAACACCAGGCAAATGGGCACTGTCCTCACTGTGCCCCACACAAGTCAGGCACCAAGGGAGTGCTCAGCTGTCTTAAGTTATCAAGATGCTCATTCTGAAAAGTCCATATATTCACAGTACTCCCTGACCTCTCAGGACCAGGCAGGAGGAACCACCCTTTATTCCAGAAGCAGGGCTCAATCCTTGCAGGGTTAGGAAAGGCTGGGAAGAAAATCCTAAGCTTGGGGTTCTTTTTAGCTCCATGGATTTCCCTCCCTGAGATATTTCCTCTTCATCAGGAAGAGCACCTCCACTCTGCATATATGGCAGGGTGGGTTTGTGGAGTCCAGTGCTTAGACACTGCCAAGTCCACTGTGGACTTGGGAAGATTCTCATAGAGAGTACATGAAATGAACATGTGTATAATTATGAGCATAAGTGTGTGAGTATGGGTGTGCATGTTGTGTGCACATGTAATAATGCTCATGTGCTATGTGCTTGTACATGTGTGTGCATGAATATGTATGGGTGTAAGTACACTTGCGGGCATGAGCACATATGTATGTGAGAGTGTGTGCATGAGCCAATATGTATGTGTGAACATTATGTGTGACCACACATGCATGTGTGAAAACACATATGTGCCCAAGCATATATATGTATATAATCATGCATGTGCATGCATGTGAATGTGTGTGCATGAATACATAAGTGTGCATGAGCATGCATGTGAGCACATGTGTATGTCTGAGCATATATGTATATGTGAGCATGTATGGGAGTGCTAGTTTGTGTCCATGAGCAAGTTGTGTGTGTGAATATGATCATGTGTGTGTGCATGCACATGTATGTATTGTGTTAGCACATGTGTGAATTAGCAAATGTGTATGAATAGTTCGTGTGTGTAAACATATGTTCATGAGCATGAGTAAGTGTGAACATGTGTGTGCATGAATACTATGTCTAGGTGTGCAAGCACATGTGTGCATGAGTATGTATGTGTGTGAGCTCATATGTGTGTCTGAGTGTATACACATGCATATGAGCACATATGTGCACAGGTCTATATGCGTTTAAGCATTATGTGCATGAGGGTATATGTGTGTGAGTGCATGAGCATATATGTGTGAGTGCATTGTGTATGAGTATATGTGCATGTGTGCACATGAGCACATGTGTGCATGGATAATATGTATCTGTGAGCTCTTTGTGAGCATATAAACCTGCATGTGGACATATAGTAATTGTGTGGGCTCCTGTGTGTGCTGAGCACAGGTGTTTGCATATGAGCATATATGGTATGTGAGCACATGTGCATAAGCATAAATACATGTATGTGCATGAGCACATATGCTTGAGTGTGAGTGCATGTGTGCGTGTGTATGTGAACACACTCTGCATTAGAAGACACAGGTTTTTCCTTTCTCTCTTTTTCCAGTGATATCAAGTGCCCCACTCAAGGCTTGGGGAAAAAACTCATCTCAAGAGAAAGGGGACACAAATCCAACAGAGAATGGGGGAAGGATGGAAGAAGCATCCCATGTCACTTTTTAGCAGACGTCTCTTACAAAGAATAGATCTGGCTGTTAAGCTGCTCCATTCAGGAAAACCTCAGCCTCTCCCTTGCGTGGGCATCGATGGAGTCTTTGTCATAAATGCACCTCTCATCACCAGTGAGGATACTTGACCAGCATAGCCTCTGGGTCAGCAGCTCCCACACCCACCATGACCCCTCCTGAGGACACATGCCTCCTGCTGTCCTAGGATCTGCACATTCTTGTTTACCAGGGCTATTCCTGTGTGCTGAATGGGCCTACGAAACTCTTCTCCACGACAGTAAAGTACCAAGGACTCTTATGGGTGTGTCCCAGGGAGGAGCTGGACCAGAAAGTCCACAGTTTTTTTGCACCATATAAAAGCATTTGCACTCAGGCCTCTTTTGAGCTTCATGGCCTCTCAGCCAATGGACAGCCTGTTAGCTCAACCCCACTCTAGTTCAGCAAGACCTCAGGACAGCTTGGGAAACCGAGTCCTGCCTCCTCTCCCCTATGGCCATGGAAGGGGCTCAACTCAGAAGGTGCCGGGCACCGCCTGCCACAGCCAACCCCTCTGTCCAGCTTGCCCAGATTTTAACCCAGCTCCCACCCTCCCCCTCATTTAGCCACCAAGCTTGGGGCTCAGGGAAAAAAGTTCCCAAAGAGCCATCTCTTAGCAAGTCACCCAGGCCCCCGCCTCCACTTCTTTCTTAATGGTTAACTAGCATAATGAAAACAGGTGATAATGAGGTTTCTGATCCCCTATAGGCCTCTCAGCCAAGGCGCTGTGATCGCCTGGAGCACACAGCGTTCCACTCGGTGGCCTGTGCAGCCGACCACCCTTTCATCTGCAGCCAAGCTGTTCAAAAAAGAGAGCTTTTTCCCAGACCAAACGCCCTTTGCCAGTGCAAATTTTGCAGTAAAAATAGAAAAGGAAATTCTTCTTAATCTGCTGTTTCATGTGTGACAAGCGGTTCCGCGGTGGGACAGTGGCCCCAAGAATGCGCCACCCTCTCTCTCTCTAGGCCCTGCTGCCTCGCTGAGGCCCTTTGTGCTCTGCAAGCAGCCGGCCGCAGTTCTATTGTGGGGACCAGAGACTCAGGCCTGGGGTTGCCCACATCCCCTCTGCTTTGATCTGAATCTGGCACTGAGGATGCAGCCAGCCACCATCTCAGCCTCCGCTCCCCAGGACTTGGTTCCTCAAAATCCAGTCCCTGTCCCTCAAGCAATTGTTCACAGATCCAGACCTGGCGGCACAGCCACTCTTCCCCCTGGAGTGGACAGCGAGAGGAGGCCCAGGAGAAGGTCCAAAGTCTGCCCTGGATGGTGAGGAGAACAGCGGCTGGGCTTCTGCATCAGGCTGTTCTGTGGCCTACCTCTGAGTTGGTTTGATGCCTTTTATGGCCAGGTGTCCCCTGTCTCCCTAAAGGACCAACCTCTGGTCAGCATCTGGGAACCAGGAACACATTTTACCAAAAAAACATTTAAAAAAAAATAGTTCCAGTGGATACTTTTTGAAGTTTTTAGGATCTGGCTCTGTTGCCGGCAGATGTCAATCGTGTGCACAGCTGAAGGAGTAGGTAAGTGTGTGAACAAACGTGCAAATGGTGCACTCCCCTCTGAGAGTCCAAGGAACCCCAGGGAGACCTCAGTATCTTCTACCTTGAAAGGCAGCCATACCCACAGGACTCAGGACTCATGCAGACCCTAGTGCTGTTTAGGACACGTTCTCTCAGGGAAAGGATGATCTTGCTCACGTCCCGCTTCGGGCGGCCCCCACTTGCCCTCCCACTCCTGTGGGATTTCTGCAGGTTTTGGTTTGTCCCACCTGCCCTCACATGGGAGGGGACTTTGTGCAGAGTTGAGCTCCACTGGCCTGGTTGAGACAGGACTGATTACCCAGGACCCTAGGGCTCCCATCCTCCAAGCCAGCTGCTCATCAGTCCTCTCCCAGGGAAGACTGTCAGATGGTGGCTTCCACAGGTGGAAACAGGAACTCATGACACAGAAATGAATTGTTCCAAGTTGGGGTTCACACATCCATAGAGCCTATGCCCAAATACCAAGGCTAGCAGAAGGCGGGCATGATGCTTGACGGGGTGTGTGTGTGTATGGGGGCGGTCTTCCTTCAGGTGGAGCAGTGTGCAGGGAGAGGGAGAGGCATGGGGAGGGGCCTGGAGAGGGGTGCACTGTACCTGTTCACTTGCCGCCAGCTTCCCCAGAGCCTCCCCACTCCACCCCCACCCCCAACCATCTCCATCCAGAGCTGCTGTTGTTAGGAGACCAGGATGTCTGGTTTAAAATGCACATGTGAATCAGAGACCAAGTGGGTGGTCCACCCGCTGTGCAGTGGGACGCATGGGGCCTCATCCTGTCTTCTGCCAAGGAAGCTCCTCTGCTGGAAGAGATAGTCTCGGCTGCACAGCCAAGGCGGTAGAATTTTCAGGGGCCCCAGGGACAGGAAACCTGTGGAAGGAGAACAGATAAGTGTAGCCCAGGGCCTGTTTACCACTGCCCAGGGTGCGTGCCTCCAAGGGGCATTGGGTAACAAGGACACCAAGCTCAAAGGCAGCCTCCCACAGCTGCAGAACTAGAGAGAGCTGGCACTCACTCCTGGGACTGAGCAACTTCTGCAAATAAACCCACCTGAACTTGGCACTTTGGCCCACCAGGAGAGCTCCTGTAGTCCAGCTACTAACCACCAACAGGTGACCTCAATGTCCCAAACCCAGGTCTGCTTCAGTTCAACAGAGTAGAGATCCCAACCCTCTGTCTGCAAGTTGTGTGGCTCAGGAGTTCGAGTCCTGAGCCTGAGACCAGCCAGGTGAGAGTCAGCGAGTGGCCTGCCTGTCAAACACCCAGACCTCAGGATGCACAGTATCTGGAAAGAGGACTTGAGAGGTGGGGAAACAAGGCTGAGAGGCAGGACAGAAGGAGGCGCTGACCACAGCTCCATCTCCCTCCACAGCTGCTCCTGGGAAGATGTGTCACAGCTGGGCAGCTGTGGAGAGGTGGAGGGAGTGTCCTTGAGATTGCGAAGTTCATTGGCAGTTCACACTATTCTAGTGCTGTGCCCTGGAAATCCCTCCTTGGCCGTGGGAAAACCCCAGCTGAGCAGGAGAGAACCCAAGTGAGGCATGAGTGAGCTCTAGTCTTGTGGACCTGGGGGCTGGGGAAGGAGGAGCAGAGAGGGAAGGGAAGGGGAAGGGTGAGGGAGAGGGGGTGGGGAGGGGGAGGGGATGGGGAAGGGGCAGCTGGGGAGAGGAGGGGGAGAGCTGGGAGAACAGGCTACCAACTCTCCAGGCAGTGCCTGGGCCAGTGGCTGCCCCAGCAAGAATGGAGCAGGCGCCTCCCCGGAGATTATCTTCAAGAAGAGGGCCAGGAGGCAGGGGTGGGATTTCTAAATCTCATCCCCTTCCTTTTCTGACACCTCACTCTTCACCTCTGACATCTTACCCCTTCTCAAGAGCCTTCTGTGGCTCCCACTGCCTGTGACTGGAGTCCTGGTCTTCCCAGAGGAAGTGGCATTTAAACAAGGCCAGGCAGAGGGGAGGAGGACAGCCAGCCAGGGCGTGGGAACCAGTGAGCCCAGACCCAAGGGCGTGTGTGCATGGCCAGAGCAATGGGAGACAGCGCTTTGAGGACAGAGGAGACAGCAGAGGCCTGAGAGAGAGGCCCATCCTGGGGACAGCAGGCTCCAAAGGGGAGCTGCCAGGGTCCTGCCTGACCCCTGGGAGGTAGCTACCTGGCTGGGAGGCAGTAGCTTCCAGAGAAGAGATTTTTCCCTTTTTTCCAGCTGGAAATGCAAGCTGGGGAGGTCACCTGGCCTGGCACATGGCAGGACATGGCCTGAATTCAGAAGGAAGGAAGCCACAGGCAGGAGGCAGCTGCGAGGTTGGAGGGAGCTGCCTGGCCAGGCATCCGCTTCAAGTCAGGACCTGCCTGCAGCCATCTCCCCTAGCCCCACTCACAGCCAGGTCTCTGCCCACCTCAGGCCCAGCCCAACCCCTCTCCATACCTCCCTGAATTCCTGGTTCACATCCACTCTGCACTGTCCTCCTGCTCTGTCTTCACTGCAGAGCAGGGCAGGACTCCGTGGGAGAAGGGGTCCATGAGTTGGGGACTTGGGTTTGCAGTCTCATATCTACTTTGAAACCGACTGAGTGCTTGGGCTGTGTGGACAGAGGGTCACTTCTGCAGTGTGGAGGACCTGGGACATGAGGCTTGGTCCCCAGAGAACAGCCAGACAGTGAGAGGAAATGGGGCTTTGCCAGCTCTCCCAGCAAGAGTCTGGAATCTGTGTGGTCTTGGAAAGTACCCCCCACCCAGCACTCAACTGCCTTGTCTGAGCAGTGGAAACAGTAGCTGTTACAAAGCCCACCTTGTCAGAGCCCGTAAATACAGGTACTCTCTAGAGACTGCAAGGATGGATGTGTGGACGGATGGAGAGAAAGGTAAATGGGTGAATGGATGGATGGTGGAAGTGTGGGTAGATAGGCAAATGGATGGTTGGCTGGGTGAATGAATGAATGGATGAAAAGGTGGATGGGTGAATGGATGAGTGGATAGGTGGATGGGTGAGTGGGTAGAAGGGTGGGTGGATGGATGGGTGAAAAGTTTAATGGGTGGATGGTTGGGTGGGTGGACAGACAAGTGCAAGGGTAAAGTGGGTGGGTAGGTGGGAGGGTGAATAAGTAGATGGATGATTGGGTATGTGGATAGATGGGTGGGTGGGAGAGCTGGTGGATGAGTAGAGAGGCGAATGTGGGAGTGAATGGGTGGATAGATGGCGAGGTGGACGGTTGCATCAGATGGGTAGGTATGTGGAGGTGTGAGTAGAGGGCTAGATGGATGGGTGGATGGATGAGTAACTTGCTGGTGTAACAGAACTTTGGAAAAATTAGAGACAGTTAGGGACTCCCATTTGTTTCAGTAGTGTTTCCTGTGGACCTGTTATATCTTCACCTTGCGTAAGGCACCAGGAGAAGTCCATGTGGAAAAAATGGAGTCTCCGAAGAGAACTTAGGATTCAGCACCACAATCTCTGCTGCTGATAATTACTTGAGTACTCACCTGATGCTGGAGACAGCCCTGTCAGTGAGAGTCCTTATTCCTCTTACACTAGAGCAGACAGCAATGGCCTGTCCTTGACCTGGGGACCTTGACAGTCCTTGACCTGGGGAGCAGAGGTCTGATGTAGTCAGGGTGTGGGAGAGGGGGAGGGCAGTGTCTGATCTAGCTGGTTCCTCTCTGTGTCACCCTCAATGTGGCCCCCCCAACGTGTGTGGGCTCACAGGGGGCATTCCCACACGAAACTCCATGAAGCTCTCCATGACACAGTGTTCTGCTCATCCAGATTTGTCACCAGAAACAAAGACCCTCCTCATTATTATAAGAAAACAGTTGCTCAGGGCCAGGTCCAAGTTGAGGCTGAAGAGCCAGCTCTGGGAGCAGTCTCAGGAGCTGCCCCTCATTGCAGAGCCTCGAGTCTCTCAGAAGACCTTGCCCTGTCCTCAAATCTGGTGCCTGCTCCAGTCACAGCTGTTCCTCGTGGTTCCTGGTCTTTGTGTCTCAGGCTTCCGTGAAGTCCTAATCTTGTATCACAGGACGACTCTCCAATGGCAAATTCTTTCACATTTTTAAGTTCAGTCTCTGACAGAGAGATTGCAACGCTCCAGCCCATCAACAGGTCACTGATCAGCGGTTCTCTGGACTGGGCGTCTTCCCTGGATCCATCAACTCTGGTCAAAGCAGAGGTTTTTGGAGGCCTGGAGCCCAGTATCTGCGGCCCAAGGCTGTTGGAGGAGCAGAAGGCTTCCAACTAACACATCAGGGCACCTGTAACATGTTCAGGACTAGTTGAGGCACGTGTCTTCAGGACATTAGAGGTGGCCAGTCCCACTCTAAAGCTTCCCTCCAGCTCCCTGTGTTTTCTGAATTTAGAGCCAGCTGAGCGTCTCTTGTCCTCACTCAGGTCACACAACACAGCTCCTGGGTCTGAAAAAATATATATATATATATCCCAAAAAAATCTATCCACGCCTGCTCTGCTCTCTGGCCATCCTCCAGAGGCTGCTCTCTGTGGCCCCAAACCCAGCATCCTGCCCGCAGCGGCTCCTCGACCTCAGATACTGCATTGCCCAGGATGCTGGGTACCAGCCACGTGTGGCCATTGAGACTTTAATTAAAACCCAATAAAGTGAAAAAGGCTTTTTCCAGTGTTGACAGGTCCTGTGTTAGATGGCTCACACAGGACCTTCTCGTGGCAGTTCTGCTGGACTCTGCTGACCTGGACTAGTTCCCTGGCCTAGATGGCCTCCACCTGGTTAACACCGACTCCTCCTTCCCTCAGCTCAGAGGCACGGCCTCCAGGACGCGGCCTCCTGCTGTCCTCCTCGAAGGCACTGCTAACAGGAGTCCCGCATCGTGGCTATAGGGAATGTGGTTTTGGGGATCAAACCCAGGGGCTTACACAAGGTAGGGAGGTGCTCTAACCCTGAGCTACACCCTCAGCCCTCTCTGGGTTTTTTGGTTTTTTTTTTATTTTAAGACAGGCTCTTCCTAAGTTGCCCAGACTGACCTTGGTGCTTGTTGCTTTGAAGGATAAGCCCTTCCCGACAGCTTCTGCAGTGGCCCAGATGCCACACCTAGACCTTGGCAGGCACCCAACACCCTGGGACTTAATGGAGTAATGGTCCCAGCCCTATTCCCAGGAGAGCAGGAGGCCCATGTGGCCTGGGAACAAGAACGGAGAAAGCACATGGTCCTCTGCATCCCTGGGAGGGACAGTCGTCACCGGCTCCACATCAGGAAAAGGCATTAGCACTGAAGGTCCAGAAGTCCATGCCAGCCCACACCCTGCTCCTGGTGAAGACAATGTGAATGGGAGGCTGGGCAGAGCGTGGAAGGGAGGGGTGGGTGGGGACCCTGCTGCAGAGGGTGAGGTAGAAGCCAAGCAGGTAACCCCTCCCCTGCACAGGGCCAGGAGGCAGAAGGCAGGGGTTTCTGCTCTAAGCCAGAGTGGACAGTTTTCTTGAAGGAGCAGGAAGCAGATGACCCAAGGGGGTGGGAAGTGGCCTGTGAGAGCAGGTGATGGCAGGGAGGCGTCCTCTGTGGAGATGAGGTGGCCAGGGCTGGAAGTGGGTTGACGTAGGGCCAGTCAGGAAGGGCTGGAGAGGCCATCCTGACCCAGTCAGGCCCAGGATCATCAGTTATCATGGCCAGAACAGTGACCCCAACACAGGCACACAGGAACCAGCCAAGGGGGTGGGAGGGGAGGCCCCAGGAGTGGCTGTGATCCTCCCTCCCCTGGCTCAGCAGAGGACATGGGTGGAGGCCTTCCCCCCACCCAGGACTGCTGATCATACTTGGCCTCCAAGTCCAGTCTGACCCTCCTCCAACAGGGAGCTACTTGGAGTGGGCAAGGGTTTGGGTTGCTCAGCCCAAAAGGAAGGTAGGTACCAAAGGAAGGTTGTGAGGTTGGCACTGCTCCAGAACTAGCAAGAGCCCGTGTCCATCTCCTAGGAAGACTGGGGAACTGCAGTCCCCAGATTAACCCCATGCCCACTCACTGGTGTGTGACCCTGGGCAAGAGCTCCACAGGGGCTCAGGTTCTCATCTCTGGGATGGGAAGGAACAACCCCCACCTCCTCAGTGCACTGGGAAAGTAAACCTGGAATTCATGTTGCCAGGGTCAGGAGAAAAATAAGTGGCCACGAAATCATGGTCAATTCATTTTCCACTCAAGTCCACAGGGTGCAACTAAGAGAGAAGTTGTGGCGATACCTGCCTGAAAAGTCCCTGGGCTCCCAGCCCTGTCCTGGCTGAGCTTGGGAGTTCATGGAATGCAGGGTGGCTTCATTTCTGGGGTGGTGACAGAATACCCTCCAGTCCTAGGAGAGGGGAATGAGGGCAGCTGTTCTGTAGATAACCCCACTAGGGCTTAGCTGTGACCTAAGTGTCCCCAGAATTTACAAGCTGAAATCTAATCTCCACTGTGTGGTGTTCCAAGGTGGAAAATCCATCTGACTCTGGTGTTCAGAGGTGGGGCTCTGGGAGGTGCTTAGGATTCAGTAAGTCCTTAGGTGGATCCCCCATGACTGAATCCTGGTGGACTGTGAGAAGAGGGAGAGACCAGAAGACACACACACTCACACACACACACACACACACACACACACGTGCTCCCTCTCTCACCATGTGATGATCTTGGCCACCTTGGGACTTTGCCTGCAGGAAGGCCATCAAGATGGGGCCCCTTGACCTTAGACCTGCAGAACTGTGAGCCAAAATAAACTTATTTTCTTTTTAACTTATCCAGTCTCTGGTAGCGTGTTGTTAGCAACAGAAAACAACTCGCACAAACACCGAGGGGGAGGGGAAGGCCCGGCTCGGGCTCCCCAGCCAGACTCCACGTCTGGACTGATAGGCCTGAGAGCAGCCTCCACAGGGTGGGCTCTGGCCCTCCACCCTCCCTGCTTCTCAGGCTGCCTGTCTTCTCCATGAGACCCCCAACCTGTCCTTCAGTAGGTCCCTGCAGGCTCCCTCCTGGGGTACCACATGTCTCTTTGGGCACCTCCTCTCTCTGAAGCCAAAGGCGCTCTGGCATGGCTGAGGTCCTGATTTCTGGACATGCAAGCACAACTTCAGGATGGCTGAGGGCCTGAGGCCACCATGCTGGCCCTGGGTGAGGAACACTCCAGTGTGGCCCCTCATAGTCCCTTACAGCCTCTGAAGCCTGATGGCCTCCGCCCCTCACAGGTGTGGCACACTGGATCCAGGCCTGAGTGAAAGGTGCCAGGGGCCCTGAAGGACGGAAAGCGAGTGCCACTTGGCTTCCTTCTTCCAGAGCTCCTCAACAGTTACTGCTCCAGGGGAGCTTGGAGTGGAGCCTCTGATCTCAGACTCCCACAGCTGTCCAGAGCAGGTAAGGTGAATGAGCTCTTTCAGGAGGCCAGCCCTGGACTGGCACCTCCACCAGCAACTCTGTTCCTTGACCCATGGGTGCTGCGGGGTGAGGAGGGGAGGGGAGCCCTGCCCTTACTCCAAGTAGAACTGCTCCTTTGCAGGCACCGCTCTGTGAGGGGCTCTCCAAACCTTGCTGCAGCCTGGGGCTGATGCACGGGGACGTGCGCTTCCCCAACTGTGAATTGGGACTTGGCTCTGGCTCTTGGCTGACCAGAGATGAAGGCCAGCCAAGTGCTGGGTGTCCCTCTTGGCCAGTGGGTGTGGCTGCTGGTGACCTTGGATGGGTTTCCCTGGCCCCAGTTCCAGGTTCCCCATTTGTACAATAAGAGGTGATGGCCCCAAGGACCAGGCCCCACCCAAGGAGGGGGTGTGAGTTGTCCCCACTCCCTCCTTGCCCAGGCCAGCCAAGGGAGGGGAGGAAGTGGAGCAGAGCTGCTGGCCCCCTGCCGGGAGCCCCATTCTCGAAGGGACAGTCAGCCTGGATCAGAGGGTGGGTCCCCCTGAGGGCAGCCCTGGACACTGGACTGAGATCAGCATTGGAAAGTGTGTCCAGGAGGAAAGAGCTCAACAGTCACAGGGACTTCCAGGAACAGGAGAGGGAGGTGTTGGGAGCGCAGGTTCTCTGAGGTACCAGCTGCAGAGGTAGGCTTTCAGCCAGGCACCCCCACCTACCACACCACCCTCCATCCTCAGGGACTCACCCCACGTGTCCTCCCACACCCTGTTGGTGTGTAAATGTCCCCTTGTATAAGATGCTGGCGGTGTTGAATCAGGACTCACCCTACTCCAGTATGACCTGGTCTTAACTAATGACACCTCCAACAACCCTATTCCAAATGAGCTCACATTCTGAGACCCTGGAGCTAGGACCCCAGCCCACAAATTCAGGGACACAACTCGCACTGGTGTGGGGAAGGGAGAGAACAGCTTTTGCTGGCTTTTGCTCCCAGGGCGCTCAGTCCTCAGGACTGAGGCTGGGCAGAGAAGAGTCCTGGTCTAGATTCCCCGGGTCTAGTAGCAAAACCTCCAGACCAATAATGTGGGGAGCATTCCCAGGGCTGCAGGACTGGGGGACAGAGGACAGGGGGACAGCAGGGAAGCAAAGAGCAGCTGAGCAGCTGAGCTGCAGAAAACAGTCAATTACCAGTCACACAGGAATCCTGCCCTCTCCTGCCCAGGGCAGCTAACCCCACAAACCCCCAGGTGGGTCATGCAGCCGCTCAGAGCAAGCCCTGGGGAGGCTGGGCCAGAGGAGAAAATGGAGGACCACCCTCCCTGGGAGGGGCCCAGGTCAGCCAGGGCTCCCCACCAAAAGAAGGTCAGAGAAAAGGGACTTTAGCAAACAGGAAGAGGCTGCCCTGAGACCCCCGGCTCCCACCTGGATCCTTGAAGCTCCCTGGTCCCCTTTTGACCCCAGAATTTGTGACTCCTTTCCAGGAACTAAATGAAGCCCCCTCAGACGCCTCCAGATCTCGGGGAGCTGGGGGTGGACACCAGCTCCCGGAGGCAGTGGTAGGTCCCTCCTCACTTGCTGGACTCAGAATTGCTTTCCCCCCATCCCCACCTCGCAGCAGCCTGGCGCTGCCTCGATTCCCTCTCCTGCTTCACCTCACGCACTTCCCTGTGGATGTACAGGCCAAAGCCAGTGTCTGGGGTGTCCAGATGCTGGGCTACGTTTTGGGGCCCCCATGAGCTTATGGCACTTTGCAGACCAGGTGAGCATTTGTGAATTCCATCTCAGAGCTACGCAGAGAGGTTCTACGACACATGAGTTCACTGAGACAGGTAAAGGGGTCCATCCATATGGGATCCTACTGGAAACATGTCCAGAGACTCCCTGCCCAGACCCTGACTCCCTCCCACATGCTCCTCCCACAGAGCACAGCTATGAATCCAGGCAGCAATGCCAGCAACCGGGGCAGAGTTCCAAGAGGTGGAGGAGCAGTGGGAATCCAGGGCCAGGAGAGATAGGCACGTGGCACACCCAGCAGAGAAGGGCCCTGGTCGGCATTTCCTGACCCCCTGCCCAGCAAGAGGAGACAGCCCCGAGGAACACATTCCTCCCGGCTGAAGCAGGAGTCCTGCCAGTCACACCTGCAAGCCTGGGGCGGGGGCTTCTCACAGCAACTCCTGCCCTGGAAAGCCCTTTTGTGCCATGGATCTGAGACCCTCCCCTAGAGATATGGGTGGCACCAAGGTGTGGGGGGGTGCCCCAACAAAGGTGGGCCCACAGAAAGAGCCCACAGGCAGATGCTCTCTCCAAGGGCCACCATGTGACCTGGAAAGCCCCTGACCCCTGAGGAGACGCTAGGGGAACTCCCAGCTCCAGATCAGCCAGACACAAAACAGAGAGGTCCCAGAGTACATGCCACTAAAAGCACAGCCCCCTCCCCACAGGTCAGGCCCTGCATGTGACCTGTGGGTGTCTGCACATTAAAATGGGATGCTCCAGTAGGACTCCGCATTCTAAGATTGGAGCCCAACTGTCCCGGACATGATTGAAAAAATGCTCATTGTACCATCAACCAGGGACACCACCAAGAGCCTGTCTGCCAACTCCTTCCCACCCTCCAGCTGCCACTGGACTGCCATCTGTGCAGAGGTCCTCAGCCACCTGTTAAGCTGCTCTCCGGTCTCCAGGTTCACCGGCATCTTGGCAGGCATAGCACAGCCCATGCGGGCTCCGGCTCCTCCATCTGCTGGTGACGCTCCATGGCTGGTGGGTTCCAGGAGAGTCAGGACAAGTCTTCTCAGTCACACCATAACAGTATTGAAGGACTGCACTTGAAAAATGCAGGGTATCCACAAATATGTGTCAGAAGCACAATGGATAGTTGGAAGCAGGGGTGTGACATGGCCTGATTTGCATGGTTTAAGATCTCTTAGAGAAAAAGCAAATCTAGGAGACAGTGAAAGATCAGTGGCTACCAGGAGGGGGAGGGCTGGCGCAGCAGAGTCTTGGGTGGAACAATTTCCTACCATAGCATCGCAGGGAAGCAGATCTATCTGTATGCCTTTGTCAGAACCCCTGGGTTGCAGTGCCGAGAGGGAGCCCCGAGCCACCTGCAGGGCTCAGTTAGTAACAATGTAGCTGTACTGATTCTTCATTGTAACAGTGTGCCACACTGAGGCCAGATGTCATGGCAAAGGGAAGTGCTCAAGGGAGTATATGTGGGGATTCTCTGTGCTTTCTGCTCAATTTTTCTGTAAATCTAAAACAGCTCTGAAAAAAATAAAACCTATTCTTTCAAAAACCATGAGACAAATGTGCACCCGCTGGAATCATTAAAATGAAATCAGGTGAGAATAGACATTGGTGAGGTTGCGAAGCAACGGGGGACCCTCTCACTGCCAGTGGGAGTGAGTTCAGATCAACACAACCCTTTGGGAAACAGGCTGCACCTCCTAATGCTATTAAGGAGCCTATTGCAGGAGCCACGCAGGTGCCCCAGAAACACATGCCCAGGCTCATCAGAAAATATGCACCAAGAGATTTGAAGTGCCAGGGCAGAAACCACCCTAAAGCTCCTAAACCATAGAAGGTCTGTAACTGGTGACTGCTGCATATGTTGGTAGAGGCTGCAGGTGCCAGTGAGCCTACTGGGGACCTATTTATCCAAAACACAAAAACAATCCAAGCCAAAGTGAGGCAGTGGAACCAGGGCGGGTCTTCCTCCAGGAGGGAGCCTGGATGGCCGAGGTGGGGCAGGAGGCTCCGGTCAGCTTTATCCCAGGGAGCTGGTCATGTCCAGTGTTCACTTGGCAACAATTGTCCAAGCTGTGAGATTATGATCTATGAGCTTTTCTATGGGCAGTTAAATGCCCATTTCATGCTTTTTAAGTAACCCTGCTGCAGAGCACAAGGGATATGAGAGGGACTCCTGTGAGAAGGCATTTCCAACTGAACCCCGAGGCTGGGTCTGGCCATACTCTTGTTTGGGTGGCATCTCTGCCTTTGCTTAAACTCATCTCCTGGGCCACAGCTTAGGTATGGATGTTGCATTTCATCTCTTTCCTGGAGTCACACTGGTGCACCTGAAAGGTCTGTGGACATGGGAACCTCTAAGTGAATCAGCTCTGCCCAAGCCCTCAAGTTCCCATGGTGGTGACTCCTGCTCATCCTATCTTCAGTGGAGAGCTCACGCCCCTCTCCACCAGATAGGCCCAAGGGTTGCTGGCCCTTCCTGCTTGGAGCTCAGGACCAACTTGAGACCTGTCTTCTCTGAGGTCTTGGTCAGGCCGAGGACAGGTCCAGCCCCATATTCCCCTGCCTTGGAGGCTTGATGGGCACTGAGGCCTCCTCTCTCCCGGAGCTGGTCCCAGTTTGGGGGTCATCTCATCATGGTCAAGATGGAGTTGCGTGCAATGAGAGTTGACCAGGCTGTCCAGGCCCTATAGTCCTGTGCAGTGTGGAAGGCACCCTAGAAATGTGTGCTGACCCCTTTAAGAACCATAAATTATTTCAAATTACTGTGCCCACACTTCAGCCTTCTACTCATCTTCTCTGAGCAGCCCACGTTGTCCTCTGCCTGAGAGTCCTATCAGTGGCTGGTCTTCAGGAACAGCCAACATGTGGAGAAATCCCAGCCATTGATAGTAACAATGACAGGGCCAATGTGGCCCTGGGACCAAGCCCTCAGGTAAGTCCAGACCCCGAGCCAGGCCAGCTCAGCCACTCGCTGAGTCCACTTAAAGCTCAGCAGCAGCTGACATGTCTACAACAGGCCAGGGTTTCTGCAGGAGTCTCAGGTTCTCACACAAAATGAGGTGTAGCTCATAGGCCACAGGGGAATTAAATGAGCCAGCATGGGGGACGCACTGGCCCTGTGCTGACCCAGGCACTCGTTCACTGCAAGCTGATCCACCAGAATGTACTAGAACCCGGTACCATAATGAACAACTCCCAGGTCTCATGGGTGTAACACGACCAAAGGAACTTCCTGCTCTATCCCATGGCAGCTTTGGTCATCCCTCCCCACAGGGGCCTCAGTGGCAGACTCTCCAAGCCATTGCCAAGGAGAATGGAGGTGAAGGGGCAACAGGTTGTGGCCCTGCATGCTCACATCAGGGTGGCACTGGTCATTTCTGCTCATGTCTCAGGGCCAGGGCAAGTCACCTGGCCAGGCCTCGAGCCAGCAGTAAGTAGCACATCAACAAGCACCTGGGAGAGGGAGCCAGCGAGCTGCGGAATGGCCAAGACCTCACACCTGGCCTGCAGGGTCTCCTTGGAGCTCAGGACCAACTGAGCTCCTGCTGCAGCCCCGGCCATGCCCACATCTCAGGGCTGAGGCAATTTCCCTGGCCACGCCTCATGCCAAGGGTGGAAGCGTATCACAGTACCTGGGGGTAGGAGCCACAGAGCTGGACACACATATCAAAGGATGTGAGTTACGCTGTCGGCCAAGTCACAGCTCCCTGATCCCATGCAGGCCTCGTCCGCCCCTGTGTCTCTGGCCATAGGGCAGCCAGGCCATGTGCCTGGAGCAAGTCCTGAATCACACCCAACTTGGAACAAATTTCAATCCTCATGCACCCCTAAGCCCTGCCCAGAGCTAGACAAACATTGATCTTCACCTTGTGGTCATACCAGGGACACTCAGCCACTGAGACTTCAGTATTGGCTACACTTCAGGAGCCCAGTGAATGCCACAAGATGTGCTCCCAGTTCTTCCTGTCCCCTGGTCCCCAACAGCCCTCAGAGGTGGGTGCTGGGTTGACTCTCCCTTACAGAGTCAGAGAGGAGCTGGCATCTTATCTGAGGTCACACAGCTATAAGCCATGATCTGGAATTTGTCTCACTCCAGAGCCCTACCTCAGGAGTTTTATTTTAATCACATACACTCACACACAATCACACACATGCATGTATGCACATTCACATATACACCCCGCACATACTACACACATATACATACATGCATGCACTCCATATACATGCATATACATGCATACATACATGCACCCCACAAACATACATGCACATTCACACACCCACTGATACACCACACACTCACTCACACACACCCCACTGTCAGCAGGGCACCTCCAAGAATCTGCCTCTTCCCAGCTCTGACAGAGATCCTCCTTCTCCTCTGTGGATGGGGCATCTCAGGACCTTATCAAAAGCTAAGGTTGCTCTGGAGAATTAACCTGACTGGCAAGGACCCTGCACCAGACTTCAGAGTAGAATCTGGCCTGTAAGGTCTCCTTGGAGACCTGGCTCTCACCTGCCTGCTTCTCTCAAAACAGAGGAGTTGACCATCCAGGAGGTGAAGATGGTAACTGGGGCAAGATCACAGTCAGCATCCACCTGGACTGGCCACAGGGGGCCTTTCAAGTGCGGCTCGGGGGGCCGCAGGGGGTCCAGGTCCCATGCTGAATGAAGCCTACCAAGTCATACAGCCAAAACCAGGTGGCCACCTGGATGAGGACTTGGCAGGAGCCATCAGGGATGTCTACACCTCTGTGCTGCTGGAGGTGAGGGCTGGAGCTTTCCAGCCTCCAGGGAGACAGCCGGGTGCCTGGAAGACAGAGAGACAGGAGAGCACCAGGGAGACAAGGGGCTTTTATGCAGCTTCCTGGACCCTGGGTGGACCCAAAGGCCTTCCTGGAAGAGGAGGCTGCATGAGGCCAGGATGTTAACTTAGGAAGAACCCTTCATGTGGACAATGAGGAGCCATCTGAGATTGTGGAGCCAATGGTGCACCAAGGGTCAGGTAGCAGGGAGCTCCAGCCCAAAGGGGTCCAGGTACCTATGGAGGGTCAGGCAGTGAGGATCCCTGTCCAGAGAGGCCTTGGCACAGGTAGAGGATCAGGGCCTGTGGAGTCTTGAAGAAGTGAGCAGAAAATAGCTGATAGAGCTGGTTCCCAGCTCCTCATTCCTAAGGTTTTCTATGGGGCTCCTGAAAGCAGACCCTGGCCCATCATGGGTGGCCTTTCCCTGGGTGGGCACAGCTAACCATTGGCAGGGAGGGCTCCTACACAGTAGGCCAGGGGATTGGTGTGGGGCTGAGCCTGCAGGAGCAGCAGGCTGGCTGCCTGGGTCCACAGACAGGCTTCCAGCTGCGACCATCCTATCAGCTGCCACCGCAAGTGAGGACAGGTTCAGGTGCTCTTCACAGGAAGCCCAGGAAGTGCTCATTGCTGTGGAATGTGTGTCTGTCTGCTGCATTTCTCTGCCAGGGCCCTGATGGAGGGTGTGACAGTGGGGGCTGCACTGTCCACACCCTGCTCAGCGCCCCTGGGCTGTGTCCCTGGGCCTTGGGGAGTCACCTCAGGCTGCACCTGGCAGGGTCAGGCCTCTCCACCTGAGCTGGCATCCTGTCCCTGAGGCAAGCTCTAGCCAAGCACAGCTGCTTCCCAGTGCTAGGTATGTGTGGGGGGGACCATGCATCTGGGGGGCCCTGAGCTCCCAAGGGATGGGCTAGGATGACAACAGGGAGTGGGCTCTTGCCTTCCCACCTGTTTGCCTTGGGGCTCCCTTCCCACAGCCCTCTGCGCCCCCCGGACCCCCTCACCTTGGCAGCTGGGGGCCCTAGAGCTCTACCTTCATCCCATGTGGAGGAGCAGGTTGGGTAAGTCCCCGTGGGCGGAAGCTGGCGTGATAGAGCCAGCATCAGTAAATAGATCTAATGAGCCAGAGATGGCTGAACCCCAGTTACCACCCATCCTCATCTCACAGAGAGAACATACACAGTACTGATGGGGGAGAAAGCCCCCCACCTCTGCCAGAGCACACCTGCCCAGTAGGTGAGAAACTGAGCTTCCCCTCAAAGCCTCACAATTGGCAAGAGGAGGAAAAACCCAAACCCAGACCCTGCACCCAAATTCAAGGATTTTTGCAGCAATTCTGGGCCATTAAGCAGGGCACATGGTGCCCAAAGGGAGTTGGTTGGTGGGGGGACAAGGGCTCCAGCAAGCCATGCAGGGGCCTGGGGATGGCGGCCCAAGCCCTGATTGAGACTGTCAGGGCAGCCTCACTCTGCCACATGTGACTGTCACGGGACCTTCTCCCACTCATTGCAGAGCTAGGTAGCAGTGCCTGATTGTTGGCAGCCAATGGGGGCCTGGATGTGTGGTGTCTGGTATTTCTATGATGTGAATACTCCCAACTCCCAACAGGCCAACTTCAAGCTACCAGAGATATCCTGAAGGGAGAGTTGGGAATAAAGACAAAGTGGCGCACCTTGCATGGTATTTCCACCATTCAGGGTGATGTATGCTAGGTAGTCTCGGGAATGCAGACAGGGGGTTCAGACTGAGGCTCAACTCCCTTCTGTCAAACAGAGCTTGCAGGAACACAGTTGTGCTCCAGGTCCCTGTGCTGCCTGAGACTGCTTTCTCACCCCAGTCCGAACTAAGGGGATGATGGAGACTTTGGAGCGAAATAGTTAAGAAGTGATGTTTAAGTATTTATTACTTTTAAAAGAATAGCTTTGTTGAAGTATAATTATTCAATATGTTGCACATATTAAAAGTATATAATGGGTGAATTTAGCTTACATGTACACCTAAAAAACCATCACCCCAATAAGACAATCACTCCCATATTAGGTTACTTTGAATGTCCTAGAATTTTGCATGAACAGAATCACAGAATGTGTGCCCCTCTCTCTCTCTCTGCCTTTCGTATGCCACGCCATTACTTTGAGGCTCATCATGTACCACGTTCCCACGTTTGAACCTCCTTGTCGCTGACAACCATTCCGCTTGATGCACAAACTGAAACTTGCATGTTCACCTGCAGTGGGTGTTTGGGTTGCTCTTGGTTTGGCACTATTTCAAACAAGGTCACAGTGGACATTTGTATACAAGTCCTCTTGTGAGTGGGCAAATGCCAAGAGAGGACCAGCTGGGTCTCATGGAAACCTACACTTGGCTTTCTAACGAGTGACCAAACTGTTTTCCAAAATGTTTTTGTACCTTCCCACTGACCACGTAGGAGAATTCCTGCTTCTCTACATCCTTGTGCACAGTGCTATGGTCAGTCTTCTTCATTTCAACCACTCTACTGAATGTAGAGTGGTATTTTGTTGTGGCTTTAATTTTTATTTCCTAACAACCAATCAGGTGGGGCATCTTTTATGATTTCATTTGCCATCTATGTACCTTCTCTTCTTAGTATTTATTAAGTTGTTTGTAGTTTTGAGTTTCGAGAGATTGTGTGTACTCTGAGTGCAAATTCTTTGTCGAATGTAAGATTTGCAATACTTTCATTCTAGGCTCTGATTTGTCTTTTCATTCTCTTCATTTGAAGAGCAGATTTTACTTTTGAAAAAGCTGATAAATTAACTGTTTCTTTCTATGGATTGTGTTTTTGGTGTCATCTCTGAAAGCTCACAGAGCTTTTATTTTAGGTGCTCTTCTGAAAGTCTTATAGTTTTAACTTTTAAGCCTATAATCTCTTCTGAGTTTGCCTTTTCTATGTGGTGTAATGCATGGATCAAAGTTCAGATAGATGGAACATAGATGATATAGGGAGTTATGTAGATGATAAAAAATAGATACAGATAGATGGCAGATACATAATTGATAGATATAAGGAGAGACAAATAGATGATATATAGATTAAAAGGAAAGGAAAAAGTAGGTAAATAAAAAGATGATAGCTAGATCGATACAGAGATAAATGATAGATTGATAGATGTTAGATAACTGATAGATGATAGAAAGATGGTAGCTAGATATAGATGATAGAAAGATGGATAGATGATAGATGATAGATATGAGAAATAAATAGGTGGATAGTAATTTTTCCAGCATCATTTGTTTAAAAGACTCTGTTCTTCACAGAACATCCTTTGTCCTGTCTCAATAGTCAGTCGTCCACGTGTGTGAGTCTTTCTCACCTCTCTCTGTCCTATGAATCTGATAGGTCATCCTGATTACTGAAGCTTTGCAACAGTCTTGATGTCATGTACCTTTGGTCTTCTAAATTTGTTCTTCTTTTTTTTTTAAAGTTGTTTGAGCTGTTCCAGGTCCTTTGCAATTTCATATGAGTTTAAGAAGTTTTCTACTATATAATATCTTTAATAGATGGAGAGAGATAAAGGGCACCCGCTTCTTTTTTGAGTAGGATCTGGTAATTTGTGTCCTTCCTGGAGGTGTTGAGTTTATTGGCATGGGCTGTTTGTACTATTCAAGTCATCTCTTCGGTTCTGTAGAATCTGTAGTGATGTCTCCTTGCTCCTGCCTGACACTGGTGTTTGGGTTTCCTCTCCTTTCTGATCCATTTATCTAGATGTTTATCGATTGTGTTCATCTTCTGCAAGAGCCAACTTCTGGCTTCCTTTATTTCCTCTTTTGTATTTCTGGCTCCCATCTCTGGATTCCAGTGCTAATCTTTATTGTGCTTTCTCCTTGACTTTCTTCCTTTTCTTGTTTTGTGAGATGGAAGCTGAGAATGCGGACCTGCTTCCTTTCTTCTCGGTTAGTAAAGGCATTCAGTGCGGATCAGTCAACATTTTCTGCAAAGGGCCAGAAAGTAAATATTTTAGCATTATTTTCTAGTGACCCTTTTTTTCTTAAAGGCCATTTCTTTGATATTGGTTAAAAAAAAAAAAAACACTGCCCTGTCCATGCTGTTCACATGGCATATCACTTTCCATCTCTCACTTTCAACTTATTTGTGTCTTTGAATCCAATGTGTCTCCTGTGGACAGTGGTGAGTTGGATCTTGTTTTCTTTTAATCCAGGTAGACAAGTTGTTACATTTAATGTTATGGCTGGTACGACTAGATTTACACCTTTTGTTTTCTATATAGCTCATCAGTGTCTTATTCCTCTGTTCTCCTCCTTTTGTAGTTTGTAGAAATAGTATAATAATGTATCATTTTAATTCCTTTAATTCCTTTATCTACCTATCATCTATCTACCTACCTACATCTCTAAGTTTCGGGGGATTTTTTTGTTTTGTTTTGTTTTTTTAGTGGTTGCTCAAGGGCTAACAATTTACTTCTTCATTTGTCAGATTTTACTTCAGAATTAAATTGATCTCATTTCTAATAAGATATAGAAATTCCAGTCCTGTGTGGCTCCATACCATCCCTGTGTGATGCTATGGTTACATATCTGCTGACAATACATGCTCAAATTATTGCTTTAAATTATTCTGTGTCTTATATTTTAAGGAAGCCTGGAGAAGAAAATATGCATATAAAAGTCTTTGAAGTATCTATGCTAATTCCCTCACTGATCACATCTGGTTCTCTTCATCTCACATGGTGGTTCTACCATTTCCTGGTATGTTGGCTCCGTCCCCACCTTGCTCCAGAGGGTTTGTCATTGTCAAGTATATTACATTTCTATATGTTATGGGCCCAGCCGTAAAATTTTATAGGTATTGCTTTATGCAATTGCTTTTTAAATCAGTGAAGATAAGAGAGAAGAAATGTGTAATTATCCCCTACAATTACCTTTGCAGGTATTCTGTGGTTTGGTGTGGATTGAACTGCTATCAGGTGTCACTTCCTCTCCTGAGTATTTCTCATGAGTCAGGTCTGCTGCAGTAAATTTCCCTGTTGTGTTTGTTTGTTTACCTAGTGATGTCTTTTTTTCACCTCCACTGGTGAATAAACAGTTTTGCTGGATGCAGGATTCTTGGTTAACAATTTAGCACCTTGAGTCTGTCGTCCCACTTTTTCATAAGCTGGCAATTAGCTTTATGGGGTTCCTTTCTGTGTGATTAATTATTGTTGTCTTTCTGCTTCCAAGGTTTTCTTTTTATCTCTGGAATTGAAATGTCTGACTTTTTTTTCTTTTTTTTTTTTTGTTTGTTTGTTTGTTTGTTTGTTTGCCTGTGTGTGGGTCTCTGTATTTTATCCTACTTGGAGTTTGTGGAACTTCATGGAAGTAGATGATGATTGTTTGGTACTGAATTGGGGGAGTTTCAGCCATTATGTCTTCAAATGATTTCTGCTTTCTCCTAGCCCTTGCATGGCGCATGTGTGGGTGTTCCTGTCCCGTGGCACTTGGCATTCTTGGTCTGCTCTCTGCATCTTTCTTCAGGTTGCATAATCTCTACTGAGCTATCTTCAATCTTACTGATTCTTCTGCAATTTCAAACCTACTGTTAAATCCCTTGAGCAATTTTTTTTTTTTTTTGGTTTTTGCTTTTTGTACTTCACCTCCAGAATTTTCATATGGTTCTTGTAATTTCTCTTGACCAATGTTTCTCCATTTGGTGAGTCATCACCAGCAGGCTTGTGTTTAATGGGTTCAGCCTGGTTTCCTTGGATTCTTTGATATACTTTGCTTTGAGTTCCTGGAGTTCTTTGACACTTTCAGTAGCTTCTTTGAGTTTTTGTCTGCTAAGGGTAGCACTGGGGGCCCCTGGAAGGCATTTCGTATTCCTCGCTCTTTTCCTATATGTGGATCACACTTGCCTGTTTCATTGCATACCCCATAATACCTTATTAAAAACTGAACACTTCAGATAGCATATTGTAGCCAATGTGGGCTCTCATCAGTACACCAGGGGCTTGTTCGTGTTATTTTCTTCTACTTGTTACTTTGTGTAGTGATTTGGCTGAACTAATTATGTGAAGTCTTCTTTTCCTTCTCTTATTCCTTTTACATTCTTATTGTTATTTCCTTCTGTTTTTACATTTAAACCAATCTTAATGGTCACCTCTGATTTCATGCAGTTTAATGGTCAGCCACTGGTCATAGTTTTTGTGTTCAAGCCCCTTAGTTTCCCCCTTTTCCATCCAAATATTGCCCTAGCAACTGTGTGTTTTGGAAACTGCTTATCAGTACAGGAAGTACAGGATTCACCCCTCACTGTCACTCTCCAGGGGTGGTGTCCTAGGTGTGCACATGGCCTAATGGGTCGGCAGGGGTTGCTGGACTTACAGAGCACATCCTCCATGAGCTCCTCATTAGAGTCCCTGCTTACTTGCCTTCACTGGCCCCACACAAAGCCACTGCAGATGATCACTCTGTTGTTGCCCTGGAATATAAATTACTCCACAGTCTGATCCCAACAGCACCAAATAGTACTTTGGAAGGGGAAGTACTGCCAGTTATCTTCCCTAAAGGATCCTCATCATGGAGCAGTAGCCAAAGCAGAGCAGACACCCCAAATCTCTGCGGCCCTGCTCAAGAGGGCTTCTCAGTCTGTGGTAATGCAAATGAGACCTACTCACCTGCCTCTGAATACTCAGACTGGCTCTTCCACTTCAGGGAGCTGGGATGTAGGTGCTCTCCACTCAATCAGCAGACCTTCATGAAGAGCGGTCCTTCAGCACAGGCTCCCAGGGAGGGCTCAGCCCACAGCTCAAGTGCCAAAGCCATGATGATCCTGCCAAGTTGCACAGACTCTGTTACACAAATGCTTCTCCATCTCCAGATTTCTGACACTTGTGCTTTGGTTCTAACCAGTTTCAGATCTGTCCATCTGTAGAAGAGACATGGCCAGATTCTTCCCAAAGCTCATCTACCTTTTTGAAGACTTAAATAAGAATTTACCCTACCTTTACCATTTATGATGTTTTCATTTCTTTTCTGTAGATCCACATATATTCAATATCACTTTACTTCTTCCTGAAAGGCTTTCTTTAACATTTCTTGTCTTATGGGTCTGCTGGGGATGGATTTTTTCAGCTTTTGCATACCTAAATATGCAAAGGTGAAGTCTTTACTTCACCTTTCTTAAAAGTTATTTTAGTTGGGTATAAAAGTCTAGGCTTGCTGGATTTTCTATCAGTGATTTAAAGACTCTTTTCTACTGTCTTACATCTTACCTTGCTTCTGTGAGAAATCTGCTTTCATCTTTTTGTTCCTCTCTCCGTACAGGATGTACCACTGGTTTTAGTCTGGCTCCTTTAGAGATTTGTCTACCTATCACTCTTTTAGAGCAGTTTTTCATGTACTTTGGTGTGATTTTTTTCATGTTTCTTCCACTGATGACTTCTTGGATCTGTGGGCTCATTTTTCATCAAATTTGGAAAACTTCTGACCATTATTTCTTCAAATATTTTCTGGTCCCTTCTCGTCACCTGTCCTCTACTTCAGAGACTGAAATGACACATACATTAGACCATACAAATATTGTCCCAAAGTTCACTGATGTGTTGTCCATTTAAAAAATTTTTTTTCTCTGTGGTTCACTTTGAATTGTTTCTATTGATGTCTTCAAGATTACTGATCTTTTCTTCCATAATATCTAATCGGTCTTTTTTATTGCTCCAATGAATTTTTGTCTCAGAAATGGTAGTTTTTTCATCTCTAAAAATTTGATCTGGGCTATTCTCTATCCTTCACATCTTTGTTGAACTCACACATATGGGATGCAGTATTAATAACTATTCTAATGTCCTCGTCTGCCAATTCTAACACCTGTGTCAGTTTAAATTGATTGAATTCTCTCTTTATTATGAGTCATAATTTCCTGGTTATTTATCTGACTGCTAATTTTTCAATGGATGCCAGACATTATAAAATTTACTTTGTTGGTAATATTTTCCACTCTAGGGTCTAGACCTGAGAACTCTCCCCAGTGCCATGAATTCTGGAGCATGCCAGTGTGACTGGCAAAACAAGTCTTCTCCTT
Source organism: Marmota flaviventris (assembly GCF_047511675.1). Lineage (NCBI taxonomy): Eukaryota > Metazoa > Chordata > Mammalia > Rodentia > Sciuridae > Marmota > Marmota flaviventris. Next base: position 39,396,321 of record NC_092516.1, on the reverse strand, counting down.
GCTCTGAGTGCTGGGCTCCACCATAAGCCTTTTCCAGGGTCTTTTCCCTGCCTTGAATGATTTTTTTCAGACCCATGCACCAATCTGTCTGCCTCAATTCTCAAGGAAGACCATCTGCCAACCTGGAGTTTCCTCTTCGTGCAAATCCTTGTCCTGAGAACTCTAGCCACTCGTCTCCCCAGACTCTGCTTTGTCTCCTCAACTCAGGGTAGGTTTCCATGGGTCCCCCTCTACTCCTGTTCTCTGTGCCCAGCCATCCCAGGTGGCAAGGGGCACTTCACAGGAGATGACCCATCCACTCCATCTTTCACGGAGCACCAGCATTCCCTGCCCTGACACCCCGCTTCTTAAAGCCATTGTATTTTGTCTGTGTTTATGTTGTTCTGGTGGGAGGGCAAATCTGGCTCTCTTCACAATCTGTCTTGATTAGAAGTCTTAACATTTTACTTCACGGTGAAAAAGAAGCAAGGTTTCTCCAGTTCCTGTGGCCAGTGACTGCTACATAGGGCTGCTATCTTGTTCACTCCCATCTTTCCTCATCTGGGACAGAACCAACACACAGTAGGTGCTCAAAACTGATTGCCCACTGAGATGGGATGTGGCTTTCCTCACTTAATTTTCTTCCCCCACTGCGGAAATATCATGTGATGGAGAGCCCTCAGGGCAAGTATGGACTCACAATGTGCTCAGGGGAGATAAGAGGATTCAGCTCAGGGGCTGCGACCATAGCAGAACCAGCATGTGTGGGAAGAGGGCTTGTGCAGAATGTGGTCTCACATTCAGACCATGTAGAAGCCACGTGGGGGACTCACCAATGGCCTATTGTGTCATGGGCCAAGGGCCAGCTAGGGAAAGGGAAAACTAAAGCCCATTCAGGTTTATTGAGGGAGGAGGGCTTCTCAGGTGACTCCAAGCCTGTGATGATGAAGAGGAAAACTTAACCAGGGACAAAGGAAGAGAAAAGAACAGAGGAGAGCTCCCACCAAGGCCCAGAGGCATCAGATGGTCGGCTTGTACAAGAAGAGATCAGGTTGAGCCTACGAAATGGCCACGTTTATAATCAAAACTGCTGAATGCTGGTGATTTCATGTTTAAAACTCATAAATTATGGCACATGAACAGCCTGCACATAAATATTTTCATTTCATGTTTTTTGAAGTTGATGTACAGTAAAGTGCACAAACCTTGATTCTAGCAGCTTGGTGACTTATATGAACAATTGTGTAACCACCATGCTGATCAAAATAGGGAACATTTCCAGCATCAAAAGTCCCCTCAGCCCCCCCCCCCCCCCAGTCAGTACCCTCTTCCAAAGCCTGGCACATGTAATTGATCTTTGAAATGCATATAAATGGAATCACAGGCTATTCTCTTTTGTGTCTGATTTCTTTCTCTTAGCACTATTTGTCAGATCCATACGTGGTGTGGCAAACAGGACACAATATTTAAATGAGTTTTGCTTTATGGCTACCTTCCACTAATTGGTAATGTCCCCCCAAAATAAGGCCATTTCTGTCTTTTATCAGACAAACTCTCTGTACTTCGGCCCTGGTACAGCAAGGGGCTCAGTAAATATTTGCTGGGTAAATGGATGGACAGATAAATGAGTTAGTGAATGGAAGGGTGGATAGACGGATGGGTAGATGGATGAGTGGATGGATGGATGGATGAGTGTGTGGAATGATGGAAAGATGTGTCAATGAATGAATGGAGGAAGAAAGGGAGGATGGGTGGATGAGGGGGTAAGTAGATGGATGGATAGATAGATGGAGGAAATGGGTGGATAGGTAGATGGATGAGTGGATGGGTGGGCGAATGGATGGATGGAGTAGATGAATGGATGCATGAATGAATGAATAGATGAGAAGAACCAATAGGTGGGAATGGATGGATATATTAGATGAGAAGAACAAATAGGTAGGAATGGATGGATAGATTAGTGGGTAGGTAGATGGATAAGTGGGTGGATTGGTAGAGGAAATGGCAAAAAGGAGACCCCTAATCCAGGTTACACACTTTCTCTCAGATTCCTCCAAAGAAAACAAATACTCAAGATAACAGGAGCTGTTGAGCTCTTAAATCCAGTACCTACGGTTTAAGTTTTTTCATAGGCACATTTTATACAGATTTTGAAAAACCATGGGTCCTTCTATATGCCAAAATTGATATCTAAAGTGCTTTATTATAATTTTAAATAATTTATTTTTATCTGTACTCTGAATACATTATTTCACTCTTCATGAGGTGAGATAAAATGAGGGTTGGAAACAACTGGAACGGATATTTTGTGACATAATTTAATCAGTTTTAAACACTGTATTGATTAATGAACACCATGTCTGCAAGAAATCATAGATAAAATGTTATCCCTGAGCATTTTTGTTAATGTCTTGAAAGCTAAGGAGAACCAGGAATCATCTTAGCATAGAGAAGACAGGAATTAGACTAGTGCCTTCATTGGCAAGCAGGCCCCATTGAGGGTGAAGACGGGATTTAGGGACACACACCATGAACACAGCATGCATCATGGAAGAACTCTGTGCACCACCAACCACAGAGACTCCAGGCAAGTGCTCCCTCTGCATTCCAAATTTTGGAAAAATGTCCCCTAATGGCGTGTGTCACAATACAGGAAAGCAGCGGAGCGCTCTGTTTTCCAGTCTGCAGCTGAAACAGCCGTGCACTTCCACACACATGTGTGTGCCTGCTTGCCAATGAAGGCACTGGTCTAATTCCTGGGATTTCTGTCTCCCATTCCTCTGTCCAGACAGCTAAATTACATAAACAAAGCCACGTGTTGATCCAGGTCATTGGCCTGTGGGGAAATGGAAGCTATTTGCACAAGTTTTGGTTTTCACACCTGAACCTCAACAAAAAACTTAGGTGGTCTTTTCCTTTTAAATTAGCTGGCCTTTTATAATGTATTTAAATGTTTTTATTGAAATTCTTTCCAGTAAGGTTAATAGCACTTATTGTAAAATGGTTTCAGCAAAATCGGAATATGTAAGATACAAAGTGGAAACCCCTTGAAAGAGATGAACATGGTCAAAAGCACACATATTGAACTGCACGTGGACATGCACGCACATACAGTACATATCGTGTGTGCACACACATAAATCACACATGCAGAAACTAGCTGCTATTGCTTGTTTTAACAGAAGTGAGAAGACACTGTGCCTTCTCAGGAAGGCACAATTCCCACAAAACAGGTCAGACCTCAGGTGATGGATGCATCAGAGGAGCCATGTGAGTGTGGTCACCAGAGCCTTCCATCCCACCTTACCCAAGCCCTGCCACAAGTGGCCTCTATGTCAGAGCCTGCTGGTCTGACACAAGAAAGAATGGGCCATCTGCCACCCCAGGTGCATTGAGTCATAATGCTTCTGTCCTTTGGTCTCACAAGAGAACACACTGGCAGGACAAATAGAAAAAACTCTCCCCCTCAAAGATGACAGCGAAAATAAGACAATAATTTGAAGGACAGTGAAAAGGGGGCAGTAAAAGTAAATGGAGAAGAGGAGGCCACAGGCTGTAGGAAGAGACCAGATGTGGAGCTAGACTTGGGCACTCACCAGCCCACGTGTCAACATGCTGGCCGGATGCACTTGTTCACTAATGGGCCCAGAAACCAGCACCACCACTGAGCTGAAAGAGAACACATGACTGACCTAACAAAACCCCTGACGTAGACCAGACTTCAGGCACAGGTGGACCCAGGGGTCCACGTGATATCCTGATCCTTGTGTTTCCTTCCAGGTAGCAGCTGGCTCTTCTCTAACAGCAACTTAATCTTCAGGCAGCCTCTGCTTTGTGGTGGGAGCAGCTGATCATCTTAAGGTCCGGGTTTATGTAGTTTATATTGAACTATAAGCAGGGGAACCATCCCCATCAAGAGGTCAGTCAGAGTTCCTGGAGGTCTCCACGCTGAACCAATCTCGTAGCCAGGGACGGAGAACTCTGCTGGCCAAAGGTGAATCAGGGGTTCCAGCCTAGCCGGGTGCAGTGGTGCACATCTGTAATCCCAGCAGCTCGGGAGGCTGAGGCAGGAGGATCTCCAGTTCAAAGCCAGCCTCAGCAACTTAGCAAGGTCCTAAAGCAACTCAGAGAGACATCGTCTCTAAATAAAATATAAAAATGGCTAAGGATGTGGCTCACTAGTTAAGCACCACTGGGTTTAATGCCTAATACCAAAAAATATAAAGGGTTCCTGCCTTCGGGGAAGGGAAGATGCATCAGGATCCTCCCCCACAGAGTGAGAAAAGCAAAGGTTGGGGAGAGGTAGTGTGACTTTCCTGGGACATGGGACATGTACAGGGCAGATAGGTGCAATATGACTATTGTTCTAATTAGTTATACATGGCAGCTCCACAGACAGGTGCATTTTGACACCTCTATGGCATAGAGCAAGTCTTATAGCCTCTCCAGGCCTCAGTTTTCCCCTCTATAGAGGACAGCTGGCAAGGTGATCCCATGCCCCTCACAGAGACTGATACACAAGCTGATCTCTTGACACCTCCCAACAAGGAATTTGAAAACCTGGATGCAGAAACCTCTGATGATAGCGGGGACAGGGACACCCTCAGCACCACTGGAGAAGCAGGTCCTTGGGCCCAAAGATTAGGGAGAAGGCTGCACTGAGCTTCTGGGAAAATGTCCTCAGGCCTCAGGGTCAATCAGTCGCCTGCAACCTATACCAAAGACCTTGGCCTGTGGCCCTCCTGCAGTACAAGGTTCAGGGCAGTTCCTTGTTAGAAGTGAGGCACCAAGGAGTGCAAAATGCTGTAAGCTCTTTGGGAAATGGTTCGGTGGTTTCCTAAAAAGTTAAATACACATCTGCCCTCCAGCATTCGTTCCACGGCTGAGTATTTAACCAGGAGAAATGGAGACGAACGGCCACAAACCCTTGCACAAGACGCAGCAGCGTGATCTACAAGAGCCCAAACCAGGAAAGAACACAGATGTCTGCTGACAGGAGAAAGAATCAGCAAACCGGGGGCATGTCCTCGTAGTAAAAAAGTCTACTGCCCGTACATTCAACCCACGGGGGAATCTCGGTAGCTTCCCATCGCACAGAGAGGGAAATCACGGTAACGTGTAACTCTGCATGGCACAAAACCAGCTAACCTGGAAATCAGTTCAGAGGTTGCCTGGGGAGGGGTGGTGGTGGGAAGGGTCATCAGAAACCTTTGGAGGGACTCCATGATCTGCCTGGATATGTTCTCTCAGGTCCAGCTGACAGGTGCACTCGCAGTGTACCCCCAGAGCCGCCTTCCAAGCAAATGAGGGAAACCAGGCTCGAAAGACTCATCAGCAGGGTTAGAGGCCGGCACAGCAGCTGCCATCTTTGGGGAAGCCTGGGGGGCTCCTAGGTGCTGGGTATACTGTTTCCTGAACTGTCGCTTTCTCCTCTGGTTGGCTTACCTGGTAGCAAGTGCTTGAGCTATGTGCTTCAGAGGCATACACATGACCCCTGGATAAAAATTCACAGAAGCAGGCCTCACCTTAGGAAGGAAGCCACTGTGTGCTATGTCAAAGCCACTCACCTTCTGGACCACAGCTCCCTCCTAAGGCCATTGTGGACCACCATCCTGCCACATCCCAGTCACAAACCTGGCCACACCATCTCCCTGCATGGAGCTCCCAGGTGTGTGTGTGTGGGGGGGTAACCCAGCTGCTAAGGATCTTCAGTATGGACAGGAGATCCCAGATGTCCACTGTGCAGCAGGAGCTCTTGGACTTGCCTTCCTGGGTCCCACCCATCTGTGCCTATTCCTCCCAGAAGCCCAACCCTGTCACCCTGAAGCTCTGGTGCCATTGCTCAGCAGGGCCAGAGCTCGAGATGGCAGAAAAGTGTCTGGGTTTCTGAAGCTAGCAGGGGAGGGGTGAGGCTGGGCCACCTGCTGATGTTTTGAAAAAATGTAGACCTGTGCCACCAGCCCCTCCCCTAGAAGCCCCACCTGCTGCCTCCTGCCCGCCCTCCCACCTCCAGACCACCCGTTCACCCAGCAGCCTTCCAGACAGCAGTGGGTGGGGGAAGAGTTCAGCACGTGTCTGCCCCCCAGGGAGGAACCAGTCCAATCCTCCTCTCCCTAGTGGAGGCAGGTACTTCTCCCCACAGGTCTTCAGAGAGAGAATGTGGCAAACACCTGCTTTGAATATCAAGGCTTCCAAAGATCAAAAAAGAAAGAAAGGTATTTTGGAAACATCTAATGTGCCAACTAATTAAACGTCTGATTATTAGCAGGCTCCCTCACCGAGGGAGAGCAAGATCCCCAACCACCGTCTGTGACAGAGAGACAATGTCTGTCTCACACCGGAAGCTCAGGCACCAAAACAAAAACAGACAAATGAAACTGAATCAAGCTAAAAAGCTTCTGCCCAGGGAAGGAAACAACTGAATGGGAAAACCTAGGAATGGAAGGAAGTACTTACAAACTGTGTGTGCTGTATCTGATAAGATGTTAATCTTCAGAATTTACAGGAAGTCCTACAAGTCCACACCAGAACAGGTGAGGGAGGACTTGAACAGACAGTTCTCCCAAAACAGAGAGTGAGAGACAGAGAGAGAGAATGAATGATTCTCCTTCTACATCCTGAAATCTGAACCCTTACATGGGGTAGGGTCACAGGGTAAGGTGACTCTCTTTTCCCCTGCTGATCTGGGTGGGGTGGGACATGAGCAGTAGTCAGGGCATAGTCAGAGGGCAGGGGTACTGCCCTCAGGGCTGTGGCTGCCCCTCTCTGGGTCTCTTACTCCCAAGACTCCAAAACATGGCAATCATCCCCTTCTTGCTTCATGGTAGACAACCAACACAAAGTTCATGGAAAAGGCTTCTCATCGTGTGACTCAGGTTACCAACTAGGAAAACAGATCAGAGACAACAAGAACCCAGCTTGTTACTGGAAGAACTAAAGTAGGAACTCAAGGAAATTTCCTCCCTGCTCCTCAGGATCTCAGGAGAGCTAGCAAACATTCATCTGTCCCCCATCAACCCAATCACTCACCTACCCATCCATCCACTCATCCATCCTTTCATCCATCCATCCATCTACCCATCCATTTGTTCACCCATCCATCCATTCACCCATCCATCCCTCCACCCACCCATCCATCTACCCATCCATTTGTTCACCCACCCATCCATCCACCCATCCATCCCTCCACCCACCCATCCATCTACCCATCCATTTGTTCACCCACCCATCCATCCACCCATCCATCCCTCCACCCATCCATCCATCAACCCATCTATCTGTTCACCCATCCATCCATTCACACATGCACCCTTCCCTCTACCCACCCATCCATCCACCCATCCATCTGTCCACCCATCCATTTGTCCACCCATCAATTTTATCCATCCACCCAAGCATCCACCCACTTACCCATTCATCCACTCACTCATTTTAAAAACATACATCAAATGTTTATTCTGTTCTGGGAACACAGACAGGAAGAAGGAATAAAAAGTCCCTGCCCTCCTGGAGTTCACAGTCCAAGAGAAGTAGATAATAAGTAGATCCTAGACATATAGATGATAGATAAATAATAGATAGAAAATGGATAAATAATTGATAAGCAATAAGTAGATGGATATTAGATGTGTGATGAATAGGTGATTATTTGATAGATTAATAATCAACAGGCAAATGGATCAATAGCCACCACACTAAACAAATAGGAGGAGGAAGCCACCAGGGTGGGGGTGGGGGTGACAGCTGGGGAATGGCAGACCCTCCAAGAGGGGGCTCTAGAACTGCCTCTGGAGGCACCAGCAGCTGTGGAGGTCACCGGAGGCTGTTCCCAGGCCTTAGCCAATGAGGCACCAGGGCATCTGAGTCACAGGAGCCCTAGGTTGACCACAACCTATGGGTCAACAGTGAGGCAGTGGGAGGTTGGGAAGAGGGTGGCAGGGCCCTGTAAGTTCTTAGAAGGACGTTGTGACCACCCCACCCCCCGCCCCTGTGGAAGACTCCAGGCAGCACATGACCCAAGCTCTCCTGGCAGCTGAGCTGGACTCCCTGCTATCAAGAGTGACCCTGTCCATATGTTATCCTCAATCCATCCACCCAGACACAAGGCTGTCCAGGACCTCCCACCATGCTGGAGGAGACAGGAATTTGAAAGCCCAGGGACCAATTCTGATGCCTGGACTAATCCAGGGGGCCTGGAAGGGTGCAGTCTCCCCTGAGGGACAGCAGGGAGGAGGGACACCTCCTTACATCTCCCACCCGCACAAAACCTGCTCTAGGTAGCCTTGTGCCAAGGACAGACACACAGAGCCAGCCAGTCAGTCAGGAGGGGCTTTCAGCTCACATGTCAGAGAAGATGAGCCAGTCAAAGTGGACCACAGGGATGGCTTTGAGCCCCAGGGTCCCCACAGACTCCAGGTGAGCAAATAGAACCAGGTGGGGCAGCCTGTTCTCTAGACAGAGAACACTGCTATGAAGACACTGATGGCAGTCAAGCTAACAGCACAGGTGCTCCAGCTGGGCAGCCTCTGGGCACGTCAGCCTCTGGGCAGATCAGCAGAGTCTTGGGGCTCTGCTCTGGGGACAGACCAACATCCCCATCACCACCATCAGGGACAAGGAGGGGCTGTCCCTGTAGCCCAGCTCTGAACCACAACTGATGATACCTGGTGAGCAGGGCTCACACCAGCCTGTCTGTTCAGTCCTGCAGGTGGACAGGGCAGGGTCCCCTACAATGGCTGCTTCATCTCATCCATCAGCCAAGCCTGGAGAAGACCTGCTGAAAGCGTCAGGGGCACAGCTCTCTACAGGCAGAGCCCCAGAGCAAAGCAAATTTGCAGGGCTTCCCCGTGATGGAGGCTCTGAGACAGGAGGCTGAGGGACTCCTGGAAGCCAGGACCCAGAGAGTGAAATGCAACCGTCCATTTCCTGGAGGATGGAAGTCCTGGGGCTGACACTACCACAACCAGAGGCCCCTTGTGCAATCACAGTTCCTTGACTCAGCAGCAAGGAAGGCACAGGGAGAGTCAGAGGTGGAGAACTCTTTAGATACCCTCAGACAAACCCCACAGTTGATCAAAGGCAAGCTCGGCCAGGGGGTGCCCCCACCCAGCACCAACAGCACCCCTCCCACTCCTGTGCTAGGCAGCTGTCTTCTACAGTGCCACAACACACCGTACCACACCAAAACATAGCACAGCATACCATGTCACTATGACACACCAAACGAGACCCCCCATGACGTAGCACAGCACACGACCCCATGCCACGCTGCACCCTGTAGAAACACCTAGGCTGAAGATGGACATAGATTCCCCATGTCCCAAGCCGGTGAGTTGGACAGGACACTCAGCTCTTCATGGCCTGGATCTTTGCCAACCATGCTTTTCCTATCAACTGTTCTTGCTGCTTCAAAACAGCATTTGCCACCCCCAGAATCTACCAGGGATTTGGCGGAGCATTCAGGAGAGTAGATTTTTTTTTCCAGGTAACTACTGCCCTCCTTTATTTCTAGGTAAACTTTGCAGAAGCCAAACAAGATCTAAATGAGTCCATGGGTCTGTCCTTTCTGAATCAGCCCTGGCCATCAGGACAGAGGGAAAAGGCTCCACTCCTAAACACCAGTCAGACTCAGGCAGCCTGCAGTCACCCAGAGCATTTGTGCAGGATGGACTAGAGCAACCAGCAGAGCCTGGGGCAACTGTCCCCAGGTCACCTTATTTAGAAAGACCCTGCCCACCAGGCACCCAACCTTCAACAATAGTTCACTCATTCCCCATCTTTTTTGTAATGTCTGACATGGTGAGGCAGAAGTCTTGAGCCACACGAGTCTCCTATGGACACATTACAGGGAAAGCAGAGTGACTCTGTTCAGGCCTTACAGGAAAGGAGCCCAGGATGTCACATCACCAGGTGGTGAGATCATACCTGTGAATGGCCGAAAGGTATGTGTTTGTCCAGTAGCTGCAACACCTGAGCTGGGATCCCAGCTCTGACCACAGTTGGTGACATGAAACATGGGCAGGCTACTTTGCCTCCCTTTGCCTTGGTTTCCTGGCTGTGAGGTGGAGCATGTTACGGTTTGGATCTGAGGTGTCTCCCAGAAACTCATATGTGAGACACTGCAAGAAGGTTCAGAGGAGAAATGATTGGGTTGTAAGAGTCTTAACCCCATCAGTGATTTAATGCCCTGATTGGGTTTAACCGAGTGGTATCAGAAGAGGTGGGGAGTGGCTGGAGGAGGTGGATCCCTAGGGGCGTGGCTTTGGGGAGTATATTTGTATCTGGTGGGTGGACTCACTGTCTCCGCTTTCTGATCCTCCCCTGAACTGCTTCCCGCACTCTCTCCCACACACTCTCGCACTATGATGTTCAGCCTCGCCTCCAGCCCCGAGGAATGGAGCTGGCCTTCTGTGGACTAAGACCTCTGAAACCGTGAGCTCCCAAATAAATCTTTCTTCCTCTACAAATGTTCTGGTCAGATCCTTTAGTCACAGCAGTGAAAAGACTGACTAAAGCAAACCATTGAAGGGACTTGAAGACCTCTAGTCCCAGTGCTCCAGGGGCCACTGCTAAAAAGCAAGTAAAAATATCCCTTTTCCAACACTGTAACTTACCTGAGAAAATCAGCTTAAAGCAGGAAAGGTTCATTCTGGTTTCAGAGACTTCAGCCCATGGTGGCCAGGCAGGACATCACAGTAGGAGCTCCTGGTGGAGCACAGCAGCCAGGAAGCACAGAGAGGGAGCAGGGATCAAGGCCCCACTATTGCCTCCAGCTTGCACCCCACAACCTCACTTCCTCTCACTGGGCCCCATCACCTCCAACAGCACCACACTAGGGATGAGGCCTTTAGCACATGCCTTTGAGAACTTTGGGTCCAAGTTGTGACAGTTGAACCACGTAGGAGGGAGGGGGGTTGGTTCTTGTTTTCACCATGAAGACCCCTCCTCTCACCCTTCCTACCGTCAGATGCCCACCCAGCTTCCTCCACCCACATACCTGAAGGGCCCTCTCAGGGAAACTCCTAGGCGGAAGAGTCAGCAGCAACCACTGAGAGGTGATGAACACCAGGTGCCACCTCACCTCTCCTTCCCAAGGAGTTGAAGTAGCACAGGGTGCAGAAGACAGAGTCCCGGGCTTGGGTTGGGTCCACCTGGCTGAGCCTCACTCAGGCCTAAACCTCCTGGTAATGGTGGGCAATTGCTTGAACTCTCTGGACCTCAGTTTTCCCATCTGCTGGTGCCTGATGGGTGTGTCATCCTCACCATCAAGGTCAGGTCCCTTGTCACCAGGCACCTGTGCACATTTCACTCATGGTTTGATGGGAACCCATGCTCCAGCAACCTTCCCTCCTTGCACTTTGCAGTGACATGGTAGCAAAGAGGAGGTCACTCTGGACAAAGCCACTCCATGGTCACTGCATGGTCTTGCTTGGATAGCTTTCAACTCCCCCAAGACTCTGGAGATGAAGATGCAGGATTCCACATCAGGGTCTGCTGTGGCCTCACTTCACAGATGAGAAGACCAGGGCACAGAGAGCCTGTGCAGCATGCCTAGCTCACATAGCCACACATGGTGGCAGCAGATATACTGGGCAGGGGAGCAGAGACCTGTGTGGATGAGGTGAGGAGGTCCTTGGGCAGGCAGGACCCAGCTATGATGGGTGAACAATGTCCCCCAAAAAAGCAAATTGGGTCCTCAGCCAATGTGTGACCTTATTTGGGGGTGGGAATCTTTCCTGTGGTTGTGAAATTCAACCAAGGTCTTTGGGGTGGGCCCTGATCCAACCTGACCATGTCTTTATAACAAGGGACTTTGGACATGGACATGTGCATGGAGAAGAGGGAGTGACACTGCTATACGTCAAGGAACGCCCAGGTGCAGGGTTGGCCACAGACTCCTGAGAGACCCCTGTGTTGGATGTTGGGAACAGGGAGCAGCTACTCTCAAGTTCTTCCAAGCAGAGAGGGAAGACGAGTCAAACAGAGAATCAAACACAGACTGGAGGGGCACCAGGTGCTTCTTGTCACACAAGGAGGTACATGTGGTGGGGCCTCCATGGAGCCTATATAGGCAGCTGACCACACAGATACCACAGACATACCAACTCTGGAGACTACAGGGCAAAGGAGACTTTGGTGGTGAAGAGGGAGCAGGGATCAGGGTCTCACTATTGCCTCCAGCTTGCAGTGGGTAGGTGGGAGGGCCCAGTTTCTCCAAGGGGCAGCAGCCTCTGCACGGAGCCTCAAAGACTAAATGAGGCATGGGCCAGCTTGAGGAGGACACCAACAAAGGTCACATAAACTCGTGAAGGGAGAGTTCTCTGAGCCCAGCCTGGAGTAGCCCATGAGAACATGCATACCTGAAGGTAAAGCCCGTGTCTGAATCATGTTTAGGTCCCCAAGGCTTGCAAAGAGCAGAGCACACAGGGGCTGGAGACATCTAGGGGAAGTGTGTCATTCCAAAGACGTGTCCAATGACAGTGCCTGACATTCCCCATTAGAGGCACATCCTTCCCAAGGCACCAGCACAAGTGTTTAGTCCATTTACGTTTATTGTAAACACTGGCATCATTGGATGAAGTGTGGCATCCTGGTACTTCTTTCCATATCATACTTTTTTTGTTCTCCTCTTTTTCCCCCCCATTTTCTCTTCCTTTTCTGATGTTAATCAATATTTTGTAATATTGATTAAATATTTATAATATTTACAATATTTTATCATAGTGGTTCTCAAAATGTTGCCAGAGATCCATTCAGGGGACCCATGGGATCAAACTCTCTTGGGTGCAACAATAATACCAATTTGTTTCCTGTCCTGACTCTTGCCCACGTATGGCTGGCAGGGGAATTTTCCAGAGTGTGACATGTCACCTCACCAGAGTGACACAAAAGCAGGTGTGAGAACCCAGCTGCTCTGTCCAGCCAAATGTTCAAGAAATTCACACACACACACACAAAAAAAATGTAAAACAATGCTGTTCCTCCTCCTGTTTATTTTAGAGCAGGCAGCTACTTAAACTTAACAATATTCATCATGTTGCTGTGTGATGGTAGATTACCATTAATAATAATTTTGCCCAAGAGTTGAGCATTAGAGTTCTTATTCCCATCTCAGGGATGAGCAAACAGCAGCTCTCATCCTTCACCTTGGTGTGACATTGGGCTGGCTGGCTGGCTGCCCTGGCTTTGGTCCCTGATCCCAGGACAGAAGTGTGTTCTTTGCCACCACGGCCACTTCTCCGTCTTGGCAGGGAAGATCTTTGCCGGCCCCTCCCCACCCACCTCTGAGCCTGTGGGAGGCCGAGGCGGCTGGGAGAGCAGGATGTTTTTCTGGAATCTCATCCCAATTGGCCAGAGGCAGCTCCAGTTTGTCCAGGGAGCCCTTGGCTCAGTTCTCCTGGAACCCTGCCCCTCTGCCTTTCTCGCGTCCAGGCTTGGGGGCAGCCAGGAGTGAGCGGGAGGGCTCTCCGCCAGGCGCGTGGCCTGGGAGGGCCACGGGGGCTGACACTGCAGGCCTGGAGGCCGGGACTCTCTCCTCCAGTTCACTTCCCAACTGTGGGAGGCCCAGGAGTACCCTGGCCATCACCATGCCCTGGATGAGGCTGGGGTACCGCCATGAGTTGGGGGCACCACCCCGCTCAGGCCAGGAAGGGTCTGTGCCCCGAGTCCTGTTCCTCTCCAGGCATCTCAGGTGGCCCAGGCCCAAGTGCTGCCAGGGACAGAGGAGAGAGCTAGGGATGGGGAGGCCCTGGCTCCTCTGAAGCCAGGCATCCTCTGATGAGGCCGGCAGGACCCACCTGGACACACACTAAGGAGCTGGGGCCCAGACCAGCCAGCCTGGCTGGCCAGAGGCTATGTCCCTCAGTCCAGGTCTGAGAGTGGGGGGCCAACCCAGAGTCTGCTGCCCATGTCTCACTGCAGTTCCAGAAACAAGGGGTAAGCCCTGGGTCCCTACCCATGGCTGGAGTGAGGACCACCATCTCAACAGCAATCTGTGTTCTGGGCTGGACCTTCACCTCTTGAAAACTACTGTCTTCCCAGGTTCCCAGTGGACACCATCAAAGCCCTTGGTGTTTCTGCTCCAAAATGGCTACCAGCTCTGCTGTCAATGGAGACTGTGGAGCCCCAAAGCCAAAGCCTCTGGACACTCCAGGCTGGCCTGCCTCCTGAAAAGGTGGGGACACAGCCAGGGAGGGTCCCAGAGAAGCCACAGCGACATAGGGTCTGCACAGGCCAGGACCCTCCTCCAGGACATCTGCCTAGCTATGAAGGGACAGCAGGGGCTCAGGCTGTGCCCTCACCAAGCAGGACACTACAGGAGCAGGGTTCACTGTCTCCCCAACACCCTGCTCCCCCAAAGCCCCGGTGAGCGCCCCAGGGAATGTCAAAGGACATCTGGACCACAGACAACTGCATACCCCCCCCCCTTCATCAAGGAACACTCAACAGGGGGACCCCTAGGTGGAAGGTTTTCCTGAAGCAACCCACCTCTCACCACCAGGGACCAAAGGGCAGAAAGACCCAGGGAAAACTGTATAAAGCTTCATATGCAAGTTGATGGTTCTGCTATGATTTTTTTGGGGGGTGGGGTAGGGTGGGTAGTGAGGTTCTTCTCTGTTCTCCATCCACCTCCTCCAGGTCTCTTTCTCATTGTCAAACAGGAGCAGTGGGGGTAGAGCAGAGTCTCCCAGGCCAGACCCCTGAGCAAGATCTCTCCATGGCCGACTAGGTCTTTAACTAGACTGAGGCTGGCGAGAGTGGGGGGAAACTTGAACGTCTTCCCCTGGAAGGACCCTTGGGAGCCCAGGATTCCACCATGGCCAAGGGGGGCTGCACAAAGGTCTCCTCAGCCCGGGACCCTCCTCCGGGACATCTACCCAAGCCCAGCTGTGAAGGGACAGCAGGGGCTTAGGCCATGCCCTCACCAAGCAGGACACTAGAGGAGGATACGAATCCCCAAGGAGGTGAGCTGGGTCAGGACAGTGTCCAGGAGATGGAACCACACCACAGGAGCCAGTTCTGTGCTCTCGACCAGTTTGGCCAGGCCAGGGGAAGATACTAGCCCTTGGCTCTCAGCACAGGTGTGGGAGAAGGAAGAGGAGAGCCCAGATTAGCTCAGAAATTTCCGTGGATGAGTGGGTTGCCCAAGAACCAGGGCATCTCTTCAACACCTGCCTGGGGCCTCTGCCAGCCAGCCCTGTTGCCCAAGAGAGGCCAAGCCCAGTACAGATGTCAGTAAAAGTTAGACAGATACCTGATGGGCCCTTAGAAGGTGCCCAGGACTCTTGCAGCCCTTAAAACACAAGCTCAGCCAGGTACAATGGCACATGCCTGTCATCCCAGCAGCTCAGGAGGCTGAGGCAGGAGGATCACGAGTTCAAAGCCAGTCTCAGCAAAAGCGAGGCACTAAGCAACTCAATGAGACCCTGTCTCTAAATAAAATACAAAATAGGGCTGGGGATGTGGCTCAGTGATCGAGTGCCCCTGAGTTCAATCCCTGGTACTCCCCTGTGGAAAAAATAAAAATAAAAACACAAGCTTATCACCAGAGGCCATAGCACAGACCTGTAATCCCAGTGATTTAGGAGGCTGAGGCTAGAGGATCGAAAGTTCAAGGACAGCCTCAACAACTTAATGAGGCCCGAAACAACTCACCAAGACCCTGTCTAAAAATTAAAATTTTCAAAAGGGCAGGGAATGTAACCACATAGTGGCAATGAACTCCTGAGTTCAATCCCTGGTACAAAAAAAAAAAAAAAACCCCACAAAACTGAGTTTATCCAAGGTTCTGACACAACCCTGTGACTGAGGACTATATACACTCTGCAGGTCCCAGGCAGAAGTATAGAGGCTGCAGAGCCTCCTGGAGTCAGGAGTCCCATCACTCCCTGGGTCAGGGTGGGATGGAGCCCAGATATTTGGCTCTGGGGTCTCTGTTCTGCCCATTGCTCTACCCTGTTCCCACTGTCTCGACGAGCAGAGGTCCCCATCCCTGTGAATAATGGGAGCACTGGCATTTACTGAGACTACCACAGACCCCACTCATCTGTCCCTAGGACCCAGGCCACCCTGCCAGGTGAGCCTCTGGGAAATCCACAGCAAGGGGTGATACACAGGGGCCGGGGACACCCCTAAGGCTTCAGGCTTGGATTTGAGGTCTGTGAGGAACTGAGATATTTGGGGATAGGAAGAGATGACCACTTTCTCTTATTCCTGAGTAAAATGCCTACTGCCCATCAGCCTGATGAAATCATCAGCCCTGCCAACACCGGGAGCAGATCCAGGGGCGCCTCAGATGGGCCCGCTGCCCCCCTCACCCAGTGGGGTTGGCCTCCGCTCCAACAGAGGTGGCGAGGGCCAGGAAACGAGGACTGTCCATGCCAGAGCTGCCCCTGCACATAGCGCCTGACGGATGGTGTCAGAGACCTGAGCACCTGTCAGCACATTGTCAACAGATGGCAGTTTGCTCTGAGCACTGGACGGCAGCAGGCAGAGCCATCCACACTCACCCAAACACTGCGCATCTAACACTGGCCCTGACCCTTCAGGAAGCTGCGGGGACACAGAGTCTTCCTTCACAGAGGACCCCTGCCCAGCATGGACAGCAGTCCAGGTATGGGACCACTGGGCAGGGTGGCACCCCCACACACAGCCCGTACCCCCACCTGGCCCCGCAGGCTCCAGTGGGAGCAGGGACAATGCCCCCATGGTGGATGACTCTGGGAGACAGAAACCTGGGGCACAGACCCAGGGAGAACCTGCAGCCGGCACACGTGGCTTGCAAACCCAGAAGATGGGGAAACTGAGGTCCAGCGAGGTGGCTACCGCCCCACGGGGCTGGGACAGAGGGCTCTTGGCCCCTCCCCTGTCCATGACTCAGCGTCCTGGCTCAGACCCTCGAAGTTCTCTCCTGGGGAGGCGGCTGCCTGCTGTTCTGGGCCCTGGCTCTGCACACAGCTCCTTTCAAAGTGAGTCTTGCCCTTGGCCAACAAGGGCTCATTCAGCATAGCTGTGGCCGGCACTGGGGAGAGGGGCAGGGCAGAGCGTTTTCTAAAAGTGTAAGTCGTGTTTCTCTCAAAGGGACAGAACAGGCAATTCCCAGAAAAGGAGACAGACTGGCCATGCCTCATGGCAACAGGGACCTTGCTCCTAATCTAGGATGGCCCAGACAAAACCCAGAACAAAACACAGGAACCCCTCCAGTACTATTTGGGATGCTTGAAGGCAGGGTCAGGACACCCAGGTCCCCATGGCCCTCACACCAATGGGCGGGGGGGGGGGGGGGGGGGCTGCCGCATCTGGTGTCTTCAGGGGTCAGGTGAGAAGAAAGATCAGACCTCACCTGAAGCCATCCACAAGAAAGAGCAGAGTGGGGCTGGGGCTGTAGCTCAGGGGTAGAGCGCTTGCCTAGCACATGTGAGTCTCTAGGTCCCATCCTCAGCACCACCTAAAAATAAATAAATGAAATAAAGGTATTGTGTCCATCTTCAACTAAAAAGAGAGAGAGAGAGAGCAGAGGGTACACTGGACAAGCTGGCTGTTCTCTGCCCTCCCCCAGCCATGCCCAGGCCCAACTTTCTCCTCCCCAAGATGAAGGGGAGCATCCAGGTAAGTGAGCCAATGGGAGGACCCCGCTGCTGACTGCTCCGCACATGCGGTTCCATCAAAACACTTCAGTCCCACTGTGTGCAAATGGTGGACGCTGTTTTGGTGGGGGCAGAGCCAGATTGCGGGGGGCTCAAGGCTCTGAGACTCAGCATGTGCTCTGAACCCCATCCAGGTCCCTTTGTTCCCACCACACCCAACAAAGCATGGCAGGATGAGGAGGGGCTTGAGGCCACACACGGATCACAAAGTGGCACCACGGGCCCAACTTACATGCAGCCTCTGAGGCATGGAGGGTAGTGGGGGGCAAAGCGCATCTCCAGGAAGCAGGAAGGAAGTGGATACTCCCCTCCAAGGCCGGCTCCAGGCACTGCAGCCCTGGGACACGTGTTTATCTTCAGGATTTGCCCTGAATGCTCGGGTGGGGTGGGGGATGCTGGCCTGAGGACAGCCCTAGAGAGAGGCATCATTCTGCTGCTGCTCATGTGGAGAGCGCTGAACCCTCAGGCCAGGAGGCACCGACCCCCAACAGGGCCTACCTCCATACTCTGATAGCCAAAGAAGTGTCAAACCTCGGGGGAGGGGGCGGGCAGTGACCAACCTGCCAACAGCCGTCACTACCTGTGCCAGTGTGGAAAGACTAGCCCTTGTGCAACTGTCCCCAAGCCGTGGGCTTTGGGCCCAGAGCATCACACCAGGCCTGGGTTCAGATGCAGCTTTCTTGCAGAGAGGACAGGGAGAGAGGGGTGGGAGTTGAGGCCGACTGTGACCACCAACTGTACCCAGATCCTGGGGACATGAAGCTGGGGCTTCCCTGCTGCCTGCCAGCCCTGGTCTGTAGGAGTCAGTTCCCAGGTATAAAATCTCACAGGCCAGTGACACAGGCAGATGGACCTGGAGCAGCAGCCAACTCCACACACCCCAGCTCCTCTCCCAGCTCCTTCCCTGCCCTCCTAACTGGGAGGCTCATCCCCAGGGGAGGTGAGAGAACACTGTGTCTGAACACGTGTGGATTTTTTTCCAGCACTTTATTATGAATGATAATAATAATTTGCCCACTCCCAGGATTCGACAGTTAACAATGGCTATAGGTCTTTCACCACTAATCTGTCCATCTGTCCATCAACCCAGCTTAGTTTGTTGGGTGTACTTTATAGGAACTTGTGGACATCTTGTGCTTCAATCCAAATTCCCAGAGCACTGTTCAGTGGAGCTCAAGACCCATCTACAGTTGTCCTGCTGCAGGCAAAATTTCCTGTCTAAGCCTCAAATCTCAGAGGAGACAAGTTTTGCCAAAGGCCAAGTATCTGAATAACCACAGGCCCTAGCAGAGGGTACTGTCACCAGCCTGGACCAATGTGGTACCAAGTCAGTCCAAAACAGGCAGGGCTGGAAGGTCCATTGCTCAGTCATGCTGGCCATGTTGGCCACACCCAAAGGATCACACAGACAGACTCCCCCTGGACGATGCTGCCCAGAAGCCCCTTCAGTTGGAACCTAAAACAGGTTTATTCTGGTTTTCCCCAAGACTTGCTCAGTGGACTTCCCCAAGCACATGTCCCACCACTGCAGCTGAAGGTGGAGTGAAGGGAGCCGGCACTCCTAGACTGGACAGGGTCCCAGTTTCCTCTTGCCAGGATCATCCCAAGGCTGTACTCGCAGGCACGGAACTGCTCAGCCGTGGGCATCGTGGGCTCCCCACAGCGGGAGACGTGCCCCTGGGCATCATGCAAAGCTCTCAGCACCATTATGTATTTTTCATGTGAGGCAAATGGTTCTGTGAGCATTCGACTGATGCCCAATCCTAATACAGCAGCTATGGGACCTTCGAAGTATTTCCACCTGGTATTAATAAATCATAGGGCTTAGACTGAATGAGGCCGTTAGCTGTTACAAGGCACCACTGGAGAACAGCTCTCACGCCAAGAGGAAGCTGCTACCAGGAAACAAGAGGAATCCAGCTCCTGTTCTGCACTCCCCTCCCTGCTCTGCAGCCCTTTGCATGTGCTGTGTGATTCCAACCAACTTGCCTGACTTCTCTGAGCACCGGTGTCCACCCCTGACCACAGGGAAGAGATAGTCCTGCCTGCTGACTGCCGCCACCCTCAAGGATACAGCCCAAATTTCTTAGACAAAACCACCAAATACTGCGCCATTCAGATCTGCTGAATGGGGACCCCATCACCTACCTTCAGCCTGGACACCTAGTGCACCCTGGGCAGTGACCCTTTTCTCTCCTCTAGCCTGAACCCTGTGTGATTCCTTTGAAGCACCCCTACTCTGGCCCATGATGCTGGCAGGCCCAGAGCAGAGCACGGGTCCACGTTCTAGGTCGATATGCTTAAAAGCTGGTCATCAGACAAACTGTTAAATGCATCCAGGTGTTCTGTCCTCCATTTCAATAAAGCTCCCACTGACCTGGACATCCAGATTCAAAGTTAGAATTCTCAGCCTCCTTGGGAACTCCCTGACAAAATCAGCCACATGCTTTTCTTCCCGGCCCTGGCCTGGCTGATCACGGGTGGACATAACCTGCTGATACCGGCTGCCACATTCCAAATGACCAACCTGGGTCCACACCCTGCACAAATAGTCACCCGTGGCCACCCTGACCCACACACAGCCCACCTCAGGAGAGGGGCAGCTGAGAAGAAAGCATAGGTGATCCGGGGGCCATCTGGGCAGGAATCCCAGGGCCCTCGTCCCAAGGGTCTGAAGAACAGTGTGGACTTTGGGGGCACATCCCCCTAGTCCATGGGCCCAGGAAGGAGAAAATGGAACCCTGAGCAAGGGTCCCTCCTGCTGGGTGCAAGGGTGGGCCACCCTCACCTGTCTCCACATGTGGCCCAGGGCTCATGGTCATCTGATGGACAGTTGTCCAGCCTGAATGTTAATCGTCCTGGCCTTGAGAAAGCCGACCGTGAAACACCACCATTATTAAAAATTAAATTATATGAAATGGCAGATGAATAAGACATTCAAAGCACAGTAGTAAATATTCCACCAGCATCATTTCCAATTGTTTTTCTGGGTCCTACCGCCTCTGCGTGAGTCTTATCCATCTGAGGCTCACGGTAGGTACACTGGGTGCTGCAGCGCGTCTTCCCAGCTCTGCATGCGGGAGTCCCTTGGGCAGCGCCATGTCAGCACAGTGGGAAATTGTCCATCACCACCTACTGGGGCTGTTCCTCCCCAAGCCAGCCGTCCAAGCGTTCCCAGCACGCTCTGCTGCGAGGCTCCAGCACTGTCACCTCCCAGGCTGCCTTTCCATTCACAGTGACTAAAGCTGAACCTCACTGAAAAGCTTCCCGGGAACGGGAGCCCTGCCCAGCGACGGGGCAGCAAGCACAGCTCCTTCAGCAGGATGGGCCTCTCCGGTATGGCCTCCGAGTGTTCCGGTGGCCCGGGGCTCCAGGTCACCCGTCTCCACACTCTGCTCCCTGTGACCTTCCGCAGAGAGGCCGTGGCCAGCAAATGCCCAGCCAGAGAAGGGGCCAAGGCTGGCCAGGAGAGGCCTGCAGCCACAATGGATGTTCCCCTTCAGCTCAAGCTGCTCCAGAGTTTCGCCAGGAAGACTAGCCACACAGGCGGGGGCGTCAGGAGGAGGCCCGAACAAAGCGGCAGCTGGCCGGGCAACCTTGGCCCCCTCCCCGGGGGCCTCCAGACACATCTCTGGCCTACACTGGAGTTCTGTGCAGCCTTCAAGGGAGGCCGGCGCCCACTCCCTCAGACTGGGCAGCCTCGCCTGGTCCCGTGGTCCTCAGGAAAGAAAGGCTCAGGCCCGGGATCCAGAGAGCCACAGAACTGAAAAGAGGCGTAAACTCGGGAGCAGCTGGGGGTAGAGGGGGGAGGCCGGGGAACTCGGGGCCAGCAGTCAGGGGCGGATTGCTCAGGCCTATAGCCGGGAGCTGGAGGGCTGGGGGATGGGGGAGGGCTGGAGAGCTGGAGAGGGAAGCTGGACAGTGGGGTCAGCAACAGCACAAGAGCCAAGGGCTGGCCATCCTGGGGGCTGGCAAGCAGGGTGCCCAGGAGAGAACACAAGAGGCTGGGGCAGGAGTCCAAGGATTGAGGGATGGTGGCCAGGGCCTGGTCCAGGAAGCCGGCTAGCTGGCCTCTCTCAGGCAGGTGTATGCAGGCTGAGGGTACAAAATGCCATCAGCTGGGGCCACTGGGCCCTGCACAAACCCCCAGGCTGGGCCCTGCATGGTCCAGGTACCCAGATGACTTCCAGAGGAGATGAGGTCTCCCAGCCAGGCCCGAAGCACAAGTCTTCTACCTCAGTCACTGGAGGTCCTCCTGACGGGGAGCCAGGCTAGAGGCCTAAATTTCCTCCAGGACCGGCGGCATGGAAATCCTTGAATGGGTAGCCAAAGGCAGAGCGCTGGTTGGCAGAGGACTAAAGTACTAGCGACCCTTAGGCCATCAGCAGCAGGCATCCGGGCTCAGGGATTCCACGCCTTTCAGAGACACAAAGCTAGTGTTTAACCCCAGTGGCTACATAGTGTCCCTGTCCTTGAAATAGAACACCTGTCAGGGAAGGAGACTGCCCTCAACAAACCAGACTTCCGCAGAGGTGATGGACTGGCTCCCGGGAGCTGAGCAAAGAGGCTGCTGAACTCTGGTGGCATTTGTGACCAACCTCCACACCCTCCGTCAGCCA